>NC_139590.1:15343278-15943278 GCF_946808225.1 Silurus aristotelis | reverse complement strand
ACACGAGTGGCTTTTTATATAGTAAACACACCCCTGACCGGGAAACCCTCTGCTGTGCACAGATACCGGGGACAGCCAAGCCACAAAAACAAGGGTGTGAGGGGCATCTGAACCTAGAAAAAATATTTACAATATCAGTCTTGCCATCTGATCGCACTCAGCCGAACGCTTATCTGTATTGTCCTTCATTTGAGACATTTCCAAGAAAAAAAAATATGTCGAGTAGAGCAGGAAGTATAGAATTTATTACACAATGTTTGTTTTATCTCTGAAGGAAATTCTCAACTAATGATTTCAGTCTTACGTCCATCTGGCTTTCAGCACCCACAATGGACCAAACCCATGACTACTACACTTATCCGCTAATCACATCGTTGTGTTATCGTCTTAAGATGCCTACACGCCTAATATTAAGCAATATTGGCACCTGATCAGCACAGCACATCAAACGAAGGCCAACTCCACCCATATCCCATCAAACCGCTTCTCCACTAAATGAGCCAAACACACAGATTTCGATCGCAGGTTTATACACAAGTCATTCTATGATGCAAAACATCCAAAATGCTGACTGTAATGGAAAGTAAAAAGACTGGAACGCCAATTTAAGGATAGAGCACGCCAACCTGTCTTATATTGCGAGATTCCAGCAGACTTTTAAGATTATTACTTGTCGGAATGTCTAAAACGATCCCAGTAAAGTCTGTGATATCCTTTTAAATGTTTATAACAAACCATACTACTTCATGGCATGTTCTCCAAGCCAGATTATATGATGAAGATCCTTTAATGATAGACATGTGATTAAAGAGAGTTACATTCTGTTTACAACATCAGTTAGTGTGCTTATAATAGGAGGAGTGGTAGACCTAAGCAGTAAACATGGTAACAGAGTAAACTCAGAGTGAGATGGGAGTATGATTAGGAATGTTCAATCTTCAAGTTTAGATTTAACAAGGACTACTGTTAAGATTATAATGGACATTTCGTGTCCTTTAACACGTCTGGTAGCTTTAAAACTCATTATATGGAAGAACTAGAATTAAACATTTCAATGCGAAATCATGGTTTTTGGCTGTTAAGTGAACACTGAAGCAACAGATTTGTTTAGAGATTTGTTTAAAAACACACTTAGAATAATGTCGTTGGCTGCCTTTGGGCTCATGGCATAATGTTTGCCACCAAGGGGCACATGTTCTGGAAGTTCAGGGATCTCAATTCACGACTGCAACTGCAAGATCATACAGTGTAAACACAAATAATTCCAGACTGGGACATTTTACTGGCTGTAGTCCATCCTGAGTAACAGTTCCCATAAGAAGGTGTGGAGAAACCTTTGATCCACCCTTAACAGTCACACAGTTGACAAAAATAGATAAGGTGGAACATGTGCCATCTTACAGCTTAAGTTGGGGTGTTAAACAGGGTGTGCTTATGTTCTGTTGGACTTATAACTGGCATGCTCAGCCTCTCTCAAGACCATTCTGAAAAGCTAAAGGGGTTTGCAGTTTCTGTATAACGGTTGGTTCTTAGCAAGACAACAGATGAAGGAGTGTGGAAATATGACACAAAAAGAAAAGTGTAGAGCAAGGAAGATATCATGCTACTGATGCACATATAGGCATATAATAAAGAAAAGAAAAAAACAAAACAATGAATGTGTGCACCAAGCAACAGTGCTAAAACCAAACCCTTTCCCTTTCAGTGAATTGGATTTTTCCATTCGCTTGGACCAAATATTCAGTTCGATTCATTTTTATTTGTGTAGTGCTTTTAAAAATTGTCCCAAAGCAGCTTTACAGAGATAAAGAAACTGAATTTGAAGTTTAGTATAAGTTTGTACCTTATAAGTTTATCCAACCAGTGGCGAATGTGGCACGGAAAAACTCTCTTAGATTGTAAGAAGAAGAAACCTTGAGAGGAACCAGACTCGAAAGGTAAACCATCTTTATCTGGCTGGCACTGAAATTCCAAATAATGCTACATCTAACCCATAAACGTAGGCATTTTCTGCACATACCGACTGCCTCTTCTTCACAAAACGGCTGTTATACCATTTAAACTAAACCCATTGACTTGTGCATGATATAATACAAGTCAGCAGGCTAGGAGACCCACTCTGCGCAAGCAAAAACTGTCTGCCCTTGGTTCCTTGGTGTGCAATGGTTCCAATCATAATAGTCCCTCCAAGGCCTTTTTCTCCAGAAAAAGACTAAACTCCTCTGCGCTCAGGTCTCAGCTTGACATGCCGACTGTGAAATCTGCACATCAAATAAATATCTGCCAGGGTAATGTTACAAGAGCAAACGCTAGCTCAGATCATAGACAAAGTAACCTGGAATGGGTAAACACAAAAGTGGCCTCACAATAATGTCTTCCAGGAAGTGGAGGGAAAAAAAAAAATTTGTACAAGTTCACATCTATCAAATCTTATGAGCCAGCTTTACATTTTACATTCCAGCAACTAAGCTAGCATTTCTGTACACAGTGGGGTCTGGTCCTACTGTTACACTGTGATATTTGATAAACAGGAACCCTCTACGTCTGCCTCGATATAATAGTAGTGTACAGTGTGTGTTTGTGTGTTTTTAAAGGGTATTGAGATTTCCCTACTCATTTACACCAAAAGCCGATGATTACCATGTTAACCGCCGACCCATTTGCAGGAGGGATATTCATAAAACAAAAAGAGGGCAATTTTAATGGAGCTGAGAATGCTTCGGTCAACCTTCTGGTTTTCCAGTGGAGCCATTGGTTAACCAAAACGGTCACGGCATGTCGCAATACCATCAGAACTACAAGACGCGGAGGACGAATCGGACGGTTATACAAGCTTTAAGAGCGCCGCAGCCTACAGCGTTCAACGTGCACAAAGCAGAATGTTTAAAGAAACAAACTGATGAAATTATATACCACGGTAAGATGTAGTCAAGGGAAAATTGTACATATAATCATTGTGACCACCAGAATTGGAATTAGGTTTATGATTTGGTCACATTCTAATTGCATCTGAAAGGATCCCATACAATCATTTAAATGGCGATGGGAAAACCGGTTCCGAACCTATAAACAATATTACTATATTTTCTAGTCGACATGGTTTTGTAACGCAGACTGATTGAAGACGGATTATTTTCTTATCCCGAGTGGTTTTGTCATTAAAAAAGGAATTCGAACTATGAGGAACTTTCTGCCAAAGGTTGCGGGCTATGAACATATTAGGGGGAAAGAAAAAAACGGTTTTGTGATGAAATTAGCAGTCAATAACTGACAGAGCGGAATAAAAGGCTTTTACCTGCATATTCTTTGGTGGAAAAATCAAGGTAAGTGAGGGAAGGACGAATTGAAAAACTTCGGACAAAAATGTAGCGGGAGCGTGAATATGTGCACATGCACTCACAATGTGTATGTGTGTACACACACAATGGAGCATTTCAGCAGATCTTTGTTTAGCGCACCACATTGCATACACTCGAAGGATCAAAGGGGACATTTCTGCCAAAGCGAATCTTTGATCAGCACGCGCCAGGTCAGCTGATATACACCAGCAGCACAATCAGGTGTAAAGAGGCTTTTCGACACCATTAATAATAGTCACATTAAATGTGCTTAAATGTATGGACAGAGATATGAGCGCAGGCATAGAGTTGATACTCAGCAGAGATACAGTACAGTCTGTAGCTCAGGATCAAACCGCAAACTCTGGAGCTGTGAGGTAGGAGACATTGGACCTAAAGAAATTGGATGAACAATGTATTTGCACAGAAACTGGAACAGTTTACAGCTACACTTGTTCTCAAAGGGCACTAACACAAGCCCCTCCTGAAAATCTCTATTTAAACATATTGTCATTATTATCAGTGTTCATTATGATATATTCTAATATAATATTCCATCTGTCACGCCTGTGGAAAAACTGATGGATTTTCATTAACATAAGGAACATTGTGGGAAAGGACCACATATAGCTGAAAGAAATGTAGGTGTCACAATAGTTTTGTCCATATAGTGTACTTAATAGCACTTTGGATAAACTTTAATCAACACTATGATAAATAAAAAATATTCTCATGCCATTTTATGATAATTTACTGAGACAAAAAAAAAAATAATAAAAGCTTTTGTAGATGAAATGAAGGTAGATCCATAACCTAGTGACTGAGACAAGAGTTCAACACACATGTTCACAAACACATTCACACTTTAGTGCATTTAAAAGTCGACAATTCACCTACTGGGGGGTTATTTGTAGGTCAAAGGAAGCAGGAGAACCTGGAGAAAATCGTTGGGGAACACAAGTTTTCCACATAGACTTTTACTGAAGAATCTTGGAGCAGCAACGAATCACTGTCTTTTTCTACTTCTTCTTCTGCAATATAATAATATCTGCAAGCTCAGCTGCATGTCTCCTTTTATACCAGTTAAATGGCAAATGACCAAAACAATGATCGATGGTTAGGCTGATTGCTGATAAAAGAAAAAGTGCAGATGGATACACAGAAATTTTTTTTTTTACTGTAGGGGGGAAAAAGTCAAAAT
Source organism: Silurus aristotelis (assembly GCF_946808225.1). Lineage (NCBI taxonomy): Eukaryota > Metazoa > Chordata > Actinopteri > Siluriformes > Siluridae > Silurus > Silurus aristotelis. Next base: position 15,938,739 of record NC_139590.1, on the reverse strand, counting down.
CGAAATGTCAGAAAAGCATGGCAGAAAAAGTTGAGGTTCTTGAACTGAACATGAAAAGTCGAGGATCTGAAAAAAGATGAAAAACGGAAGCGTTCGATAGAAAAAAATGTATTTAATACAAAAAGGTGAATTTAAATGCGACAGTTCTTTTTTTCCTTTCATGAATCAAGTAAACATGGCTGACCAAACAGCATGCAACATTTGTAGTGAGACAAACACCATGCCACATTAAGCAGAACTCATTATTTCTTAAAAAATGGAAATAAATATGATGGTTCAGTGCATAAATACATTAAAAAAAGAATTTAATTCAAACATGACACAGAAAACATGAAAGCAAGTCATGGTCCAAAACACAAATAGTGTGTGAAGATGGGTGAAATCTTCAATGCTGAATATTGCATGTCCTTCATTACCTGAGAGAGAGAGAGAGAGAGAGAGAGAGAAAAAGAGAGAGAGAGATGGACACAGGGCATCACATGGCTGTTTAGGGGCTTTGAGCGGCAGGTCAGGTGGGCACTGGGAGGAAGTTGACACTAAAAAGGTGGAGTGGCGTACATTCCTCTTGACAGATGGCACTCAACACGAGCACTTAACACAGCAGGGGGATTTGGTCCACTAGAGACACAAAAGGTGCAGACTTGCACATTTTAACGGTCAGGGAGTAAATCATTGACTTTATTTGTTCTCAGATCACATCTATGTCCTGCCTTTCCTTCACCTCTCTTTAAGTCTCTCCCTTTGGGTGTTCGGTTCAACTAGGCCAATATTTGAATAGGCAACGTCCCTCTTCAAGAGAATGACAAAGAGAACGAGGAAGTGCGGATCAATCAGCATGTTCAAAAATACTGCAGTTTTTGACCGTTTCTTTTTCTTCTTTTTTTTTTTTTTTTGCAAACCTGGGCTCCTAGAGGCCCTGAACAAGGCATATGTGTTTTCTATGTATGTGTGGGGGTATGTACAGGTACTCTACAGTGAAACTGGATACTTTTAAAAGGACTTTGTAGTGCATAGTGTGATGCAGTAATGTATGATGCAGTAATGTATAATACAAGTGGGGGGAAAAAAAAAGAAAAAAAAAAAAGGGGACGGTGCTGTGAGGATTGGGCAGCAGTCGAAGGTGGGGGCCTGCTTAGGCTGCTGCCCCCGCGACCCGAATTACGGATAAGCGGGAGAAAATGAATGAATGAATGAATGAACAAGTGGAAAAAGTAACTTGTGTTTATTCTATTTAATTGAGGGATTTCTTTTACACACACCCCACATCATCAAGAAATAAAGTTTGGGAATGCATTGGGCTTCACAGTCATTCGCATCAAAGTATCAGAGCCAGACTTCACAACTCATGCTGACGGTATTTTGCAGGAGCATTTTTATCAGGGATCAATTTTACTTCCTGCTCAGGCCACACCAACTTTGTAAAATCTATAATGTTTATTCAAAAGAAATGCATTTTATAGTTGTTTTTTACCTGCAGTTTACAGCTAAACACTTGTAAAAACCTGACCATCACTCCTATTTGTCACCAACTGCCATACAGTTGTATTTGATGTACTTGCATGCTGTAATGTTAGTTTTCTCATAGAAATGCAAACATGTTTTAATATGCTAAATCTCCTGTGCACAAAGTTTATTAAAGACATGATTTGCCAAGGGCGGTGTAGAAGACTGTATGTGGACAGTGTGACAGCAGTGAAGTGTGCAGTCTGGTTCAAGGTGAAGATTGGATTGCATCAAGGATCGGCTCTGAGCCCTTTCCTGTTTGCAGTGGTGATGGACAGGTTGACGGACGAGGTCAGACTGGTATCTCTGTGGACTATGATGTTTGCGGATGATATTGTGATTTGTGGTGAGAGTAGAGAGCAGGTTGAGAAGAGCCTGGAGAGGTGGAGGTACGTGCTGGAGAGAAGGGCAATGAAAGTCAGTAGGAGTAAGACAGAGTACATGTGTGTGAATGAGAGGGAGGGCAGTGGAGTGGTGCAGTTGCAGGGAGAAGAGGTGGTAAAGGTGGATGAGTTTAAGTACCTGGGGTCAACAGTGCAATGTAATGGAGAGTGTTAGCTCAGTGGTTAAGGCATTGGACTTAAGGTCACAAGTTCAAATCCCACCACCACCGAGCTGCCACTGCTGGGCCCTTGAGAAAGGCCCTTAACCCTCCCCTGCTCAGTTGTAAGTCGCACTGGATAAGGGTGTCTTATCCATAAAAAAGGAGTGTGGTGAGACCTGTGATGTTGTAAGGTTTAGAGACAGTGGCATTGACTGAAAAACAGGAGGTGGAGCTGGAGGTAGCAAAGCTAAAGATGCTGAGATTTTAATTTAATATATTTTCAGTTTATTAGAGGGACGGCGAATGTAGGTTGTTTTGGAGACAAAGTGAGAGACGCCCGATTGAGATAGTTTGGACATGTGCAGAGGAGGGACATGGGGTATATTGGTAGGAGAATGCTGAGGATGGAGCCGCCAAGAAGGAGGTAAAGAGGAAGGCCAAAGAGGAGGTTTATGGATGTGGTGAGGTAAGACATGCAGGTAGTTGGTTTGAAAGAGGCAGATGTAGAGGACAGAGTAGAATGGAGACCAATGATGACACCTTACCTGACATCGGAGCCGAACCCCTAATGCTCATGCAGCTGAATGATCAAAATCAAAGCCTGAATCGGAGAGTGGAGGTCATTACTACAGCAATCAAACCTTTATCTGGAATGGGATGTTCACTAAACAATTATACAGGTGTGATGGTCAGGTGTCCACAGACCTTTGTTCCTATAGTATATAACTCTAGTCTATTTATGATTCCATTTCCATTGTGCCATTTTTTTTTATTGTTCATTAAACTTTTTTTTTGTATTTCTAAATACATGTGTGTGTGTGTATATATAGATATTTAAATGTAAATGAAAAATAAACAATATATATTGTGTGAAAAAAACACACTGCGAATAAACACTTACCCAACACTGTCCAATAAGTGGTTGTAATACGTTGTTAAATAATTATTATTTGACATGTTAAACATTGTACTTAATTAAATACTTTTTTTTTTAAGCTTAACAAATAAGCTTAGTGTGCACGGGGGACTGCAGTGAAGCTGCTTTTTGTGTACATCCAGCATTAAAAGCCGCCTTGATTAAAATGAGAATGTACTACAAGAGGTGCTATTAGTGTTGCAATGCTATTCAAAAACTTCACAAGCTGCTGCTGTTCAAAAGTCATTGTGAGATTAAGTCCCATAACCAGGAATCTAGGAACTCAAATTTGTCAAATCCATATCAATAAAGAACTTTTATCATGTTTTTATGCACAGCCTGCCTCTGATTACATCACAAAGGCAGGCGTGGCAAAAAATCTGATGAATTTTGACGTGAATACACAATGCAGGTGGTGATGAATGATGAATGCAAGTGGGCATGTGGGCTCCATTATCAAATATCAGAGTGTAAATGAGAATGAAAATTGTGAATGTGTGTATAACGGCAGTACACTGGATCTCTCACCTCCTGCTGCGGCATGCATCCAAGTCTTCCTGTAAAACGCATGCTTTCTTCTGAAGGAAACTGACCTGCAGCCAACACACACACACACACACACACACACACACACACACACACACACACACACACACACACACACACACACACACACACACACACACACACACACAGTTAATAACATCTCAAATGTCTAAAAAAATAAAAAAATGTAGACACATTCCACTGCTTCTACACGTCATCCTACAACTTTTCAAAGCACTGGCAAGTATTTACTTTTCCAGTGCACCAACCAAGAAGACTTCAATAAAAATTCATGCCAGCTTTGTTCTATTTGCTCCTGCCCTTCTTGATGAGATAAAAACTGCCCTTGCTCTTAGAAGGTCGAACGAACACCAAGTACTGAGAAACTAATTTCCTTTTTCCTATAACATATATCAGGTTACTACATCGACTAAAAGTGTGCAACACGGTACTGCAGTACATCAGATCCCTTAGACAGTGCAGCATGCTCTCTTTGGAGTCCTTTTTCCTCATGATCCTGACCTTTAAAGTGCAATTCCCCTCTTAACTTTGCCTAAAAAAATTGCCTGGGATTATTCAGCCCAGGTCGCTCTCGAGATGAACACACTCCACAGGAGACATCAAACAGGGTCTAGGGTTACAGCAGCTCTGAGTGTACACACTCCTTTTTTTTTTTTTTTTTTTTTTTTTTTTTACTCGCAGTCAAGAGTTTCACAAGATTCCACCGGCGCCTTTATTACACATTTCTTTCACGAACATAATGGATTACACAATAGTAGTTGAATAATTGGCAGCCTTTTTTTTTTTTTTGATCAAAACTGGCATAAGATTAGACGTTCAAATGATTGTACGAGTTACAAAAAAAAATGTGAAATAAAACCCATGTACAAACTGGAACAATTTTTTTAACAGTATTTCAAAAAGTATTTAGTTCCAAACATCCCTTTTTAGCCATAGTGGCGAAGAATTCCGCTGGCATCAATTCCATTGGTAATAATTGCATTTTCGTGTTGTAATGCATTATCAGGCTGTGCTAAGGTAAACAAATATCAAAATAAATCTATAAAAAAAAAAAAAAAAGAACTACGTACCTCACTATTCAAGAAGTATCTGAAAACGAGTCTGGATTAGAATGTTTAAGCAGACATGCGCCACTGATCAGATCTGAGTCCAGCGGAGTGGGATTGGATAATGATGTGCAACCTACGGCACTGAGCTCGTATACAATGTGCTGGCTGCAATGGATTTAACTCGCCTTGGTGCAATAGCATTATTTAAACTTTTTTATTTATTTTTTACATTAAACAACAGAATAACTGCAGGAAGAATTGTGTCAAAAACAGAGGAGAGTCAGGATTAAAAACACATTGTGCGATGTACGAAGCGACAAAAAGTGTTTTAAATTAAAAAAAATAATAATTCTCCCAACATAGTCCTGTGCAGTTGAGCTTTCCTCTGAATTATTTTCATACTAACATAGTACATTATGCTGCTCTCGTTTTTTTTTTCCTGACACACCCATGGGGGTGCCCAGATTCCACCTTGATTTAAAGGGATGAACACATCATTTGATGTTTGACATATTTGAGCAGTGCAGGCAGCTACATTATTTTTTTTTATCTTAGAACAAGATCAGAATGAAAAACAAAAATCCACTCTGACGTATTTAGTTTTTTTTTTCCATCAGAGCCTTTACCCCTTTGGGGAAAAAAAAAGAGTTTATTTTTTTGCCTATCAACGCAGATGCAGGCAGAGTGAGGTCCGGTGTAAGTAATAAGCATTTGGCTGCATCTCTTGAAGCCAGTATTAATGTGGTTCCTGGGTATAATTGCGAATGAGGGAAGATAAATCAGGCCTGGCACTTCAAAGCCCCATGGCCAAATTAGATCCATGTCTACGGAAAAACTCGCACTACTTGTTAGCTACCCCCAACACTCGTCCTCAGAGGAATCAAATAAACAAGAGACACTCCAGTTCAAAGCTGCAGGGCTTTGCCTCTCTGTAAAGAAAGAGCTGAGGGTGAGCAGTTGTGGTTGGAGAGCGGAGGACCAGGCTACGATGGCAGACAAACGAACCAAACGTGATAACGTTTAAGTGTGGTAATTAAAAGAACTAAGTGCCATAAAAGCGCCAACGAGAGCTCATACGGTTTCCAAAGGGACAGACAAGGCTGACTGTGTTAAAAGGAGATTGTTTTACATTAGAAACATTTTGGACCAAACTTCCATAGCACATTAATGAATGGGAATGTTTGAAGAGATGCTGCTTGCCTGTGACTTGAGAGAGGTGATGGTGTCCTCCAGTTCCTGCCGGAGCTCAGCGGGCATCAGGCCTTTAATCTTTAACTCGTACTCCTGGCGGATGCGCGTGATCTATTGAGATTAATATAGAGAAAGTGTTGGATGTTCATAAGCTTCATAACAGCGCCCCCCGCTAGGCCACATCAACTTGCGATAAATACAGTCCATCCAGCTAACCCCTCAGAAAGGACAAGCTGTGTATGCCGTAAACCATTATGACCCTTCAACCACAATTGATGGGTTTTAAACAGCTTGGTTAGGAAGCCACTCGAAAAAAAAATGATGACATCTTTGCCATTGTGTTGTATAATTGTCAGGATCAGTTTTCTTGGCTACTAATTCATATTAGGTTCATGTTTAATGGTTCATATTTACCCCTGTCTGCAAGTCATCTTTTTTTTTCCTGAACAGAACATAAAACCAACTGATCCCTTTTGTGGCTGCTGATTTAAAACATTAGCACAGTGAAGCAACAACAGGATAAAAGCCTGTAATCAAAATTCATCGACAATATTTGATATCTGGACATTGGAGTGATTCAGAAGCGCAGGAACTGTTGATCGTCCGAGGGAGAAATTCTTGGTTACGTAATTGGCATGTATTTGGTATGTGCTTATTTACAAGCACAAAAACACAGTGTAAGCAGAAAAATAAACCCTAGCGCCTCGGTCGTCTGAAATGCAAATGCATTCGATTGCATAATTAACACATCGTATCCTTTTTAAGGGAAATTTGACGGCAAGTGTGAATGCATGCGTAAAGCGTTCCTTTGAGAAAGTGTGCTGTGCAGTGTCTAACGGAGAATAACGTCTGTGCGAGTTTGATTTGGTGGAGTTCCGGATGTCTGTAATGAATCTTTCTGCATACGATGAATGGACTTGGGAGACACTTCAAAGAAGAAGAGTACAAATAGTCTTTCCTTGTTACCAGGTCAACATGTACTTTAGATGAAGTCTTTGCCACATAGCCAGCACTCCAGCTTCTGAGCATTTATGACAAAAAAACACACAAGGTGATAATGAAAAGCAAAGTATTACATAGAACCATTTTATACAAATGGAACAAGACTAAGCAAAGTTGGCCCAGTCTCAGTACCTCAGAACGTCCTTTCTTTGACATTTCATCTCCAAAAACCGTTACCATACCATGGCATTAAATTAACCCTAACATTCCATGTAACAACCTCCATCTCAATCCTCTTAACCCCCTAAATATATGTCCTGGAATCCAGTACAACTTATCTCGTACAGCTCGCAGCAGACGAGGCCTTCTATGCTGTACTGGCAGACCAGCGGATAATCAGAGTCGACATTCCATGATTGTTTGCCTCCGAGTGTGGGAGGCAGAGGCATCAAGAGTGAGAGAACAGTAGGGTAAGAGAGCAGTTCTGCTGGATGACGCTCAAGGAAAAGAGCTGTGGAACTGCACATTGTGACTGGCTACAGGCCCAATGTGGACAGTTCTATTAGCTTAGGCTGTCTGGCCAGGGACTTGTCAGAAGCCATAGCAGAGAATAAAGTAACTTCCTCCTCAGCAGCTGCATGCAGAGAGCCACAGGTGGACAAAACTGCCTTGGTGTATTACCAGCGCTGTGTGGCTCAAATAGAGTAAGCTAAAGTTTGTGCTTGGATGCCAAAATAAAGGCATGAGACATGAGCATGAAGAGATTCCATGACAGCTGAGTTAATGTCTGGTGTGTATACGGCTTTGGAATGTGGGGTCATAGATCAGCAACTCTGAAAAATACAGTGATGTCCAGATTAAGCAAACCCTTATTGTTCACCTATATTTTATTCATCAGCACATCAATATATATTTATGGTTCACTTTGATTTCTGTTTAGTCAGAAGCAAAGCAAAGACATAATTTACTACACATTCATCCAGGACCAAAAAAAAAGAAAGAAAAAAGATTCATTCTCTTTTTGTGAAGCGTCTCACAATCTACTCTTTTGTATGTTTCAAGATTAATTGTGGAAAGTCAGAACTATAAGTTGAAACAAGTTCAGGTCCTGGACAATCAGAAACCGTCACAAACTGAACACATTTTCTGAAAATGTTTCTATGTAGGACAGAGCTGAAAGTCTGATATGATCTATGAGAGTAAATCTTGGGCATTTTTCACTTTACGATCACCCACTTCAAGTACAAATATCCGTGCAATGCACACGGAGAAAGGGGAATGCCACAACGTATTCACACAGTATTTAAAATAAACTCAGATTGTCCATGGAGCTATGGACTAAGCTTACTATGGTCAATCCTTTTCAAACTGTCACAGCTTTGTCTTTTACGAGTCAACTCTTTACTACACTCTCACTAAACGTGTTACAAGTGAAATTTGCATGATCTGATGCTGCATGCTAACAAACATCTCTTTGCAGACCTTGTATTCGATGGATCACCCCAAAGCAATCTGATGATCCACAGGTCCAATAGTGAAACAGGTTAAAGCAGGTTTAAAATACATAACGTTAAATATTTGAACAATAAAACTATTATTTTCTTATTAAATGAGTTAAATCAAGCATAATGGCTGGAAATATATTTTGCATCCATACAGAGACAACTGAACCAAGAAGAAGATTCCAAACCCTGCTTTCATGGTCTTGACCTCAAGCTCAAGACCTCTGGCAGACTTCAAAAGTTAGGCTCTTTGGATAATGTAAATCAATGGGAGGGCCAGACATTGATGGTGAACTTAGCACTGACAAGGCTTTCTGTTAGCTCCCTATCCTCAGAGATAACTATCCTGCATGCATAGAGGCCTTTCTCTGTTTCAGTGAATGGGAGGCAATGACAGCTCCTGACAAACACCAGGGACGGGGGTGGAAGTATGGTGAGGGTCAATTCGAGGACACCCTGTGATCAAACTGCTCTTAAGGCTTTTGTGCATGTTGATGGGACAAATTAAATAGGCACTATACACCACAGTTTACCAACAGTACCAAACAATGCGTCTATTGTTTAAAGCGCCCGTCTCTTTTTCTGCTTTTGATAACTGCTTACTGTTTAACTATATATAGCATTCCATTTGACTTTATTTGGCACAGCGTGGCACACACCAGGGTTTTTGACAGCTGCCAACTGAAAGCAACAAGACCTCAGTCAACAGAACATTCAAATAAAGTTTGTCAGGCTGTCAAGAACTTGATGCATGTCAATGAAATGAGGGGCATCCGTGTCGGGTGTTGGTTTTGAGCATGTTTTATGTAGCACGTGTGTTTAAATGGCAAAAAAGCATCTCATTAGATGCAATATCAGGTTATATCAAAACCTTAAAAAAAAACTTTTTTTGATGACAGCAATAAGAAGGCGTAATGAGAAATCAGAGGAGGTGCTTTATGACACTTACAGTATGAGGCAGACATGTGGCTTTTAAGGTGTTGGTCATATGGAAAGCAGCTCCAAAACCAGGTCCAGCTTTGGAATGGGCTGGTTAATGGAAAATGACTGCACCCACTCACTGCTAAAAGCTTCTTTGAAAATTCTAAATGCTTAGACTAAAGGTTAGACTTTTAGGCTTCAAAGTTCTGTCACACCAATCCACTTTCACTAAAAGATACTACACCATACATATATATAAATGTTATACAACCTGTCTCACAGGGCTGGCTTTTACATATCACACATGCTTTGGATTATGCAAGAATATTTTCAACCTAAATTCACAATAGGGCAGAAATTTGGTTGAAAACAAAGAACCTGAGGTGTGAAATGCAGTGGCATTATCTCTATCTGCATCTCTTAAGTGCTCAAAATCTTTGGGCATATGTTCAGTTTTAAATTAGAAGTGGTTGTGGTCTATTGCTTTCTCTACATGTGTGTGTCAAACATTTTTTTGGAGCTTTCTATATTCTGTCTAAGGCGACAAACAGATTATTATTAAACAGTTATTTATACACCAACGAATATTGTGTTATCCGATTTTCTTTACCTTTTGGGTTACGATCCAGAAAGATCAGAAATGTCTCATGGACAAGTAATACTACAGAGCTGAAATGCAGTGTACCTGAGTGTAGAGTATTTCATTACAACCCTATTAGATTTTTAGAGAAGACTTTCTACTCTGTAAACCAAAACTTTTCATACAATTCAACAACTTTTCCTTTGTATAAAGATATTGAATTTGGTCACTGTCCCACCAGCAGAGTGGCCAAGTTGAAAAAGTATGACGTGTATGTGTATATAATTGCAGTTAGTAATGAACGTGCAGGACTGTTAACTTGTTTACCCAGTCCTTTAGTGTGTTTATTGAGTTGGGAATTTAGCTGAAACCTGACAACGTACAAGCTTTCCACAAGCTGTCCTTTCAAGCTCCACACGTTTCATCCTGCAGGATCCCAGTCCTGATGCGCACACATAGTCTTGAAGCTTTCTTGCAAAAAACACCCCCAAAAAATGAACAAACAACAACAACAACAAAAAAAACCTGTCTAACAGCTTTCTATTTGTATCTGCATTAGTATGGAATTTGTTCAATTCATATCATTTATATACCGAACATACATGTAATAAACACGTATAATATTGTATGTTTTTGAATGGAGTAAGAGTACGTTCATCTTCAGCATGCAACAAAACCAACCCAAGATTATATTCTCCATAAAGCATAAAGCAAGACTGTGTCTTCTTGCAGCACGCTTTATCAAACCCTCTTCAAGCTTAATCTCTTTATTTAAAATAGGTGCATGCTATGTGTTTGTAGCACTGTATTAGGCTGTTGTTGACATTTTATGCCAAGCAGGCACGAAAAGGCGTGGAAGAGGCTCGATGGAAGAACATCTGTTTGAAGTCTTGGCAAAAGAGCTTTTTTTATGCTGTGGATAGTATTACAAAGACATGTCTTGGAAGATAAACTGGGACCATATCAGCATGGAAAATAGAGAGAAGGCCCTTCTGCCTCTCTTTCCACACATATTTACGTGGCTGAATACACACGCAGGCACACGCACACGGAGTGTGTGTGTATGATGGCCTGGGGAGGGATGTAGACTGGTATGCAGGTTTATGAGGTGGGAGTAGATGTGCTTTGCAGGCTTTCCTTCTCGGAGGAAGGCTGGAGAGTTCATTCAATGAAGAGGGGAGCCTCCCTCGTCAAATGTTAACACCAGTTCTGGACTCGCAGATTATGGTGTCAGAAGAGAATATGAGGGAGTTGCTTTCAGCACAAGTTTTTTTCGGGCAATGCTAAAGGTCTCATCCTTCACACAACATGCAGATGCTATAGGCAGTCTAGCCAACTGAGCCTAATTATCTGGTGTCTGGACTACGCTTGCTAAAACTCATCCAGAAAAAGTCAGTGATCTATTAGTGTTCCCTTAGATAAAAGGAATTTTTGGTGCTCCATGGAGCAAGGAAGGTGCCAATTCTCTGCAGCTGCTGTGAAGTGTGAGCCAGATTCTTGTTCAGCAGATGCTTTGTGTGTTCTCTGTTAAGAAGTGTTCGAGATAGCAAGACATGCTTGCTACAGCCACAGAAAGAAAAAAACTATCAACAGATCTCCTGATCTAATAATTAGTCTCACTCTTGCTGTGTGTCAAGGTCAAAGTGGCCCTGTTATTAGCCAGACGTTCCTCTGAAGCCAGGACAGACTTTTTTGCCCTGGAGTGCCGTCTCTTAGAGCTGGTGCTTCAGTAATGTGAGGAATGTTCGTGGGTGCATATCAGTGACTTTGAGCAAGACCTCATCTAGCCCTGTAGGAGTGAGTGGGGGGGGTGGGTTCAGATGTCCTGAGCATTGGGAGTCCCTGTGGTTTAAGAAGGAGAGGAAAGGAAAAAAAACAAAAACAAAAAAAACAACAACAACAACGCACCTGTTCTTGGGTCTCCAGCTCCCGGCTCATCATTTTCTTCTCTGTAGTACGCAGCTGCCTCTGCAAGCTCTCCACCCGCTCCTGGAGAGCCTGTGAAAAAGGATGGAGGAAGTGGGAAAGGAGAACAAAAAAGAGACAAAAGGATAGATGTGACTGAATTCAGAAACATCAATCATTGTCAGCATCACCTTTGTCAATAAAGTTTCAATCTGGTCGATAATAAAATACAGCAGTGGGAGGTTCTCTAAAGAAATGCACACATCTGCCTTTCTTCTCACCCAAAAAATAAAGAAATCTGAAATGCATTTTAAGAAATATGACTCATTTTCTACTGTGAGGCCGCAGAACAGATCAAGGATTCCTCTCCAGCTCAACGCCTACAATCAATAGCAACAGAAAGACAGAGCATGGTTCCTGCTTGGCACAATGAACCAGATGTTTCCAGCACACATCTGTACACTTCGGTTTGGATTACGCCTCACAAAAGCAGAGGCTCCAACACACGGGTCGACGGGTTGATCAGTCACTAGCATGCAAATTATCCACTGTGCGAGAGAGCAGGCACTTGGAATAAGGTTGGTTTATATGCAATGTGTGTGTTATTATATATATATATATATATATATATATATATTTTTTGTATACAGTGCATCCGGAAAGTATTTACAGCGCTCCACTTGTTCCACATTTTGTTATAGCCTTATTTCAAAATGGATTCAATTTTCCTCCAAATTCTACGAACAATATCCCATAATGACAGGAAAGAAGTGAAATCTTTGCAAATGTAATAATAATAAAAATATAATAAATAGAAAATGCCAAAAAAACCCAAAAAAATCCCCCCTGTAATCACCTGTACATGAGTATTCACAGCCTTTGCCATGACACTCAAAATTGAGCTCAGGTGCATCCTGTTTCCACTAATCATCCTTGAGATGTTTCTACAACTTGATGTGAGTCCACCTGTGGTAAATTCAGTTGATTGGACATTTGGAAAGACACACACCTGTCTATATGAGGTCCCACAGTTAACAGTGCCTGTCAGAGCACAAACCAAGCCATGAAGTCCAAAGAACTGTCTGTAGACTTCCAAGACAGGATGGTATCAAGGTACAGATCTGGGGAAGGGTACAAGATTCTGCAGCATTTAAGGTGCCAATGAGCACAGTGCACACACACACACACACACACACACACACACACACACATATATATATATCTAGACTCGTAAATTTGGATAGTGGCAGTGACAGTATCATACCTATAAACATTTTCCCTAGAATGCTCTTGCGACCTGGTAGTAATTAATCACAGCCAGGTTGCAACTTAGTGGTTTGGGACCCCTGCTTTACAGCACTGCAACTTTTAGACTGTTAGCATTTCATTGTCCTTACTCATACCCCTTAAGGAAAAACCTAAACTTTTATACTATTATATTCTCTCCAGGTGCACGTTTTTATTTCTCTTCAACAGGCTACTACTACTGTGTCATAACCAGCTCTATTTAAAAAAGGTTTCCACAAACCATAATTTACTGGAACTTTCTTTGAAACATACTGCTAAAATGGGATCACTGTGCCATGTCTCAAATCGAAAAATGTGACCAAGTGTTTTCTAATCTAAACCAGAATATTCTTTCGAATCAATTTGTTCAAGTTTAAAAGCCATGTGAGAGGTTTCTGAAATTCAAATACTAACCCTAACAGGGAAATCCCTTAATGCTAATGCCTCAAAACTAGAAATGTGAAACTAGAAATCCAGAAATGTGCTATTTGAAGCACAATTGCAGTTAGTTACTGACATGAATATTTACACAGGTACTGCATTACTGCAGTCAATGTGCGGAATGAACGCACTTGTAAAGGTGCACACATAGTAAACAGCAAACACACAAGTCTAACCTGGACATATCAACATAAATCGCTATTTGAAACCCCCTCTCTGAGAAAGTGTCTGTTTTATTACAGTATGAGCAAAGTAGCATGGCTCAGTGATGGCAAGTTCCAGAAGTGTTGGTGTCGCACCGCTTCCTGGAAACCTGCTGGCAGTCATCAGTAGGAATCCTTTCATGTGGTTTTCACTGGACTGATCAAGTAAGCCAGTTCAAGCTTGAGAGACAATGGAAGAATGGCTCTTTCCTTATCTTAAATAGGAACACCATTCTCAGCCTGCAGGAACACGACGTTTGAATGATTCACATTAAAACATCGAGGTACAGTACATTTACTTTTGTGGCATTTGACTTCCTTATCCAGAGCGATGAACAAAAGGGCTTTAAGTCTCTAGCATTGAATAAATCTACAATGGTACGCAAGATTACAAACTTTATATAAATATAACTCTTGAATTCTACAAAGCAAACTTGGACAGTGCTAATTTAAGTGTTTCAGGAAGAGGTAGGTCTTCAATCGACGCTTGAAGATAGTCAGGGACATCTAGGGGAAGTTTATTCCACCACCTCGGTGGCAAAACAGAGAAGAGCCTTGAAGTATACTTACCTCTCATTCTGAGAGAAGGTGGTACCAGTTGAGCAGTGCTGGAGGATCTCAGACAGCGTGGTGCAGTGCGAGATGTGATGAGGTAAGACGGTGCTGGTCAATTTTTGGTCTTGTAGGCAAGCATCAGTGTTTTGAATCTGATACGTGCAGCTACTGGAAGCCAGTACGTGTAGGTCCTTTGGATGCTTGTGGCTACCATTCAGAGCAGCAGGAGGTTCTTCATACAACGTCGAGAAACATGAAGATTGACAGCTGCTTTAAAAGAGGATTAGCTGTGTTTGCTTGTTGGGCTCTGGCCTGCACTGACTAGTCCTCCATATTGTTAACCTCTAATACAAACACGTATCTGCCTGGTGGTCTCAGATCCACCAGCTAAATGGTTTTCTCTTTCTGTATAACCCAAACTTTCCTGATGGGCTGGGAGAAAGGTGCTGCAGCCATATAGCTGTTGTTCCTCTCGGCGCGAAGGGAGAATTTGCCATGGAAAACGTCTCCAAACTGGGTCCAGATGGCCAAGACGATACGCATATCGTCAGCCTGCTATTGTTGGATCAATCTCAACGAAAAATAAATGATGAAGGTTAATTTTTCCTGGAGGGGGGGGTTAAGGGTTGGGGTGTATAGAGAAAAAAGAGAGCATGGGAGAGAGCTATGTGCTTTATTCTCACCTGTTCTCAAAAAGTTGGCTTATTTAACAACTGTGTGCTCTCTGAAGATTAATGTAACACATATGCACACAATATAAATATAGTACACCTGTACAGACCTGCAGGAATGCTAAGATGTAAGGGATGAGATTTAAAAGGCTTCAGACACCCCCATCCCCCAACACACACACACACACACACACACACACACACACACACACACACACACACACACACACACGAAATGCTTACATACACTAACACACAAAAAAGGTGAGATCCAAGTAGCCTTTCCTGGGTGGTCCTTTTGTAAAGATAAGGCAAGTATGTTTCCCATGGGTAAAAGGGGTGACGGGGGGGGGGGGGGGGGGGAGAAAGAGTGAGAGGAAATACTCTCAGGCCCCTTTTAGTTCCCATTTTGTTCACTAGATTTCACATTTTTTTTTCAGATTTTACAAATAGAATTTCTATTTGTAGCATGGCTTCTCAAAAAAATGTCCATTAGATCCTTTAATGATGACATGAGCCTTTAATGACAATAAGTAAGGCTACTTTAAAAACCTCAAAAAGCCACACACACACACACGAAAACTCAAAATCCAGGGGTGGGCCTACTGTTGCCTAACTTCCATAATCCAGATGGGTTGATCACTTCAGATGAACGTTTAACAGACATAATAGTGCTCATATCCCCTGTGTGAGCGAGTTCCTTCTCTACTTCATCTGTTGTAGTGCAGTGCCAATGAATAAAAATAAATAAATAAAGGCACTTGATTAAAAAGCAGCTGTCAATCAAAGGTCAAAACGCCAAGCCGGCTCACTGCTATTCCATGCGGCTAAAGCAACAACAGCTGTATGTCGCTCGAGACAGCTGCAGCGTCTGACGTTAGTATTCGCTAAATGACAAAGGACGGTGGATAAGAGGAGTCCAAGAGCGCAAAAGAAAGAGAAAGGAACAGCAAAAGAGGTGGAGGGTGCTGGAAGAGATTTAAAGGTCTGCTTGGTTTCTCCCCTAGCACAGCTGGATATAAAGAAGGGATTGGGTTTGTGTGTCTTTAAAGCTTTCTTTCTTCCTTCCCTTCTTGCTCCTCTCTTTGTTTTGTTCTCTGTGGTGGCTCCAGTGCTGTGAAGGCCGCTTACATGCCTTGCCTTTCAAACAATAACAGTTCAATAACCCCCCTCCCCACTCTCTTCTCCCTGGGTTCTCCCGCCAAGGCCTGTGCATGCCAGCACGTCCTTTAGAAATCCTTGAACAGACTCAAAACACAAAAGACAGTTTGTGGCGGGGTGTGTGTGTGTGTGTGTGTGATGGGGGGTGTCTGTGTACAGCGTGATATAATTAAAGTAGACCTGATGCTATAAAGCTCTGCAGCAAAAAGGAAAAGAACAAAAAAATTATAAAAAAAAAAAAGCCGGAGGAAACTCATTTCTGGCATGACTATGCTACAAACGAGCCAGCATGTAACATACAGCTCAGTTAAAAGTAGAGGGAAAAACATTGAATTAATAAGAAAAGGGGAAAAACTGGAAGGTGTGGTGGTTGGTACAAGTGCTAAGTGATGGTTGAAACAAATGAAGCAGGCGGCACAGTGTGCTATTGTCCTAGAAAAACAGAGGAAGACGGTGACAAGTTTCGAAGCTTTTCTAAAGCAGGATGCTGGAATGTTATCTCGTGCTGCTTCCTGTGAAGTTGGACATTCAGACATCAGACACGTTTTCTTTGCTGGGAATCGCCTTGAACACTCATCACTCAACAATTATCTCTTTCCCACACACCTCATAGCACACACTGCAGACTCGCACAGTTGTGGATAACATCGCTCTTATTCGCGTGTATCTGAATAAGAGGCCTTGACTGCATCAGTGAGTCATTCTTTGACAAACAATGAATAAGTTAGTAGGGGTGCTACAATACAGGATATTGTATTGTATCTTTTGATACAAGTCTCTTGATACTGTACTTTTGCAGATCAACATCCAGTCCCATTTCTTTCCCCTTACCTAGAATCAGGAGGCAAAAGTGGGTTAAAAAATACTAAGCACCCTTTGCTAAGCACACTGAACTCATACACCAGCATACTAGCAGACATGGCTATGTTTGATGTGAACATTAACTGAAGCTCTTGACCTTTTTCCTTTAAACCATGTATGAGTCAGCGAGCTCAAGGAGTCCTTCAGGCTAATGAAGTCTGAACTGGAGATTTTCATGTGCTATCACATCATGAGTTTGGTTGGATGTAAAAAGTCAGGAATGATCCTAACAATGAACATACATGTGTATTATATAATATCACAAGTATCCATTGATGCAGCTGAGGATGGTGCCGCACGAAAGACATAAAGAAGATTTGGACTGTAATTATTGTAAACGGTTCGCTACAATGGCTTAAGCCTGCAATTGCCATGGACAGTTGTACACTCGAGTCTCCATCGGTGAGCAGATGATAGCCCATGGATGGAACTATAATGTAAGGCTATTCGGTGTCACCCAGATGAGGATGGGTTCTTTTTTGAGTCTGGTTCTGCTCAAGGTTTCTTCCACACACCATTTCAGGGAGTTTTCACTTACCGTCATCACCACTGGTTCATTCATTAGAGATAAACTTATAGGGACATATTTCAGCTATTAAAAGTTGTCAGTAAATATTTATCTCTGTGAGGGTGCTTCGAGACAAGTCTATTGTTAAAAGCGCTATACAAAAAAAGTATACATTTAAAAACACTGTTTTTACACTGCTCAAGCTGTTTGTTGTCCCCTTCAGGTGGCGGCATAATCAGGATACATTTGAATCAGAATGAATCATTTCACTGATTGGACAAATAAACTGAGACACTGAAAAGACTCCATTTAACTGTCGTGAGCTCAAAGTGTGTATATATATATATATATAATAGCAAAAATGCAATCATAACAGCACTTATAGTGAAATTTTTGTACAAGCAGGTTCCTAACAGAACTTTGTGTTTGTGTATGTGTGTTGCTTGCCAGCGCGCTACTCCACTTGCCTAGCAATGTTGCATTTACCACAGTACATCATCCACAGTACCAATTACACTACATCGCTGTCTCTGCTCTCTTGTGAAGGCTGGAGTTGGGGGGCAGGCAGCCTTTTCTTTTCTCAAATCTGTGAGTCAGAACCGCAGTGCATGTCAGAACGCATTTTCAGCTCAGGCATGCTTGAACCAGAGTCCGTCTTTCCCACAGATCCTCTCTACTACTGCCTAGAGGAAGCTGAATATGACCTGAACCCCATCAGCTACCATCTGCCTGAGCAGACATGTGGGACCCGTCAGATTACTAAGACTCCTAGTGAGTCATAGTTTATAGTGCATCGAGGAGAAGAATATCAGCATGTGAGATAAAGAGAGGTGTGTGTGTGTGTGTATAAGAAAGTAAAGCTTAAAAAATTATGATGTACCATACACATGGTGGTGAGTGTACTGTAGGGACAGAGGATGGAGTCAAAATGTGTTTGTGTTTTCACATGCAGGGAAATGTGAATGATCCCATGGCAGTTAAATATTAGAAGTTTGAGTGACAGAAAACCGGGGACAATGTAATTAATTACAGTGTAATTTACAATTGTAGCATTTTTCTGAGAGAAAAAAATAAATAAATCTTCAGTAAATTACCAGGATGTGATGTATAATGATTGTTAATACACCACACGATAAGACTTGGACTGTGACAATAATTTCTACAATGATATTAGGCATACCCCTACTACAGATTCATTGTTCTAATGTTGTCAATCAGTAGTTCTTTTATGACCACATTATCCCCCCTACCAACTGTGTAACATAGAAAGCATTAATTCTTATTTATTTTAAGTATATATTAATATACGTCAATTTAAATTTTTATTTGACCATTGTAGGTCAGGTGTGCGCACACCCTAATATATAATATATATATATAGACCGCACATGTGTGCTGACCCATGTGTTAGAACATCAGACAAGCAGCAAATGCCATAGGGAGGGTAGATAATAGACTAACGTTTACATTATTGAATTTTTTTAAATGGCACACGATCTACCCATGCTTCCTTTATGATCTACCGGGCGAATTGGGCACCCCTGTTGTAGCTTGCGCTGTATTTTAGATTAATTTGTCTAATCATAAAGCCATTTCCAATTCTCTACACATTATTATGTACCATACAGTCATTAATTAAATCACTTACA
This sequence comes from Silurus aristotelis, assembly GCF_946808225.1. Classification (NCBI taxonomy): domain Eukaryota; kingdom Metazoa; phylum Chordata; class Actinopteri; order Siluriformes; family Siluridae; genus Silurus; species Silurus aristotelis. The sequence goes on along the minus strand of NC_139590.1, from coordinate 15,919,783 downwards.
TTCATGGCATTTAGCAAACTTATCAGAATTGTCAAATTTTTATACAACTAAGCAACTGAGGGTTAAGAGTCTTGTTTAAGGGCCCAACAGCGGTAGCTTATAATCTCACATCCTATAAACATCCTATTTAGAAATCCAACATCACTTAGCATCCATTCAGTGTTGAAGAGTTATCCTGAAAAATGGTTTGTGTTTTAAGTACCTTTTTTGGTCCCTCCGAGTATAGATGCTCTTATTAAATAAATAAAAAAAAACATTGATTCAACTTACCATGCATTCATGCTAATTGCTTTTCGAATTCAAATCACTAGTTTGTTTGCACCCATTCCTAATTATATACCACTGAAATCCAGCGCATGTATGAAAAGGGTATCAAAACATCTGATTTATCTTGAAAAAGACCATCAATTTCTACTTTAATCATATCTTCCATGACTCGCATCTAAAATCGGACTTTCCAAGCTACTTCTTTTCTTCGATCATCTGTAATTTATAAGTGCAATAAACAGGTGGGTTGAAAGGGAGAATTGGGGATTTACTATGTTATAGGTTTTAATCTAATGAAAATCTTTTTTTTTATTTTTTTATTTTTATTTTTTTACATATAATATCGAAATATCAATGGGGTGAACCTGGAAATGTGAACAATTCAAGTTCATTTCTATAGCACTTTTCAGAGTAGACATTTTCTCAAAGCAGCTTTACAGAACGTATTAATTACAGAACAAAAAAAAAATTATATGAGGGAATTACGTGTATTAGTCCCTGAGGAGCAAGGAAACTGTGGGGCGACTGTGGCAAGGAAAAACTCCCTTAGATGGTATGAGGAAGAAATCTGAGAGGAACCAGACCAAAAAGGAGAAGCCATCCTCATTTGAGTGAAATCAAGAGTGTGATTACAAATAAAAAATAAAAAAAAACACAAAACACCAAAGAATGAGACCTACCATGAGCACCGGAGCATGTGATTATGAGTAATGTCCTTTCAACAGTCAGTTGATGATGGAGCTACTGAGCAACTCTTAAAATAGCTCAACATCTGATATCATCATAGATCCAACACCAACTCTTCCATGCCAGAGCTTAAAAATTTCCAAAGAAGTCCATTGTCCAAACTCTACATGAAGTGGGATCCAAATGGCGCTGCTTAACTCTTTGAGGGTCCGTAATCTTCATGAGGTGGCACACAACTTGAGCTAGTGCAACCTCGGGATGCCTCAGGATGGGCCCTTATAATATACCCTTATAGACCCTTGCTGCTGTTCAGTGTGTTAATGTTAAGTCTAAATAAGTGTGCCTTACAGCTGCTGTTGTAGCCAGATTGCCTGACTCAAACATGCAGGCCTAGCCAGAAAAATAACTATATCTATCCAGGAGGGAATGAAGGGGAATCATTTTGATCATGTTGGCTATAGGTGTGTATTGAGAATGAAAGGACAGTGGTGGACGTTAATGAAGCAAATGTAAAAAGCCATAATAGCCATAATCGTACTTTGGATACTTAAGTGCATTTGAAGGTAAATACTTTTACTCAAGTGGAAGTTTAAAGAAAGCACTTTTACTGGAGTCATATTTTACAGAGTGACTTTTTACTCAAGTACATGGTTTGTGTACTCCGTCCACCGCTGTGAAAAGATAATGTATAGCTTTGTGTTTGGTCTTTGCAGGTGTCTCTTTAAGAAACTCCCAAGACTAGGTAGAAAGTGCTGACAGAGGGCAGAATTTAATGGAACAAGTGTCAGGAACGGATCAATGTCAGCAGTCGAGCAGCAGCTTATTAACAACTTGTTCTCAAGTCAAACAAACAGCGCTTGAAGTAGTGCTTCACAGCAGGACAACTGGAAGGGTCAGCTAGATGCCTTGTGTGTGGCTTAGGTGGGTCCTGCAACTGCAATGATTGATTGCTAGCTCTCGTTAATCTAGTCATTGCCCCCGACTTTGAGAAGGCACCACCTGCTAATGGCAATCAAGCTGTTAAAAAGAAAGAAAAATATAATTTCTGGTATTTTGGTATCAAAAGAGTGTTGCCTTATGTGTGAGACAGTTACTGGAAAAAAAAATCGATTCAGCAAGTTCGAAATGATTGCTAATCTGTTAAAAGACCGGAAAGAGCTGCTGTACAAGAAAAACAGACAGGGTAGATATAAAGCTTTTACACACTTCATCATGAGAGCTCGCATTGTGAGAACACTGACACATCTTCAGTTGTGCAATGTTACAAATTGAAAGGCTTAACAGGTGGAGGTGCAGGCCAGGCTTCTTGCTTTCCCAGTCAATGAAGCCAAAAAAATCCTGCATGGCAACTGGCGGCATATTTGCATAAACCTTTTGAGGTTTCCTGCCTAGACAACGCATGAAATGTTGTTTTTGCTTTAAGCCGATTGCAGCCGATCGGCCCACACCTTTTTCCCCCACGGTGAAAATGAAAACATTAGGTCATTTATGTTTGCGCTGTTGTTTCTGGTGAATACAAGTGAGCAATGGGTGGGAAATGAGACACCAGCTAAATTTACATATACTCACTACTGAGGAGTACCTGCTTTACACGCTGTCTCTTTTGTTCTCCGGTCACGCACTTACGTTGTTTGTTTAGTCACCGCCACTTGTCATTCCCCTTGCTTTTTGTTATAGTCATGAACTGTGGCTGTAACAAATGACGAATTCAAACAAAATATTTGGACAGTTTAACATTTCACTACAGCCTTGGGCTTGGCTCCATGCTAAAATATTGACTCTGTGAATATTTTATTATATTTATTCAAGTTTCGTTCCTCTGTATTTATGCTATAGATAGATCTGACTTGCCAGGAATTCGTTTTGAGTACTCCTCAATCTGTACGTTATTGCCGTAAATAACTGGTACAAGCGTTTTTATTTACCAGTGTGTTGGAAACCATCCCTCTTAGGGATAGTCATATATGCAAGCTGAATGCTTGAACTGTTTTTTTTTTTGTTTTTTTTTAATTACTTGAACAGTAATCCCCTGCTTTACCGTAGATTGAATCTCGTGCACCCGGTTTATCGTGGAATCGCGTTTGCCACATAACCAATTTATTTAGCTGATTTCCGGGGTGGCGCCTGTTTATCGCGTTTTTTCCGTTAATCACTAGCGGTTTTGGAACGTAACAAGCGTGATAAACGGGGGATTACTGTATTTCAACAAGAAAAGTGCTCTGTCTAATTGTCTTAGATGTGGTGAAAGTATTTGAGCATTAGCAGTTTTTTCTCTATGCCTAAGACTTCAGTTGGTGGACTTTGGTGCAGCTGTGGATCCGGCAAGTATTCTGATGCAAGGGCAAGTGAAAAAACTCTTGTGATCAGCTTCAGTTGCAGCTTATCCAGCAGCATATTTATATACGAATGTACATTTTTCATTTAAAGTCTCATTTCTTGACACGAACTTAGGCAGTCAGATGTGAAGCTTAAAGGAGAAAAGCATTTTAGCAGGGTGCTTGTGTTACATATCCAACAAATAAATCATCCCCATTCATTCATCTTCATTATCTTGTTTATTCATCTCACAGTCAGGATTTAAGGATTTGGAAATATAATCGATAAAGAAAATATTGCAGGTGGGTACAGTTGAAAACAACTGTGAAAATGCACACGATTAGTTACAACTTTAATGGCCTGCAAAAAAGGGTCACTGTGAATTAATAGCCATAAACTGGTAATATTCGCAATTCACTCATGTTAGTTGCTTATCCACAGTCTTTTAAGTGAGGAATTATATGTAACTAGATCATGATCATATGATCAGATGCTACTGGTTTATGTTCAAAGGATTCAATCCCTGTTAATCCAGCGAAAGCACAAACCAACCCAGACTCTTTAAAACCAATGTTTGGGGTAACTCACTTCCTAGGCTCCATTCTTTTAGCCACCTGCTCAGGCTCATAATAAAGTAATGTTAGAGGTGTAGCCCAGGGGTGCACCAGGCAAGATGATAGAATGTCAACAGTAATTGGACTACAGTGTGTTTGTGGTTTTTTTCTGGGGTGGGATTGGGTTCTTTAAACCAGCAAGACAGTAAAACTCTGAGTAAAACTCAGACATACCTTCTTTCAAGTTTAAGTAAACATTGTTGACATGTATGAAGCTGCAATGATTAGACACAGCTTTTTTTGTTCCAGTGTGGAAAAATTTAAGATTCTTAAGGTTCTGCTCATAAGCAAATGAGTCCAGCCACCATTCCCCCGAATGGGTGTTTTGGGGAAAAGCTAAGAATAACTTATTATATCAGAGTTAGCAGAGGTGAATCCTGCCACAGATATTTTCTTTCACCTTATATAAAGGAGTGTGCCTTTTTGACCATCTTATTCCACGTTCCCCCACCTAATTCCCATTTGCTCTTATAATAGAAAAGATGTTCCATTAGATGTTGGAGTGTGTTTAAGGTGATGTGTGCTGATTTAGCTGAAAGGGTGTTAGTAAAGTCAGGTGCTGATGTAGAGTGAGGAGGTCTGGGGTGCAGTCAATGTTCCAATTCATCCCAAAGAGTGTTCATTTGGGGTTGAGGTCAGAGCTCTATAGCAGGCCATCAAGATCTTCCCCAACCCATGTAAATAATATCTTCATGGTGCTGGCTTTGTTCACAGGGGCAGTGTCATGCTGGAAAAGGTTTAGGTCTCCTAGATCAAGTGAAGGAAATATTTTATGCTACCACACCAAAGACATCTTTTTCAATAGTGTGCCTTCAAAATTGTCGCAAGAGTTAGAAGAAGAACTACGTATGGTTGGAAAAGTCGGGTGCTTACGTGGCAGCTCCGAGCTTTATTTGTAACCATGTGCGAGAGAAATCACACCGATGCAAATAACACGTGGTAAAGCCGGTGGAGTGTGAAGTGTAGCAACCACAATGGTGCCTTTTCCTTGTGTGTCTTAAGCAGCTTTCAGAGAAATGCAAACGATTAAAGTAAGAAGAGGAGCTACAGCCGCCACTCTGGAGATTTAGAGAAAGGGACATCTGATAGGAGTTGCTTTTCTCACAACAAACATTTAAGGATTATTGCACTCAAACGCACTAGACTTTGATGTTCTTGTTTTTTTGTTTTTTTTCCCCACCCCTTTCATTTTTGTTTTTTTTGTTTCAGCCCTTTGGCTTTCATAATCTTCCTTTGAAGTGAGCAGTCTGGAAATAATATCAGCCTGCAACGGTTTTGCTGACGGTTTATGATTGTCTTATACGTTTTCTGATCTCGCTTCTATTCTTACTCAAACTCCCCCGTCTCTTCCTCTCCCTCGGTGTGTATCGGTGTGGAATTGAATCAACAAGTCAGCTATTAATTTAAGCTCCATTAACTGAGCAGTTAACTCATGGCCTGCAATAATGAGGCCTTTGAGTGGTTGGTGCACTCAATACAAGCCCTTAAATGCATTCTGGGGTAATTAAGCCAATATTTTAAGTTGAGAGAGAGCTGAGGCGGTCACAGTTGCACTCTAAGGCTGTTAGTTCTAGTTAGGTCTGAAATAACTACAAGGCCATTGAAAACACTGTTTTCTCCAACTATATGGAAATTTCAATGGAAATCAATTGGTTCATTAAAGTGGAAGGAATACTGTTGGAAAAAATTATTAAATATTTTAAAACTCAAGTACAAACAGCCAAATACTTTTAAATACATCCCAGGCAAGTCTACCCTGAAAAACGATAGGAATGTAGACAGTGGGACACGTTTTTTAGTTTATTCTAATGCCATTACTGTTTTTTACTCTATTGAAGGTTGTTACCTGTGCTGTCTTGTCTATTTACTGCACTGGAAACAAAGCTCAAAATGAACACGTCCATCATCACGGACACTAATAAATAATGATCTTTTGTTATTTTATGGTTGCTGGTGGCAAGATATGAGGTTTAACTGGGTTACGACCATCCCGAGTTCTAAAAACATGTCACGTTTAGAACATGAATCACAAATTGCAATTCTCTAGGAAAGCTGCAATAATCACTCTGTGAACTTTCCAAGAAAAGTTAATCTAAACTTTTATTATCTATTCGATCAAATCATGCTGACTATTAACCAGGCATGCTGTGATTTGTAAATAAAGTAGAAGATTTATTTATTACATCTTACATTACATTATATATATATATATATATATATATATATATATATATATATATATATATATATATATATATATATATATAAATAAATGTATATAATATTATAATATATTACACATTCTTTTAGATTTATTTTTTATATACATTTGTGCTGTCATGATACACTCTCAAGACAAACAATTTGTTGCATCCACCTAAAGCAGTCCCAGTACTGTTACTGACCAGACTCAGGCATGTGTGCAGAGGTGAAGTGACATATATTATGTAGAATGAGTCAAAAGAAGGATCTCACATGAAGTTTAGCTATGGTTTGATGTCTGTGTGTGTGTGTGTGTGTGTGTATCCTTACTTTGCTGACACGGTCAGCATCTCGGCTGAGCTGTCTTCTCTCCTCATCCCAGTGTGTATGCGCTTCCTGTAGCTGGCGTTCCAGAGCCTGCTGGGTTTGTTTGCTCTCTTCTTTAACGGAAAACAATGTTGTTTGTAGCTCTGCCATTGTCTAGAAACACATGAGCAAGGACACACAGCATTACAAGCACATCAATAATCTCTGGTCCTGCACGGTTCAGTGATTAATTGGAATGACTGGAAAACTGAAATTTATACAGCATACAAGTGGATCTCAACAAATTAGAATATCACTGAAAGGTTGATTGATTTTAGTAATTCAATACAAAAAGTGAAACTCATTATATAGATTCATCACTCACAGACTGATATATTTCAAGTGTTTATTTCTTTTAATTGTGATGATTTTGGCTCACATTTAACAAGAACCCACTAATTCATTCATTCATTCAATTCATCTAAAAAAAATTGAATACTTCTTAAGACCAACCAAAAACCTTTTTAGTGAATTGTTGGTCTTCTGGAAAGTATGTTTATTTACTGTATATATACTCAATACTTGGTAAAGGTCCCCTGGTGGTCTAGTGGTTAAGATGCAGCGCTCCCACCGCTGCGACCCGGGTTCGATTCCCGGTCAGGGAACCATCCCCAGCCACTCTTAGTGCCGGTCCCAAGCCCGGATAAATTGGGGAGGGTTGCGTTAGGAAGGGCATCCAGCGTAAAACATGTGCCAAATCAAACGTGCGGAGGATCCGCTGTAGGGTCTCCTTTTGTTTTAATTACTGCCTCAATTCGGCGTGGCATTGAGGTGATCAGTCTGTGGCACTGCTGAGGTGGTATGGAAGCCCAGGTTTCTTTGACAGTGGACTTCAGCTTATCTGCATTTTGTGGTCTCTTGTTTCTCATTTTCCTCTTGACAATATCCCATAGATTATTTATGGGGTTCAGGTCTGGTGTGTTTGCTGGACAGTCAAGCACACCAACACCATGGTCATTTAACCCACTTTTGTCAGTGTGGGCAGGTGCCAAATCCTGCTGGAAAATGAATTCGGCATCTCCATAAAGCTGGTCAGCAGAGGGAAGCATGAAGTGCTCTAAAACTTCCTGGTAGACGGATGTGCTGACCTTGGACTTGATAAAACACAGTGGACCAACACCAGCAGATGACACGACTCCCCAAACCACCACTGACTGTGCAAACTTTACACTGGACTTCAAGCAACTTGGATTCTGTGCCTCTCCTCTCTTCTTCCAGACTCTTTCATCTGAAAAAAGGATTTTGGCCCACTGAGCAACAGTCTGATGTCTCAGGTTCAGGAGTGGCTTGACACAAGGATTGCGACAGTGGTGTGTGGCGGCTCTGCACCGACTCCAGCTGCAGTCCACTCTTTGTGAATCTTCCCCAAATTCTTGAATCGGCTTTATTACACCTTTTTCTACCACATTTTTCCTTCCATTCAAATTTCCATGAATGTGCTTGAATACAGCACTCTGTGAACAGCAGCTTCTTTAGCCGTGACCTTTTGTGTCTTACCCTCAATGTGCAGGGTGTCAATGATTGTCTTCTGGACAACTGTCAAGTCAGCAGTCTTCCACCATGATTGTGCAGCCTGAACCAGACTAAGACACCATTTAAAGGCTCAGGAAACCTTTGCAGATGTTTGGATTTAATGAGCTGATTAGAGTGTAACACCACGAGTCTCCAATATTGAACTTTTTCACAATATTTGAATTTTCTGATACACTGAAATTTGGGTTTCCATTAGATGTAAGCCATAATCATTAAAATGAAAAGAAATAAACACTTGAAAAATATCAGTCTGTGTGTGATAAGTCTATATAATATACGAGTTTCACTTTTCTGTATTGAATTACTAAAATTAATAAACTTTTTAATGATATTCTAATTTATCGAGATGCACCTGTATATTTTAAACTAACGTTTAATATTTCTTGTCAGCTGGTTGGAGAAACAATTTTTATTAACACTGTCCCTCTTCTAGTTGCTGTGTTGTGATCCAAATTTACAAATCCTACAAATTTTTGATATACGAACCCAAAAAAAAATGCAGGTAAAAAAAAAAGGAAAACAAAATAAACTATATATTACATTCTGAATATATTATATATAATATATTCAGATTTGACAACGCCACAAACAGAGGGAAAAAAAGAAGAAGAATGCCTGGCAGGTATGCATCGTGGGAGCGAGACACGAAAGTCTCACTCTTCTCGACCTACAAATAATCAACACTTTTTCGGTCTCTATCTATTCCCTAAGTCGGGGGCTACCTGTATATCACTTTCTCAGAAAAAATACTTACAAAAATCCAACACACAAAAAACATGACTTACAAAAAAAACCCCAACAATCATTACATGTCAATCAAGGCAGGTGTTTTTTTTTTTTTTAAAGAGAGGCTGAAAAAGACTAGAAAGTGCTCCTCAAGCTCTTAAGCTTTTTGGCATGGGTGGATGTCTAAGGGAGAATAACTGTTCATCTGTACTGCTCCTGTCTAAATGAACATCGTATTTAGACTGGAGGTGGAGGGAAGGCGATTGTGAGCCAGAGGCGGTTGCTTTGGGCTAGACAGATAATTGTTTATCATGTGCAAACTTTCATCAGGAACGATTCGCTTGAAATCCACTCATTGTATGGGAGTATGGAATGAACACTTTAGAGCAGCCGCAGAGTGAGAGATTAGGCTTATTTTGTCAGTGGGTGGACCACATGAAAGCAACAAACGGTCCATCAGTTCCCTTGGTAATTATTATTTTGCCATATAGATTCCTGCATCTAGTCTTCAGCCTAGAGGCGCGCACACACACACACACACACACACACACACACACACACACACACACACACACACACACACACACACACACACACACACACACACACTCCTTCCTGCTTTCTTGTTATTTCTGTATCTTTCCTCTGATATTTAGGCCTTTGCGAGTGTAATTGCCTCGGCTCGCCTTCTGTAATTTCACAGCCACTGTTTAGGCTGGGAGTAAGAACACTTCCCGCTGAAGCCCAATGTGTTTGGTTGTCTCTTTACAGCTTGATGGATTAGATTGTGCTGTTTAATGCAGGCTTACCAGGATTTACGTTGGTAGGTGGGTTATACACTAGTAAAACTAATCAACAGTTTGAAATTAGACCTTCAGTTGCTCTCAGTTGCAGTCTAACAACTGCATATATGCACCTGAATAATGTTAAAATGTAAATGTCTATGATGTACCCTTCATATCTGACATGCGATATAAAACTGCTAGAATAAGAACGGACACAGAGCCAGTGGCCCATATATGCACTTTTGCTTGGACAGCATCTTTTCCTCCTCATTTAGCTTAATCTGAATGCTAATCATTAGCCAAAATGCTGCAAAAGGGTCAAATGTGGGTTGAAAAATCTTCTTTTGCATAAAGAAGCCGGATTTGAAAACTAGACACTGATTAAAAAAGCTCAGGGTAAGTTAAGCGCTTGTAACGCAAGCCTGTGCTGCCCTTTACACTAATGTATAGCCTGGTGCATGTTTAATTTGGTCATTACACATGCAACTGTATTGCCCTGGGCAAATAGGAAAGCTAATTCCCGATAAGGGGGCAAATGTTACTAGTGGAACGTTGGTTAATGGTTCAAAGGCCATGCAAATAATCTCAAAAGAGAGCAGAGTGCATCAAGGCTTCCCTTCCAAAAGTGCAAGTGAGATTCGCGGTGAACCCGACCAGGGTGTGTTAACACCAGATAATAATAGCAGGTATGCTAAATCCTATCTAATGTTTAGTGTGCAGGAGGTGCATTTAATCAGACTTTAGCCAAAGCCTGCTTTCCCACAAAGGTGCAGCAGTGGGGAGAGACATGTTTGTTCAGTTAATGAGAATTTCGAGTGTTTGGGGACAAAAAAGTGTGTGTGTGTGTGTGTGTGTGTGTGTGTGTGTATGTGTGTGTGTGTGTGTGTAGGGGGGGTATAATGACTTGTGGTTCTCTCTACAGAAACATAGTGTTAAACAAAAGATAGGCAAGTGTCCGCAAACCTCGACTCGTACACACTTGCACATTTTTTTTTGTCATCGTCCGCTGTGTAACTTAATAGGCCGCCGATTTCACACATCTGCTCGTCAACCTTACTTTGAACCCAGTGTGTTTTGGGGTGGGGTGGTGGGGGATCTCAAATGCAGTGAAAGAGGAGAAGGAGGGGACAAAAATACAACAAGAAAGGGTTGAGAGTTAGGTAATGAGGGGGCAATTATGTCAGATGAAAATGCCATTGGAGTTTGCAGCCTTTGCAATGGGAAGAAATTACCTTTTTCCCCCTCGTCTTTGAAACATAAACAATTCGCAGGAGTTCAGCCAGTGTGTGTTAACCCGTGCAAGCTTAGACACTGAGAAAGGGATGAGTAGAATGGAGAGGGCGAAGAATAAATGCAGAACGATCTGAGATTTAGCGCAGAACCCTCAGCATGATTCATGAGCAGGGTGAGGAACCCAGGATAAGGTTCTTTAACTGCGTTTAGTCTGAACAGATTAAATCTAATGTTAACCACATGGCTGGTGGGGGTGGAGCTTCCAAAAACAGGGAAAGCAAAAGGAAAGCAAAATCATGATCAATGTTCTAGTGATGGAGTATAAACATTTTTATTTGGAGCATTTACTCACACATTCTATACTGGGTACTAGTATTACATCATAAGCCTTAATAAGATTAGATTAGACTATTGGGAGGTGGGACAATTTATAATTAAAGGTCCATTCTAGCTGAATTCATAATCCTTTTTCTTTTCCTTTTCCTTTTTCACACAATGTGCATGCTTGCATATGAAGGGAAATAAATGTTCTTCTTTCATATCTAGCCAGTTCTCTGGTGAATTACACCAGGTGCTATTATAAAGCAAATAGTCACTGGCTGGGAAGCTTACATGCAACAAGTCCCAATCATGGTGAAGGCGCTTCCTAAATGTAACTCAATCAAACTACGCTCAAAAGTAAAGTGTTATGAAGGCACAGCAAAAACCTTAAACGTCGGGTCAGTGCAATCGGTTTAATAATATGCAGATCGAAAGTTCACAGGACCACATCTAGTCATGCCTGGACAGGTGCAATGCAATATTTCACAATCCATTCTCAGGCTAATGACAAGAAATGTAAGCCAGATGTCACTTGGAGAAAAGGTTGCAGGCCAGCCTGAAAGCAGCGGTTATGCAGGGAACAACAAACAATGAACTGCGCTGCAATTATCGACATTTTTACACAAGGCTTTTGTGCAGAGAGCATTTTTGCTATACAGATAAAAAAAGATTTTGGACTACCCTAAACATACTTACAAAATATCTCGAAGCATTGTGTGGAGTTTAATTTCATAGTGTTTATGGAAGTCCATCAGGGGAAACCTCAATACTTTGGGGAAGTGAGGACAATTTGCAGAGTGGGCCAAAAAACAGAACCAAAAGCCTGAATGATATCTTTCCATAAGATGTCTTGAAGCCGTAATTGCCAACAACGGCTTCTCCACAAAGCAGCAATTTGTGTAATCTGTGGTGTCTGAATACTTATGTTCCTATCAATTTAATATTGTATATCTTATCCAACCTCATGTTTCTATTATATCCCATAGGAAAACTGGTTGTGTGTTTTTTTCCCTTCTTTCTTCAGTATAAAGACAAGCGCTCCCAGTTTTGCATTAAAATGAGCTGCGCATGTAGGACACACGGAATTGTCTTTATGTAGGACACGTGTATATCATGAAGGACACTTTCATCTCTGTGATTGGATGGATAGACGAAGTGAAATAGAGTAACATCTTAATACACATTACAGTACTATTATGCATTTAGATCTATTGTATATATTTTAGCCACGAGCAACAAGAGAGAAAACCTCCCTCCAGATTATTTGTTGATCACCTGAAAAACAGTCCTTAGGCAAGTAAGGGGATGTTTTACCTGTGCAGACTTGGCAAGCTTCTGGGTGTATTCCTTCTCAAGCTGCTTCAACCGGCCGTTTGCCTAAAATGACAGAGGTGGAGAAGAGGGTGGGTGGTGGGGTAGACAGGGAGAGAGAAAGAGCGAGAGAGGGGCATGAAACCAGATCAGCTGGGAGGAAGTGAATGAACAGACACATTGATGTGACCTCTGCGGCCGGCGGGTATGCTGGTATCTTCTTCTCTTTGATCCTCAGTTAACTTTTCCTCGCCCAACACAGAAAATCAAATCTACTCAATTAGCTGCGAGAACAACACGAAAAGCCTTAGAAGCTCTTCATAAAGATTATTACGCAAACAATGACAGACCATTACAGATGCTACTCAAACCCACACTCACTTCTAGAGATGATTTTGCATCACCTTTCTACCTTTTGGCATGTTTGGGAGGTTGGAGGGAAACTGAAGACTTGGAGGAAACTCACAGGGCCACAAGGGAACCACGTGAAACTCCAGACAGAAAATAGTGTGAGCTCAGGATTACAGAAAGTAACTCTGGAGCTATGAGGCAGCAACAGTAACCACTCCACATATCTGTATATAGAGTTCAATGCTTAAATTTAACAGTTAAAAATGAAAGGGTGACCTAAAGGCACTATTCAAATGACATCAAATAAATGTAATTTCCATTGTATTTTGCTATTCATCTATTATGGTTGAATGATTAGAAAATTGGTGATGATAAATCATGATCATGATAAATGATCGAAAATATTGGATTTCACGCACCGCAGTGAAGAAGATGATCAGCTGGGAAAACTCTACAGAAAAAATTGGTCTGATTATTAGCATTTGCCATGTTCAGTTTTATAGCTTCATATCCACTGCTGCACACGTCTCCCTTTCCCACCCCCCACCTGCATTATCACACTAACTTTAAAGAGAACTTGACACACATTTCGAAGTTTTTAGATTCATTTTTTCACTTTGCCTGAGGAGAAGTATCAACACCTTCCTCATATTGTGTGTGTAAAAGAGAGTGAGTGAGTGAGAGAGAGAGAGAGAGAGAGAGAGAGAGAGAGAGAGAGAGAGAGAGAGAGAGAGAGAGAGAGAGAGAGAGAGAGAGACATGTCATGTATTTACAGGCCCAGGAGGGTGTGTGCCGTTGAGTGTCAGCGGTGATGCCCTGCTGTCAGAGCTGCTTTCCGGAGAGCTGCTGAACCACTGACAAGACAGACAGAGCCTGCAGCAGGCATCAACACCAGAACCAGCACTTACACAAACACACACAACACCAGCCAGAGGAGCTAAACCCTGCTCTCGCCTACTCGCTCCTTCTCTTTTCTCCTTCATCCTCCTCCTTTTTTTTTCGTCATTACCCATCTGTCCCATGTGGCTTTTCTACCTGATGAGAGCGAACACAAAGCATAAAGGGAGACAATGAAAAAGAAAAAAGGAACTCACTGGACTTTCTTGGAAGCCTGTCAGCTCCTTGCGTTGCTATAGAGACTGCAGTCCAGCCTGCTGTTTCATTAACCATGCTGCAAGGTAAATGTGTGCCAAATGTATGTTTGCAGGAGCCCTTTGTGAAATTTTTTTATTTTTATCAAATATCATTACAATCACTTACAAAACATATTACTGCAGTGATACTGTAGTGTTGTAAGTGAACACCCAGTTATAATAGATTTTTGTCAGTGAAACTTCTGCTGTAATCACTGGTTGGTATCAGACAAAGTGTAAATAAGACTCTCAAACTGGAGTTTGCTTCAAGTTTATGTTTTTTGCTAGACCATGAATTCATATCTGCTGTCGCTGATGTGGCAATTTAACAATTTTTTTTTTAAACTTATTTGGCAATAAACACAGACTCAAAGCAACTTTACCCTAAAAAAGTAGATTGAAAGATTTACCTAATGATCAAGTCAAAGGTAACGGTGGCAACGAAATTATTTTCTTTTTTAATCTCAAATCACATGAGAAAGAAACTTTAAGAGGAACTCAAATCAAAAGCAAACCCATTGTCTATTGAGTTGAAGGTACACATCTCCTAAATCTACACTGAATAGTGTCTTTGAGGAAGTTCCTTCATACTGCAGCACAGGAAATGAACATAAAGTGTGTGCTATTTGTTCTAATGCGCAGTTTTTACTATATAATTTGGCCATACGGTCTAAAACCTGTCCATTATCAGGCTTGTGCTTTCTGACTTAGCGACAGGAATTATGGACGGCAGTAGGTTGAGAGGCTGTGGATTTATGATTATGGCTGTTGAACAGAAATACAAGGCAGAACAAACTTTGGGATACACACAGGACTTTACTTAGTAACCCTAAATTACCTACAGAAGTTTAATTGCACTTCCTGGTGAAGCTTTTTTTCTCAACACATCATCACTAGATGAGCTGACAACATTGCGCACGAGAAAATGGCGGCAGGAGGAGAGACAATAAAAAGAATGTTGGTGGACGAGATGGCGAATTTTTTTCCCAGATGTTATTTTTTCTCTCCCAGCGACGCAGAAGTGCAGTTCGAATGCAACTTACTCCATTTTTATTACCGATCCAAAGAGACCACGGTCCCACTTGATTTCGATTGGGCCTGAAAAACTTGCAAATTCGCAGGTTCATCTGGATAAATGGGCAAATGGGAATATTTAGCACCCTTTCCCAATCCATGCTCATTTATTCTCACTGCTCATTGCAAAAGAGCCAAAAATGGTGGATTTCAGATGTCAACATTGATCATTCAAAGCCAAACTAAAAGTCTTGTCTGAATTTTACAACTTGTTTAAGACGAACGATATGGCATATGGCAAATTCTCAGTGACTGTAGTAATCAAGCCAACAAAGGAAAAAAAATTTATAAATAAGCAAACCAACCATAATAGAACTCATTTAAATTAGGCAATGTATCCTTAATACAATGTGTGTATGTTTGTGTGGTTGAATTCTGTGCCGTACTAAAGGTGCCTCTAAAGTGCTATCAGAAGCAGCAATCACTTAATACTGCTGGGGGAGCGGTTTTAAAGTCTGCAGAACAATGCAGGTAGTGCATATAATGTAAAAGTGGGACACTGGTTAGGGAAGCTCAATTAACAGGCCTGTGCTGGACCTCAGTCGTCCACTGTGTAGATGCAGGACTCATGCAAGATTCCGCTGACATGGTTTCCTGTGCATGCATATATGTGTAGAAAAGCGTGTATGACTGTATGTGTAGGCCTTAATATGTATATGCATAAGTATACATTTTAACGCATATATTAGAGAATGAGATATGTTTCTCTTAGAGAATGAGCCTCATCATTTTTCATTTCTGCATCCAGATTTCTCAAACTGCCTCCGCATGATTTCTTTTTCTTTTTTCAGTTTATTCTTCAACGTTCTTGTGGTGGGCAAAAAACAGCATGTTCTGACTTGGGGGAGAAAAAAAAAAGAAAAAAGCTAAAATAATACAGGATGTTAAAAGAAACAGAAAGAAAGAAAACAAGTCCAAGCAAAAGGAAGTTGGTTTACTTAAAAAGGTGTGGACTTGTCTCCCCCCTCCATGTGCTTTCCGGATAAGCCAATAAACCAGCGCATTGAAGAAGCCGCTCTCGATGAACTTACAAATATTTGTACAGCCTCTCTGATAAACCGGCGATTGCAACACGTAGACTGGTTGTGTTGATGGAATTAGCGGGGACATGGTTTAGCAAGCAGAGGACATATTTAATTGTTTATATTGTTAATTCCAGAGATGGCTCTCATACACTACAGACGTAGACTAGTTCATAAAGCTAACAATGAGAAGGCAGAAGGCAAAAGAAAGTATGGGGTTTATGTGGATGAGACAGAGGGAGTCAGCGATGTAAAACATGACTGAGAACAGACACATTCCTGATAACCTGATCTTCATCATCAGCTTTTCTCCACTTGTGTTCTATGGTGGATGTTCAGCCTGGATACATTCATTAGATAACTGAATTTGAAATTATTTTATATCAATATATTATTATGATGTGAGGTCCAGTTACCAGCATGACACTAAAACAGGTAGAAGTAATGGCTACTTTTTACTTAAGTACATGTCGGAGCCCAAACTTCTTTACTTTAACTTGAGTGAAAAAGTGTAGTCAGTACTTCAACTTATACCAGAGTCTTTTAAAACATTAGTATCTGTACTTCTACTTGAGTGAAGGATGTGTGTACTTTTGTCAGCTCTGACATATTCCTTATTAATCATACTTTACTATGGCTCTTTCTGTACTTAGAGGCTGAATATAATCAGACTGAATACATTACACTATATGGGCAAAACATTCACCCGTTCGCTTGTTAAACATCTTTTTCTAGGATTACTCCGTCACCCCATACCCTTTTGGGAAGGCTTGGGTAATTGTCCTCATTCAGTGCTCTCTCAACACTACTCACACATGTATACTTGATATTTTTTTAGTCCCATTTCAGGAGGAATTCTCCTCAATTCCTCATGTTCCAGCAGTTCTAATAGATTTTTATCATAAAATTGACAAAAAAAAAATTAACGCATAAAGACAAAGCATCATCAACCATCCCACTACATCCAACACACTATGTTAATTAATAAGCACAGCTTGTCTTTGTCAAACAATCTTTATAAGTGAGGCCCCTTTTCTTGACTCTATCAGAATCTCAGTCTAACACAGCTTTAATTAATTTTCTCCCAATACGACCATTTGCCAATCCAATCGTCACATGACTGCTTCAAATTAGGAGACGGAAAGGCTAGCGTATGTTTAAACCAGGACACAAAGAAACCACTTCGGCATAACACGTTTAAAGGAAAAGTATTTTTGGAGCAACCTACATACAGTGCAGCATCGAGATGCATACACACATTTTGACGTGTGTCATGTTTTCGACATGACAGTTAAAAGCTGTGCATGAATGGAGTTATGAGTAAGATGAATAGAGCTCAGTGCCAAATTAACATTTGTTTTAACAAACCTGGATCTGGCGCACTTTCCACTTAATGTACTTATTTCCAACACTTAAATATCTAAACCCCAAATGTATAGAGCTTGGGTTAGATTTTCACCAAAACCTTAGATGCTGATTCTTAGAAGACATCTGCTTAAAGCTTTAGGCCAAAGCATTTGCTTTTATGGCCATAAGGAGCAAGGATGATCTGAAGAGGCTTCCTGTTTGATGACCTACAGGGCTGCAGCAAGGGTTCAGCACAACAAGGCTAAGATTAGACAATCAATAAGAGATGAAGGGCAACAATGCTACTCTGCCTGAAGAATTTTTTAGTCAGGGGATCATTACCCTCTGGTGGCATGATTAAAGTACATTATATACATTAATGTTTCTAACTTTTTAAACCAAAAAATATAGTTCCATTAGGCTAAGCAGTTAATATCAAATTCGTACTAAGGTTGTACTAGACATCGTGGCTTGCACAGATGCTCCATATATTCCTTACACACCAGTCTATGGCAGTATCCTTTGTTTTTTGTCACATATGCTCTGGAAGCTACGAATAACCCAGAAATAAAATAAATAAATAAATAAAAACCTGTCATTTATAGTCTTAACTTTCATCTCTCCACAAAAACAGGACTAGACTCATCACATTCATCCACATGCTTGGCTGGTCTAAATCAGATTTTCTGCTAATAAGCCCCATTTCCCTGCCTCAATCTGCCACCGAGAGGTGATAACCACGTCTTTGATCATTTTCTTGCCCCACTGTTTTGCTCAATATAATCCATGACCAAAAATAATAGGATTTGGCGCATCTCCAGATGGCAGAGAAACAAACTGACAGAAATAATAATAATAAAAAAAAGTTTAATGGAGGTGAAACATCAAACGAAGGCAAACTAAACCCACCACTCCTTCAATTTAGCACAATAAATAAATAGATACATAAATAAAATTAATAATAATAAAAAAAAATAATAAAAAATAAATAAATATATATATATATATATATATATATATATATATATATATATATATATATATATATATATATATATATATACAGTGAGGAAAATAAGTATTTGAACACCCTGCTATTTTGCAAGTTCTCCCACTTAGAAATCATGGAGGGTCTGAAATTGTCATCGTAGGTGCATGTCCACTGTGAGAGACATAATCTAAAAAAAAAATTCAGAAATCACAATATATGATTTTTTTAACTATTTATTTGTATGATGCAGCTGCAAATAAGTATTTGAACACCTGAGAAAGTCAATGTTAATATTTGGTACAGGAGCCTTTGTTTGCAATTACAGAGGTCAAACGTTTCCTGTAGTTTTTCACCAGGTTTGCACACACTGCAGGAGGGATTTTGGCCCACTCCTCCACACAGATCTTCTCCAGATCAGTCAGGTTTCTGGCCTGTCGCTGAGAAACACGGAGTTTGAGCTCCCTCCAAAGATTCTCTATTGGGTTTAGGTCTGGAGACTGGCTAGGCCACACCAGAACCTTGATATGCTTCTTACAGAGCCACTCCTTGGTTATCCTGGCTGTGTGCTTCGGGTCATTGTCATGTTGGAAGACCCAGCCTCGACCCATCTTCAATGCTCTAACTGAGGGAAGGAGGTTGTTTCCCAAAATCTCGCAATACATGGACCCGGTCATCCTCTCCTTAATACAGTGCAGTCGCCCTGTCCCATGTGCAGAAAAATACCCCCAAAGCATGATGCTACCACCCCCATGCTTCACAGTAGGGATGGTGTTCTTGGGATGGTACTCATCATTCTTCTTCCTCCAAACACGTTTAGTGGAATTATGACCCAAAAGTTCTATTTTGGTCTCATCTGACCACATGACTTTCTCCCAAGACTCCTCTGGATCATCCAAATGGTCATTGGCAAACTTAAGACGTGCCTGGACATGTGCTGGTTTAAGCAGGGGAACCTTCCGTGCCATGCATGATTTCAAACCATGGCATCTTAGTGTATTACCAACAGTAACCTTGATAACGGTGGTCCCAGCTCTTTTCAGGTCATTGACGAGCTCCTCCCGTGTAGTTCTGGGCTGATTTCTCACCTTCCTTAGGATCATTGAGACCCCACGAGGTGAGATCTTGCATGGAGCCCCAGTCTGAGGGAGATTGACAGTCATGTTTAGCTTCTTCCATTTTCTAATGATTGCTCCAACAGTGGACCTTTTTTCACCAAGCTGCTTGGCAATTTCCCCGTAGCCCTTTCCAGCCTTGTGGAGGTGTACAATTTTGTCTCTAGTGTCTTTGGACAGCTCTCTGGTCTAGGCCATGTTAGTAGTTGGATTCTTACTGATTGTATGGGGTGGACAGGTGTCTTTATGCAGCTAAAGACCTCAAACAGATGCATCTAATTTAGGATAATAAATGTAGTGGAGGTGGACATTTTAAAGGCAGACTAACAGGTCTTTGAGGGTCAGAATTCTAGCTGATAGACAGGTGTTTAAATACTTATTTGCAGCTGTATCATACAAATAAATAGTTTAAAAATCATATATTGTGATTTCTGGATTTTTTTTTAGATTATGTCTCTCACAGTGGACATGCACCTACGATGACAATTTCAGACCCCTTCATGATTTCTAAGTGGGAGAACTTGCAAAATAGCAGCGTGTTTAAATACTTATTTTCCTCACTGTATATATATATATATATATATATATATATATATATATATATATATATATATATATATATATATATACACTGTATATAATAAAAATACATGTATTATATATATGTTATATGTATTTATGTATATATGTATACATTATATTTATATATAATGTGTGGGCATGTGTGTAAAACACTCAAATGTGCGAATAAATAAACATGAACAACAACCAAAAATTTGACAAGCAAACTTCGGCTGGAATGGCAGGTGACAGCGCCGCCGAGGAAGAAGCGCTTCTCACTGTTGTAGATCTTGTGTTTAAAGGAGAGCATGTTTTACAGCATTTCTCTCCGAGGGTGGCGAGTGTGTGTGAAGAGCTGCTTCAATCTAATCCCTGCTGTCACAGCTGAATCAAAACCTTGTTCGGATGCCACGTTCGCAACAACAGGTACGTGATGTGGGTGTAGTAAAGCTGCATTTTACAATCCTACACATCTTCATGGCAGCTTTCAAAAATTGAAGTGAACTTGTCAGGGATAGACGCGTCCTTGTTTTGCGTTACTGCATAAATATGATTTTTATGCAGTGGAGGTATAAAGTTTTAAAGAGGTGTGTGTGGCATCCTGGATGGAAAAAGGAGTTAAAAAAAAGCTGAAAAAGAGAATTTACAAAGTTTAGAGAAATAAATTATTGTACCACATTCTCAACTCTATGTACAATTTACGCAAAAATTATGGACAAAAGTTTAGGGGCAGGTGACCTTTCCAGCCATATCTGTTTCTTCCACAAACTGTTACCAAATTGGAGGCACACAATTGTATAGGATGTCTTTGGATGTGATATAATAACATTTTCCCTTCACTTGAACTAGAGGACCCAAAGCTGTTCCAGCATGACAATGTACCTGTACACAAAGCCAGCTTCATGAAGATGATATAGTTTACACCAGTTGGAATGGAAAATATTGAGTGGCCTGCTATAGAGCTCTGACTTTAACCCTACTGAACACCTTTGGAATGAATTGGAACAACCCTCACCCTGTATCAGGACCTGACTTTACTTACACCCTTGTGGCTGAATGAGCACTCCACAAGCACACTCCAAAACCGAGTAAAACATCTTCCCAGAAGAGTGGAGTCTATTACAACAGCAAATGGGGACTAAATGTGGAATGGGATGTTCCAAGAAAACAAACCTTTTGTTTATAGAGTGTATACGGTTAATCATAAGCATATAATGTTCACACTGAGGGGAAAAAAAAGAATGTATAATTGGTTGATATGATAAAGGATTCTGTAAAGAGATGTTTATTTAACACTTATGGAACTTGTCCATCACATGAAATTCTCCAGAGCTTTGTTCTATCCGTTTATCGGCGTGCTCAATCGTATTTTATCCTTTAATTAATGTTATTATACAAAAGTAACAAGGCAGGAAAAGGTTCCTTTTTGTTTCCTCCCGTTTTTGTTAACAAACCACTGCAGTGAGAATCTTTGTCATTGCTTTGCTGCCAAGAACTGAACCTCAGCGGTGTCAATCTTTGTGTCTTTAATGTTGACTTGAAGATTTTTTTGAAAGGCAGGTCCCATGACGTTACCGGTACTGTTGGTATGGGCAGAAACTTCAAAGGGATTGAAGAGCAGTCATGCAAGGAGAGGTATTTTGTGAGCTCACTCGTGTGAAGTTCTCAAGTGTTTCTATACCTAACAGCTAATGAGGGTATAAGGCTGCTCTTTCTGCCTCCCAAGCTATTTATTTGTACTTGAGCTTACTATACACTATGGCACCTTCTCTTCCGCTGAAGTTGAGTTGCAGCTCACTTTTCAAGGCATTGCCATCCAGTTGTCTGCACTCTTTCTTTCTTTCTTTCTTTCTTTCTTTCTTTCTTTCTTTCTTTCTTTCTTTCTTTCTTTCTTTCTTTCTTTCTTTCTTTCTTTCTTTCTTTCTTTCTTTCTTTCCATGTCTTTTTCCTCTGTCAGCTGAGATAACTGCACCTATCTCACACCGCACACCTTGTTACCATGGTGATATCTCTAGAAGAAGTTTCGCTATGCAATGAAACGGAGTTTAAAAAAAAGAAAAGAAAAAATAACCCCCCCCCCCCCAAAAAAAACAAAAACAAAAAAAACAGCCTATTTATCTAACAGAAGGCACTGAGAGAGCTCATATGGCTGGCAGATTGGAGTAATTCCCAAGATGCAGCACAGGTTCGTCCTCTGATGTTTGGACATTGCCACCAGGGACCGTCCGATTACCCTAGCCTCAGCATGGAAGGAGGCGGCGGCTCGCTTTGAAGAGCAAAGCGTGGACGTGTGCTTTCCATATGAGGGGTGGGGTGGGGTCCCTGGAGGGTTGGGCTGTGGGGCAAAATAGTCATCGGGTACATAAAGAGCTAGTCACATTCAGTTCAGAGCCTGCAGCACGATGTGCCACATCGCTTATCCTCTGTAGAAAAGGCCTCTCTTTTTTTTTTACCGATGTGGCTTCTAATTCTGTGAAATTGTGTGGTTGGGGAAATAAAACTGCTGGTAATTTCAGATTTTAGCGCTAGTGTAGTGTCAATACTCGGAATTCAGTTGTAAAATATTATATATATATATATATATATATATATATATATATATATATATATATATATATATATAAATAAATAAAATATTTACATCAAATAATTTTTCCCGAAACATGTAGCCTAGCATAATATTTTGGTAAATATCACTGCTATTTTACTATCAATCTGAGATTACTCCAAACAAACTGGCTGAAGAAACAAAAGTTTTTGCTATAATCATTTAGTCGTTTTAGTTTCTGCAATGTGGATTTCCACTTATAATCAGTGATCTGAAATAAAGACAGGGATCCATATGGATGAAGTTAAGAATATAAAAGATCAAAATGATCTGAATGGATGAGTAAACCGTGATCTGTAAACAAGTCGTCACTTAACACTAAATGCGCAGTGCTGTTATACTCTCCAGAGGAACCTTTAAGGAAACACGAATTCAAGAAGAAGAAAAAATTAAATTTCTCCTCCTCTCCTTTGCTATTATGCTGCAGTATATTCCATTGTAAAAAAAGATATTAGAAGTTATCTACATGGGAACAACAAAAAAAACAAACAAACTGCAAGACAAATTCTCAGGTCCTGTCAGTAATGTCTGACTTGACAAAATAAACTGCGAAAGTTGGCAGATCAAATACAAGCCGATGGATCAAAGAGATGTCTAACTTCAGAGACAAAGAGAGTAAATGCGACAGTTACCCGTATCATAACTGTCTCTCTCCCTAAAGCCTGTTGGTGTTCACAAGTGGGTTGAGTCGACTGGCGATGAGGGCGTGTGGGAAGATGAATAGAGCCCAACAGGTACTGCGAGTCCACTGGAAAAGCAGCTCTTTCAACAGTGATTCATTAGCCACACCATCTATTATTATTTTCTTTTCCAAAAAGCTCGTCTCCAACTGATGCCCACATGCTGCAGTATAAACTAGAATTATGTGCTGGCTTCGCCTCTGACGTGAGAGTAAAAAGAGTTTGAAATGATCTTTGTTGAAAGTGTTATTAAAGTGCATTAGTCAGCAGGTGTCATACTGTATTTAGTCAAAGTGTAAATATGGGATAATGACATCAGCTATAACAGAGAATCCGTTTTTCGAACTTATTTTAAAGTCGTAACAGCTTTTATGAGCAACCCTTGCTAACTTAAAAAAAAAAAAAATAATAAGTTTTTCACACAAAGTTTTGGCTCATGCCGTTCCCCCCGCATCCGAGCCCTTCAGAGACCTTGTTCAGATGTTTAAATCCCAGAAGCCACATGTCACGGTCTGATCATCTTTCCATCTGATCTTTGGCTTAAGGCTCAATTTCTATGAGCATTCAAAATCAGAGTAGACCAAAAAAAAAAAAAAAAAAAAAAACTCGCAACCAAATAATAAAAACCTCTGTAAAATATGAAATAAAAACCTCAGTGAAATATAAAATAAAAAGAGTCTCTAAAATAAATATTAATACTTAAGTTTCAAATGTAAAGAAACACCAGGAGGAGTATCTGACAGGCCGGCTGAGAGATGTGTGCAGTGCCAAAAACAGACAGGTTTATCTATAGGAATAAGGCTGCCAAGGCTCTCTCAGAAAATGGAGATCGGGTACAGTGCGTGCACACACACACACACACACACACACACACACACACACACACACACACACACACACACACACACACACACACACACACACACACACACACACACACATATACACATATACATACACACAAACTCTAAAGAAAAACAGACACCACACACAGCAGCAGATAAACCTCAAGCAATGAAGAAATGAAGTCGCTGTTTTTCTTCCCTCCTTTTTATTTTCACCTGCCTGCGAACGCCAGAACAATCTAACACGCGAAACTTCTGATTTTCTGCTTCTCATTATTTTATTCCACAAACTTCCTCTCAAAAAAGGCAGCATCTTTGATAAAAATCCGTTCAGGTATTTAATGGATTTCAGCTGCCTTTTTCTCGGGGATCTGTGAGACGTGCTCAAACTCCAGCTGCCCGTTGCAGGACATGCCGAGTGCGTAGGACAGTGTTTCAGTCGCTTTCAGAAGAGAAAAATTTCAGCTAAGAAATTCGCATGGAGATTATAAGGCCAGAAGCTTGAAATGACTTCTTTCTCTAAATCAAAACGAAAGAAAAAATCTGAACACGTTGACAATAAACCAGAAAGTGATAACTTAATTTTCTAAATTCTTTTATGTACCAGTTTATTGCCTGAGTTTGTTCCTTAGTAACTGTTAATACCTGAAAAACGAGCCAGTGGCATGGTGGTATAAGGAAGAAAGTTTAAGAGGAACCAGACTCATCTCAACCAAACCCATTCACATCTGGATGGCACTGAAAATGTATTTATTACAGTTCCATTGTAGAGGTGTTTAGTAATAGGTGCTTAAATGCAGAACTGTTCATGCAACATGTGACCATTGTAGTAGACTGGTGATATTAATTACAGTCCAAATCCATCTTTAAATTCTTCTTAATAATTCCACTTATACAACAGATATAAAAGAATTAAGAAATAAAAGTACCACAGTGATGGCTGCACAGCAAGGCTGTAGCATTACAATTGCCTTTCACTGGAACCAAAACATGTTCCTCTGCAAAGCAAGCAAGTTCCAAGAACACATGATTTGCCAAGTTTGGAATGGACATACTCCAGTGGCCTTCACAGAGCCCTGAATGCCGAATTCACCAGAGAAGTAATAAAGTACAAATACTTCGTTACTGTACTCAAGTAGATTTGTCCTGGTATCGGTGCTTTACTTTACTATTTATTTTTTAGACAACTTTTTACTTTCACTCGTTACATTTTTTACACAAAGTTTTAATCTGTTTGGTGAAATGATCAATAATTTATCTTCTCAATACACCCCATTTTCATTGCGTGGCTTTTTGGCTAATTTCCTGGTTCTCACACACTAAGGATGTAGGCTAGTTTACGAAGCTAACAATGAGAAGGCAGAAGTCAACAAGAAGTATGGGGTTTATGTGGATGAGACAGAGGGAGTCAGTGATGTAAAACATGACTGAGAACAGACAAATTCTTGATCACCTGATCATCATCATCATTATCTTTTCTCCACTAGTGTTCTATGGTGGAAGTCGGAATACATTTATTAAATAACTGAATTTGAAATTATATCAATATATTAATATGATGTGAGGTCCAGTTATGAGCGTGACACTAAAACAGGTAGTAATGGCTACTTTTTACTTAAGAACATGTCAGAGCCCAAACTTCTTTACTTTAACTTGAGTGAAAAAGTGTACCTCAACTTTTACCAGAGTCTTTTAAAACATTAGTATCTGTACTTCTACTTAAGTACTTGAGTAATAAGGTGTGTACTTTTGCCATCTCTGGAATTCACACAAGCACAAATCTCCAAACCCATGCTGATGCCACACTGCATTACACAATACTTACAAACTTCTTTTCTTATTTTAAGCATACTGACAGAGTTCTTTGGTCTCACACATGACTGTGGTGGATCTGTTCATAATGTACAGTACATTGTTGTTCAGTGACAGTTTGGAACACAGCTTTAACGCATTATTTGACTGGTCTGGTAGTCCGGAAAGCCAAAGTGACGTTAAAAATCACCAAACACATGGAGAAACCTTTAAATCAAGTGAATCAAGTGTAAATACAACCCAGATCTGAGTGGGTTTATATTATTATATAAGTATCTTGCAGTCAAAATCCTGTTACAGTCGTGCTGTTATAGAAAATTAGTCACCCCTTCCTGACCAATGCCCTCTTGCTGGGTGGTATGCAGAACTCACGTTTTCGTATTCATGCTTCATTTATCCGAACTATATCAATAATCAAGCCTTTCCTTTAATCCTAATGACTCACAGAATATCCAGTGTCTACACTCGACTGCCAGATCTGCAGGTGTGTCTCAGATGTGAGGAGGATGCTTCGGATGACTTATCGTTCATAAACAATTTTTAAGTGATGGCGGAGTGGGAAAAAGCGAGTCGGACTGGGATCAGTATGAGAGCCGTACTAGCATATGGTTCTAAAACGGAGGACCGGGATTTATGGAGGAAGCCGAACAGCACGTTAATATGCCACAGATGGTCTGAAAGGGGACTGTGTGGATCTAATGAAAATGAATCGCCTTGATGGGCCTAATCAGGAATTTACTCCTGATCAACAGCACACGTTTTGCCAGTTCCTAGCCAGGCTGTACTATATTAAAAGAGCTTTCCAACCCTGGTTTCTGTTACAGGGGATCAAGAGCTCTGTAAATATGAAGTAGCAGGGGTGAGGACTTGGGGAATTCCAGCAAAATCACTCAAAGTTTGCCTGCTCTGCATAGATAGAACCAGAGCAAAATGCATTTTTAATGAAACGCTAGCAAGATCCTAAACTAGTCATGTATTGGGGTTTGTGTGTGTGCGTGTATATTCATACAGTAACTGTGCAAGCATGTGATCCAGACACGAGGTGAGAAGCCTGGCTGGCATAGTGGTTCATCTGTTTACTGTTTACTCAAGGGTGTACAGGAGGAGAGACGAAGAGGAAGAGACCATTTTGCTCTGAGTCACTTCCTTTGCTGACAGACTGGATAGGTTTTACTGGTTTGGGGGTGTTGGCGATAGTGACAAAGTTAATCTATCAGAGACCACAAGGATACGTACCCTGCCAAACCCTGACTGCTCCACCTCCTTGGAAACTTGTCAAAGCCTCAGGTCTCTTGCTTACTAGGGAGGATTGCACGGTGTGAAACAGGCCAGAGAATGCTGAACTGCTCCTGGGGCTGGAGATGTGCTAACTTATTTGACATGCATACAAATCCTGTGACAGAGTTATAGTTCCAGAGGGAAGCAACTAAATAATCTACTAGGCTGACATCCCAAAAACATCCTGCAGTTCTAAGAAGATAATTGGTGTAATTGTGTCTTATATCTTCATATGGTGTTGACACAGATGGATGGTTTGCCTGGAACCTAATTCATGCCTTGGTGCTAAATCAAGTTTACACAATCGTGCCAACAACTGCTTAGCAGACTATTCCACAAGCTAAAGGGAACGTGGCTAACACCTCTATAACGTGTCTCCTATCCTGGAAATATTGGTTGTGAGGTTGCGATGGGATGCCAGAGCACCAAACACATTCACACAGACAAGTCATTCACACCTAGGGGCAATTTACGTAGACAATCAACTACTATGGTTTCCGAAAAGTATAATGACGCCAACTATTCGAAAAGAAACCAATTTGTGTATTACGCCACTCTTACTCAGAGGCTCACCCACCTTCTCCTGAGCGAGTTCTCTCTCAGCAGTGTGGCTCCTCTCCAGATCCTGGCGGACGCGGTCCATCTCGGCCCGGACCCTACCTAACGCCACCTCTTGTTCCTGAGCAGCACGTTGGCGTTCCTCCTCACGTTGTAGGCCCAACTCAGTCAGCTGCTGCTTCCTTTGACTGTGAGCCGCAAGCAGCTCCTCCCTGAGTGCGTGCACCTGGGACTCCAGCTCACTGATTGTCTGGAATCACACACATGGAATTCATGCATTGCCTTATTGAATATCAAGTTGTACCAAATAAAGAATTAAGAAACCGGGTGAATGATTTGTTGCATTTTATTGGGACGCATATGTGCACTATTCTGTTTAGAGTTGCACAGGTGCCGAAGAATTCAAATCCTTCCACGAGAGCGGAGAATGAAAAGCGCAAAACTGGCGGAATGCTCCTACTTGGTCTGGCCAGGAAGAAGAAAACAGAAACCACCCCCTCTGATCTAACAGCCTCAAGGGTTCAACATCAAAAGCGGGCATTCCACAAAGGTCAGCGGTTTGATTTAATGAGCGAAATTAGCGCAAATCAAAGGTCAGTAACTCTTAGTTGGGGGCAGGGCCGGGGTGAGGCACTGCTGCCACTTCTCGTTTCAGGAAGCTGAAAAAACACAGGGCCTGACTGCTTTGCCACGTTTACAACCATGCTTGGTGAAAAATAAAGGGTGCAGATGAATAAACATGGAAGCAGAGTGAAAGCAGTTTGAGTATTTCGGGAAGGAGAACATTTATCGCCTGGTGGAAAAATATAAAAGAATTATGAACATATTCAGAAGTGGGGGATTGGGATATTTGCCATTTCTAAGTCGGGCCATGAAAAAATACATTTAAATGAGGTAAAATAAACATACACACAGATGGTGGGGTTGTGCTTGCATTCTAGGTGACAGAAGCCTTTAATCAATAGTTCCTTCTTTAGTCCAGTTTGGAGGAAAAAAAAAATGGGCTTTTACTTGGAAATAATATCATCAAACAAATTCAATATAAGGCTGGACTCAGAGGCTAGCACAAAGCTGCATAATGGAATGGGGATATTTAAGATGATAGCTACTACTAAACAGATATAAACAGAGTTTAGACAAGCATTCAGTTGTGTACGTCACTTACGCGTGAAAATAGACAGAAATGAGTGAGAGCAAATCTTTATTTTTGAAACAGTGACCAGAATCTTTTCTCACTTTTCATTGAGCTGTGTCGTTTCACACCTTGCACATGGTATTATATTCTGTCAGCCCCATGCCATGCGATTGTGGCTTCAGAACCAGGAGGTCTGTCGAATAACAGGAGACAGTAGATAAAGCCATGACACACTAAACAGGGTTCGGACTCTTCTACTGATGCCTGTTTTACAGCTTAATTAAAATGGGGACAGAGTATTAGGAGAAATCATTGCTTCAGTGTATATTATAGTACAGAAAGCCAGCACCTTGTAAAACAAAAGTGTCCTGTAATTACCCTAAGGTGGGGCTTACGCTCAGAATAGAACCGTGTCCTCAAAATAAGAGCATGTGAGACACTTTTAGAAACTTTCAAATGGTGCGACGGCAGGATGCTTCCCTAACTACAGCAATCATCAAGACTGTGCAACGTCATTAACCCTTCGAATTTTATTGACTAAATATAACTATCTGACTGAATAAGTCGTTTTTGTACTTGTTGTTTTTGTTTCATAACCACTTATAACTACGTGTAATATATGGTCAAAAGTGTGTGGATACCTGACTGTCTGACTGACACCAGTCCTTCTCACTATTACTAACATCAGTGCCTCATCTCATTAATGCCTTTCTGAGCAAATGAGCACATATTCCCTGTTAAATCTATTGAAAATCCTTCCGAGAAGAGTGGCGGTTATTACTGCAGCAAAGTGGGAACAGAATATGTAATAATATCTACTGTTTTGGAATAGGGAAAGAGGTCAGTTACTCATCTAGTGGTAAAACACTGCACAGCAGCATTCGCTGATAACAGAGAATCCTAGACTACATTGAACATCCTGATTCTCAGCTGCATTCCTAGGACGGACACCCTCTGGCTAAAGACACATTCTGGTTCAATATTAGTCTGAGCCACATTTACATGTTTTCAACAAGCAGGTCCATGTGCTGTGCAGAGAAAGAAGTATTTCATGCGTGCTAAGCCAGGCTGATGCAAGTGATGTCTGGTCTGGGATTAAACCCGCTTTTCATCATGTGGGAAAGAGGGACAGTGTGTGCCAAGGACCCAGAACTCACTAAGGCTAAAGACATACAAAGATCAAAACAAAGCAGACTTGGGGAAAGCCAGGGAAGACGGAGAGAGAAGAAATCAGTAATGCCTTCTGTTTTCCGTAGCTGAAAAAGGGCTGCAAAGATACAGAGCGAATGCTTGATTCTCAAGCGTCATGGAGATTAAAAGTTATTGCCCAGGATGATCCAAATTTCTTTTAAATAAAAACAAACAGTAAATTATATATAAAAAAAAAACTTACAGCATACATTTTATCCATTTATACATGTAATTTGGAACCCAGCCATTAGGCTTGCACAAGCCAGTGCACTCTTAGTACTGGTCCCAACGTAAAACTTGGCAAATCAAATATGCGGATCATATTTGGTTTGATTTGGCCTGGGTTACCAATGACCGTCACAGGTATTGTTAGCCAACAGGGTACCGGTGAAAATTGTTGGCCGTAGGAGGAGAAGGAGAGGAGGAAGACATCTACAGAGACAGCAGGGAGAGGAGGGTGGGGGTTTGGGTTGGTATTTTAAATGTTGGTACTATGACTGTTAAAGGGAGAGAGATAACTGATATAATGGAGAGGAGAAAGGTAGATATGTTGTGTGTTCAGGAGACCAAGTGGAAAGGGAAAAAGGCCAGTACCATTGGAGGTGGGCTTAAACTGTTCTATCATGGTGTGAATGGAAGGAGAAATGGTGTAGGGGTGATACTGTAGGAAGAGTACAGTAAGTGTGTAGTGTAGTGAAGACAGTTTCTGATAGGATAATGAAAGTGAAGCTGGAAGTTGAAGGGGTGATGATAAATGTCATCAGTGCTTATGCTCCACAAGTGGGTTGTGAGATGGAGAAGAAGGAAAGATTCTGGAGTGAGATAGATAAAGTGGTAGAGAGTGAACCTAGGAATGAACGATTGGTGATTGGGGCAGATTTCAATAGGCATGTAGGTGAAGGGAACAGAGATGATGAGGAGGTGATGGTAGGTATGGCCTTAAGGAGAGGAATGTGAAAGGGCAGATGGTGGTAGAGATATCTAAAAGGATAGAAATGGCAGTGGTAAACACTTATTTTCAGAAGAAGGAGGATCATAGGGTGACGTATAAGAGTGGAGGGAGGTGCACACAGGTGGACTATGTTCTATGTAGGAGATGCAACCCGAAAGAGATTGGAGACTGTAAGGTGTTGGCAGGGGACAGTGTAGCTAGACAGCATTGGATGGTGGACTATAGGTTGGCTTTAGAGGTGAAGAAAAAGAGGAGGAGAATGAGGACTAAAAGAAGAATAAAATGGTGGAAACTAAAGGAGGAAGACTGTAGTGTGAGATTCAGGGAAAAGTTCAGAGGGGCTCTGTGGTGGTGAAGAGGTGCTGGATGATTGGGCAACTACTGCAAAAGTGATAAGGGAGACAGCTAGAAAGGTACTTGGTGTGAAATAGAAAAGACAAAGAGACGTGGTGGTGGAATGAGGAAGTGTAGGAAGGCAGAAGGAGAAAGAGGTTGGAAAAACAGAACTGGATTTGACAGAGACGAGAAAAGTAGGCAGGAGTACAAGGAAATGCGGAAGCAGGTGAAGATTGATGTGGCAAAAGCCAAGGAAAAGGCATATGAGGAGCTGTATGAGAAGTTGGACACTAAGGGAGGAGAAAAGGATTTGTACCGATTGGCCAGGCAGAGAGACCAAGCTGGGAAGGATGTGCTGCAAGTAAGAGCAATAAAGGATGGAGATGGAAATGTGTTGACTAGTAAGGAGAGTGTGTTGAGAAGGTGGAGGGAGTATTTTAAGCGGTTAATGAATGAGGGGAGAGAGAGAGAGAGAGAGAGAGAGAGAGAGAGAGAAGGTTGGATGATGTGGAGATAGGGGAGCAGGAAGTGGATAGAATTAGTAAGGATGAAGTGAGAGCAGCGATTAGGAGCATGAAAAGTGGAAAGTCAGTTGGATGGGTATCTGCAAGAGTAAAAGGGAAAGTTTATAGGACTGTGGTGAGACCTGCGATGTTGTATGGGTTAAAGACAGTCGCATTAAATAAAAGACAGGAGGTGGAGCTGAAGGTAGCAGAGCTGAAGATGATGAGATTTTCATTGGGAGTGAGGACGATGGACGGGATTGGAAACGTTTATTAGAGGGACGGCGCATGTAGGACGTTTTGGAGACAAAGTGAGAAAGGCCCAATTGATTCCGCCTGATAGGAGGAAAAGTGGCAGGACGAGGAGGAGGTTTGTGGATGTGATTACGGAAGACATGTAGTTGATTTGAAAGAGGCAGATGTAAAGGACAGAGTAGTATGGGGACGGATGATCCGCTGTGGCGACCCCTAATGGGAGCAGCTGAAAGAAGATACATACCTGAACTTTTTCCTGTAGCAGAAAATGATAATGTATTAAAATGAGCACATTAATGGAAATCTGTACTTTATTCTACCTTCAAAGCTAAGATGTTTAAAAAAAATGCATCAACAATCAGATTCAAAAATTTTGTGTTATAAACTCCCAATGCCCATTGGTAGGTCCAGATTTACACTTCGCACTTTGTGAACTACATACATTTTCTATTACTTTTACTGCAGATATCAAATAATTTATAACAATTCAATAATTACCAGTTGCTGAATCATACATGATCAATAATTCAATAATTTAAAGTTAGCTCAATAATTTAAATAATATGCCAGGCCAGGATCTGTTTCAGTAGTTTTACATTAGCAACTAAATTATATCTGAATCTCTCAGAAAAGTCTCAGAAAACACTATTTTAATGGCATTGCAATGATGAATGCATCTGTATCATCTTACTATGTTGCCAAGCTGTCCTTGAATGTGTTTATTTCTTTTTTTTCTATGAATGATGTGGCAAGAATGACATTAATCCATGGGTCTGGATATAAACTTGTAATGTTTATCATAAAGATAATGTAGAGCAAAACTAGATTTCTCTTTATTTTTTTCCCCCCTCATGCATCAAAATAACCATGGCGGATTTCCTCCATCACACGAGCTGTCATTTACTCTGGCTTAATCTTTTATTTGGAAATGAAGCCTTTGAAAATTTGTCAGTGCCATTAATTTACCATTTATAGCTACAGAAAGTGGTCCCTAATGCAATTTTGGAAAAGGATCAGATTCTCATCCTATGCAGTTTGAACTCCATGTTATAAGAATTTCTCAAGGATTAAAAAAAAGTGGGAAAATAAGACACTGAGCCCCCACTCCCAAAAAAAAAAAAAAAAAAAAAAAAAAAAAAAAAAAAAAAAAAAAAAACCAATGAAAATTATTATGCAGCCAAACCACAGGAAATATAGTCATGGAATTGACTGGCTAAACCAAACATCTGTTGTTCATGGATTCTGCCTAAATTTAAGCCTCTTTTCTAAGGAAGGTGCTAATGCCAAAAGCAAACCTAGTGGAGAAATGCACAAATTTCATCGCCAGATGGCAAAAGGAAAAAGAAAAGAGCAAATAAAGAATGAAGTTAGATATCAGGTAAATGATTAAGCGTGATTTGAATATTTTGGCTTTATTAAATAATTATCATAACCCCCCCCCCCACAGATTCTGTATAACAGTGTGTCGTAAACATGCACGTAAAAGAAACACTTCCAGTCTCTGGAGCCAGTTGTGTATTAGCACACAGTACTTGCTTCAGGCAACACTATTTATTGGGAACTGTCCTGGATGGGCTGCCAACTGACTCTGGGCCTCGCCCCTTTCATCTTCAAAAAGACTGAGGAAACTGGGAGCCTGGAGGGTGCCAAAGCAGAAATTCCAGGTTGAGAGGAAACTGAATACTCCAGCTTCAGCCCAAGGACAAGGATATAAGCTTATTCCCATAGCGATCGAAAACAAAGACTCCAAAACAAGACATGGATCAATAAAACCTTCAACAGAGTATTAGCATGGCACTGCTTTTTTTTTTTTTTTTTTTACTTTGCCTTGTTTTGATGGCTGTATGTTATTCGAGAATATGAATTTTCCTTTGAAATGATGCTGGACATTGGCAAGCTTACTCATAAACTCTAAAACAAAGCTGGGCTCCTGAATAATTTATTCTTCTGAACCTTCTTTTACATCCAAGTTGTGCAGACCACATCAAGAGACGAGTCAAACTGACTCATCTTCCGTGTATGTGTGACGGATTTGTGCTCGCTTTGTCAGCTTTACAAATTTTAAAGATTCCAGGAAGGATGCCGGGTGGAAACGCCTCCTTTTTTTTTCTGGTTGCAGCTGTGAAAAATAGAATATATACATATTTTCTTTTTCAATCTAGCAATTCGACATTTTCATACTGAGAGTTATACTGTAATCAGCCAGACACCGTGCGCTCCAATTTAACATCTCAACTCAATAAAGTGACTGGTGGAAGGGCTTCGTCAGCACCATCATCTCTCTTTCCTGAATTCCATCTTTCAGATGCTCTTACAGAAAATATGCCATCTTGAGAAAAGTAGTCACGAAGGCCATCTTATCTCTCTCAGACAGCTTTGAGGCAGCCAGTTTCCTGTCAGCAGCAGCTAAAAAAAAATCTTCATCTAGCAGCTAGAGTAAGCATGATGGACACCAGTTAAAATGCAACAGGAAAGAAAGAAAAGTTTTCAAACAACCACCAGCAACACTTTCATGTCAAATTTTATTCCGATATGATGATGGAAGAAAAAAACAGGCACTTTGACTGAATTATTTGGGCTCTGGATTGCGGTTATCTATTAGATCTGAAAACATTGAAAAGACAATTCAATCAGAAAATGTACATCTACGCTGCCTCTCCAACTATGCTGCCTCTCCACACCTGGCTTGGACCGTGGAGAACGTGAGGTTCGCTGAAGTTCACCAAATAATATCACCATGATGGAAGGACGTGTTCAGGCCAACAGCAAAGCCTAGTCCCCCTGAGATCCAGCAAATTTACACGGGGAGCAAATGCAGGATCCAAGCCACTGGCAGCTTCTTGATATAGCTGACGATTTCCTTTCCGTGGCTTCACATCCTGTGCGGCCTGTCCACACCATCACACTCAGTAATGACATGACTGATAAGGTGCTGGATGAATGGCTTTATGTTGTGTGTGGAAACACGGCAAAATACAAAAATCGTTTGTTTTGGACGGGAACGCAAAAGGTGTTGCTGGATATATGTTCTAGCTTTAAAATTGAAAGCTGATGCACTAACACAGTTCAGGTTTTAATGACAAAGAGAGAGAGACATAAAGACCTAAAAATGTGTTTGAAGCACATGAGTACATTAAATTCAACACGCTTTCATTTGATCGACTCATGTTTTTCTATTCAGGCAAAACTCTTCTAAAACACAGAAGTCCAGTATAGACAACTAAAATGAGATTTGCTGTATAAAACCTGGTTTAATGTGGCTTAGTCTTTGACTGAAATGGCATTGAAATGCATTACTTTTCATCTCGAAGCTTTTCCCAAGCTTTTACTCATTCAGTTTGCTGAACTCCGTACAGAAGCTGCTCTGCTGGACGTCTTTCCTGTAAAAAGCTAATAAATGTGCTTTAGCCATGCTGACAATTTATATTTCATCTCAGGGTTTGAAGAGTCGAATACATCCCCAGCTGGGGGTTCGGTTGTCAAATGGTGTCCCACAGAGGCTTCGTGATAACCAGGCTGGAGAGGAGCGCGAGCTTTGGAGAAGTAGCCATGAGAAACCCGCTGATAAACAAAATAGTTTCTAACAGTCTTATTCAAGACTGTCATTAATATATGCTAAGTAGATCTGGGAGATATAATGACGATATAAGCCTCCTCTTATGTGGAGATGATGGCTACCTGCAGTGCAGCGCGAGAAACAGCGAATGCGCCCAGCCGCTGCACAGAGGTTTGCAAAGCACCAGCTCATGCCAACCCCAGCTCAAATAGATGAAATAAAAAAGGACAGAAAATGCAACCCAATGAGGACAACAAAAGGCCTGAGCTATAATGCACCAAAGGATTTGCCTACTTTATTATGGCAACCTGTGTTCTCAGATCCTGGGGCTTTTCGATTTCTTGCTTTAAGTCCCGCTCAAAACCCTGTACATCCTTCGCAACACGTACAAACCGTAGATTTCTTTTGCGCACAATCTCATCGCGAATAGTTCTTCAAACATTTTGTGGGGCTGAAGTTTCTGCGATAAAGTCTCAAGCTGAATTTCGTTATGCATTATTTATAACATCCTTCAGACACAACTTTGTATATTCTTTTTTTTGTAAAGAAAATGAATAAAGATGTTCATGGATCGTGCATATACTTAGCTAGCAAAGCAAGGAGAAGAAAGCGAAAGCAGAAAAAAACATTGGAAAAATATGGGAATATGGCAAGAAAAATAAAGGGGTGGGGGGAAACACATACCTGTCCATCCCGCTTTCTCCATTCTTGGGTCTGTGCTTGGTGCTGGGCCATGGCGGACCGCGCCTGCTTCTCCAGACTAGCAATCTCCCGCTGATGATCCTGGACCAGGCTGTCCTTCTCAGTATTGTGTTGCTGAAGTAGGTGTGTCCTCTCTTGCTCATGCTGCAGTTTCAGCTCCATAATCTGATTGGACAACAAGGGGTGAGACTTCATCAGCGGTACATCCCTGTCGTCATGACAACTTGCGCATCTTTCAGCGAACGAGGGGAGAAGGGAAAAAAAGAAATTGCCGTTAGCTTCGCTATGTAACGAACCAGGACATCACTGTACGCTCATAGGTCTAGCGATCCTCAAAGCCTTCGCTTGCCACTGCTTATAAAAATAAAAAACTTGTCTTGAAGAGTTTGAGCGATACAGTCCGAGCTCCATGCAACCAACGCCATATAGCTTACTGGATGTCTAAAATCATTGTAAGCTACATGCATCAAACATGCTTTCTAAGAGATGAAACAACCGAAAAATATTTTCAAATCTAGCTAATCTGTAACTACCAGTATCCTTGTTGAAATCCATTACATCAGTATGTTTCTACTACAGTGTCCACTTACCGCTGGTTGTCTGGCTGAAGCTTTGAAGTTTCACGGTGTCAAAAGCTGATTAGGATCAAACAAAAAATGTGGTTTAAAAAAAAAAAAAAAAAACACTCATGGCGAGTAAAAAAAAAAAAAAAAAAAAAAGAAGAGTCCAAATCCTCAAAGTGCGAGGTTGTCAATAGTGTTGGTAAAAGGCACAAAAGTGAGCGGCTGCATTATCTTGCTGTTCTCCACCTGCTGTGTGGTGAGTCGGTGCTGGGAATTGCAAAGCCGCCGATTTAGGTTCCCAGGCTCCGATCTCACTCCCCTCATCGACTGGGAGAAGGGGGTGGTGGTGGGGCTGGACGATGACCTTGGCCGGTCCTGCCCTGTCTCCCCGCCGGCATTGGAAGGACCCAGTACCCCCAGCTTTGATGCTAATCCCCAGCGCATTGTGCATCCCGGCACCCTACCTGGCCTGCACACTGGCTGGAGACGGCGGCGTTGCTATTGAGAGCAGGTGATGAATAGAGCTGCTGCAAAAAGAGCCAGAGTTTCCCCCCGGCACGATAGAGAGCAGGCCACAAATAAATTACTTAATGCAGTCTCATGGCATGAGCTCTTCAATTTTAAAATCTCTTTTGCTTAATTTTTGTATTATATTATTAGGTGTTCGAAAGCAATAGATAACAAATGACAAACAAACAAGTAGCAAAAATCAACAGATCGTCTGTTGTGCCATCTAAATGTGATAGAGTATTATATCCATGGCTATTGAAGACATAACAGTTAAACAAAAGGGCTTCCTTGCAACAAGTCTACCTGAAACCATTTGGACATAAAAAATAAATAAATCTGACATGTGTGTTAACCAAAGCAAGAAGCGAAAGCGTAAACGAAAATAGACGGGGTCGGGAAAAACACAGACGCCCAATTCTAGACGTCACAGCGAGGAGTCCACGGAGTGCCAAGCTATTAAAGCGGCTGCACTGAATGGCTGTTGTCAGTGGGATAGACGTGATTAGCACTGAGGTAATGCGGCAGCGGCCCAGCCGAGGAGACTCCCTGGGGAATATTATGGACTGGGAGAAGAGAAAAGTCTGGCTGCTCTCAGCAGGGGTTTGGCATGCAGAAGAAGGATATTTGGGGCCGTGGCGGCAGATTTGTTCTCTTCTTCGAAATGCAGAAATGGGTGTGAGAGAGAATGCGAGCTAAGTTTCCCTGCTTGTGTGCTAATGAGCCTTTCAGATGAAGTATATGTTTGTGCCATGGCTAAAGATCTAAGGAATAAATATCTAAAGATTGGATTAGTTACTGAGTGTTATGACTGAATGGAAACTCTGTTTCATCCTCTCAAGGTCTGGTGGTGACGTTACAGCTGGGAGGAGGTCATGAAGGAATGACACTTCTATGCAGCTCCTCTCTTTTAAATCTCATAGAGTCATGAACCAGGGAAGTTTGGACCCACGTGAGTGGTTCGTCCTGACCTCAAGGCTCATAAAAGCAGTGGCCAAATGTTTCACGCATCTATCATTTAAGGTAGAGATGATCCACTGAATATTTTCAGAGATTTCTTTTGCACTAAGAATAAATCTTAGTATCAGAACATTCATTTCATTAACGAACTGTAAGTGTTTTATAATAAAAAGTATGCTTGATGATCTATATGCACTAAGCACTTAATAATAGGTAGGTCCCCTTGCTTTAAAAGGCATGGATGCCATAAGATGGATGACATTCTTTTGAGATTTTAGTCCACGTTGGCCCGATTATATCACCCAATTCTGTCAGCTTGTTTTTAAGAAGCACTTTCTTGAAATCTCCCATTCTACCACATACTAGGTGTTTCATTCGGTTAAGATCCCTTGACTGAAAAGACTACATTGAAGAACGTCGACCGTTGAAGAACAGTACGTTCAGAAAACCAGATTAAAATGACTTGCTTTTTGCCATAGTGCATTATCATGCAGACAGGTATTTAGCCCTGAAGGAACAATACTCAAATGTGATGTGGAATTCTCTCATAGCTTAAGGTCCAAAATGTGC
This sequence comes from Silurus aristotelis, assembly GCF_946808225.1. Taxonomy (NCBI): domain Eukaryota; kingdom Metazoa; phylum Chordata; class Actinopteri; order Siluriformes; family Siluridae; genus Silurus; species Silurus aristotelis. The sequence goes on along the minus strand of NC_139590.1, from coordinate 15,880,820 downwards.
CAAGAAAACATTCCCCATATCGTTACACTGCCCCCACCAGAATGGACCGTATTGCAGTTTTTAACCGTCCAGTTATGGCAACCCTCTGCACACCTTAGCTTTCTGTTCTTGGCTGACAGAATAAAATTTGATATGATCTGCTGTTGTTGCTCATCCGCCTTAAGGGTCGACATGTTGCACAGGCCGAAATACTTTTCTGCTCAGCACAACTGTACAGAACGATTATCTAATTTGTTGTAACCTCTGTCACCTCAAACCAGTCCACCCATTCTTATTTTAACTCGATCTTTAACAAAGCATTTCCGTCAGCGTTTACTCGATGTTCATCTTTATTGCACCATTCAGATAAAACTCCAGACACTGTTGTACGTGAAAATCCCAGGCCATCAGCAGTCATAGAAATACTCAAACATTTTACGATCAAAATATATACCGTATTTTCCGGACTATAAGCCGCTACTTTTTTCCCCACGCTTTAAACCCCGCGGCTTAAACAATGAAGCGACTAATTTATGGATTTTTCTTGGGTTTTTCCCGGTTTCACAAACTTCAAGACAAAAAAATTGAGCCCCATAACATTAGACCAATGAAACTGCCGAACGGGTTCAGGTGAACCAATGAAACTCTTTATATTAAATCAGACGCGCTCCCACTGAATCGGGCCGCACCACATCATAAATATGGATGAGGTTCCTCTGACGTTTGACCTGCCGCTCACTCGGACTGTCTACAGGAAATGCGAATCATTCGTCACGCTGAAAACATGAAAAAACGCACTTCACCTGTGTTCTGAGCTGCACGGCTTCAGGAGAAAAGCTTCACCGTTGGTGATTTTTAAACGCACGACGATGCCAAAAGATAAACTCTCGAGAGAAATTGTTGTGAAAGGAAGGAGGGAGACAGTGAACAATGACTTTCTTGGTAGGCTGCTGTTTAGATACAAGCCGTGTAACAGACACTGTCTTTCATTAAAGCCTGTGTAAAGTTCATTAGTTTCAGTGTAGACAGTGCGGCTTATAGACAGGTGCGGCTTATTTATGTTCAAAATAAAAGTCTTTGTCAAATTCAGTGGGTGTGTCTTATATTTGGGTGCGCTTAATAGTCCTGAAATTACGGTATTTCTTTATTTTACACATGCTTATACAGTGAATGGCTGATTAAATACTTTAGCTACTGAAATATGCTGGATGGAAATATAATGCAAAAAAGTTCATCTTAACATATTTTACTTGTTAAACCAAATGGCAAGTTAAAAAGTACTGCAAAGCCTGTGACAGTCTGTTTCCAATTAACACGCTATACTAGTTGTTTCAGTTTTCTAGTTTATTTATTTATTTATTTTTTCCCTCACTTGAGGAAATGCTTAAAATAATCTAATATTACCACGTACATATCTAGCTTTACTTTTCTAAGACCCTGTCGTGGTTAATAAAAAGAAGGTGAGCCAAATTTAAGCGATGCTGAGCGGGTGACAGGATGCTTCAAATTAACCGGTTTTAGGAGCTGCTAGAAAACATCTAACATTACATCATTACGGATCAAGCTTTGGTTTTCAAAGAATTTCTCACTACTTTAACCATGTGCAGAATAAAAAAATGATGAAACAACTCAACAGATCGATTACTGAAACATGCTGCCATCCCATACTGGCAAAATTCATTACAAAAATCCATTTTGTTTTCCATCAACAAACCACAGATGCTTAGCATCTCCATTCAATTTCAAATAATTAACACGCCCATGATTGTGTCTTTTACTTTTGAGGAAATGGCTAAGTGAGTGGTGTGTTTATTGAGAAAAGCGCTATAGAAATAAACTTGACCATATTTAAAAAAATATATATAATTTTTTAAGGTTTTTTTTTTTATTTTTTAGAGATGTTTTTCTATATTTAATGTTCTTAAAATAAAAATGGCAATCAGCAGTTATATTTCAGATTAAAAAACATTTTTTTTTATCTTCAGTACTACATACATTTCCAAATAAATGCTTTCAAATTTAAGTAAATTCACAAAGGATCAATGGGAAAAAAACTTGACCACTTTTTTCATCTGCATCAGCTACTCTATTATAAACAAAAGTTTGCGGACACCTGATCATAGGATTCACATTCATACTTTGTGAACTTCGCGTGGTTGTGGAGATTTGTTCTCATTCAGCCATATCTTAATGGAGCCGACTGTGCAAAGACATATTGTCATGCTGGAACAGGTTTGGGTCTCCAAGTTCAAGTGAATGAAAAATTCAATGCAATCGCTCCAAAAGACATCAATTGTGTGCCTTCAACTTTGGCTGAAGAAGTCAGGAAAAACTTAACCTTTTTTTTTTTTTTTCCCACATATAGTGTATATACAGTACTGTATTTTTGGGCAAAAGGTTTATAGACAAGACAGTTAAATTCAACTTGGGTTTTGATCTATAAAGATTGATATATAAATGAGCATGTTACAGGATGCAAGAGAAATACAATATGTTTTTCTAAATACAAGGTACCACCTGGAGGTACTGAAAAATAAATGCCTATAGAGCATCATTTAACTCTTACCCCCTTCTGTCCCTGCACTAACCTGCTGCTCATATTTTTGTTGGAGCTCCTCTAGTTGGTGGCCGAACTCCTTTGTTTGCTTCTCTCTCATTGACTTAGAACGCGACAGATCAGCTTCCACCTTTTCCATCTGGAACCAGGAAAAATAAAATAAAATGGGTAAATGATGCACAGGAAAATATTGATCCTGCATGGGAATCTCAGCTATTCTAGTCCAGACCTAAAGTATGACATTAACAAATAGTCCGAGTATTAGTTTTTTCCTAATTAAATGATCTGAGGTCCTGTAACTTTATGGAGTGAATGAAAGGTTTACTGATGGTCACAGCTAAAGAATCTCACCTCCACATACTGCAGCAGTGAAACTGAGATTACTGACTATCAAAAATCCTAACAAAACTCAAGGGCTTGAGCTTTAAAATCCCTGAAAGCTTGAGCTATAAATCTAGGCAGTTTGAAAGCATCTACTTTGCACTTAAGGCTGGACCAATTTTTTTTCTGAAATTCACCTTGTAGCTTTAAAGAACCGAAGCCAGAATTTGATCCGAGTTGATAATTTATGCCCTGCATATGTCTTTTAGGTCTTTTAAGATGATTTATGACAATTTTGAAAGCCTTGTTGGAAGCAAAGTTGGACATACACTGACCTCTGTCTCACACCGAATGCCACTAAGCTTTGAGACGTCCAACCAGTAAGTCTTCTGTCTCCGATTTTATGGCTGCAGTTTAATTGACTATATATTTGGCTTCGCACCGAACACATGCACGACAGATGCTTTTCACGGAGACCCTGATTGCTACAAAACACAGAATGTGTTTACAAATTCACAGCACAACATCAGAGTCGGAAAACAATTGTGTAACGTGAAGGTCTGGTATAAAATATGGCCTGTTGTGACAGTCCGAGAAGCCCCAATCACCATCACCCTTGGGACATGGAGGCAGCTGGGGCAGGATGAGGTTAAAAAAGGACATCTCAGCAGGCCTCTGCACTCAGTCCCAACATCTGAGAGCAGGATGTGTGCAGTGGCAGCACGGTGACAAAGTATGCAGACTGTCGTGGTCTAATTAAATGTTCGTTCAAACACTTACATGCACCATATTTTTTTGGGAGCAGCTTCAATAGATTTACCTTGTGCCATAAAGCAACAAGTTACTTTTACAAGCACACCTACTATTACAGAATAGACTACTAGTCAAACTAACACACTAGACTGTGTGCCCCTTAAGAGAAAAAAAAACCCTTCTCTAGTAGTTACATTACAAAATTTTGCATTTATAGACTGAATGAATTTTCTAAATGACATTTGCAAGAATCTACCTGACTCATGTCTAAGCAGCCTATAATAGGCCATTTCTATTCAATGTCTAATTCACAGCACACAATCGTTCACTATTCGAATCGAGTACAAGATTCTGCTTCTCGCTTTCAAAGCACTTCATAATCTTGCACACTCAAACATCTCTGACCTGCTTCATACCTACACCCCAAACTCTCAAATCTTCCACGTCTGTTTTCCTCATTGTACTTTCTTTTTCCTTTTAGTCACTATGGGGGGTTTAGGGCATTTAGCAGGGCTGCTCCTCATTGCTGGAATTCTCTTCCACAATCGAAATTATAAACGATTTTATGATTTCACTACTGTACGGGTTTGAAAGGCGCCTTTAAATAAAATGTATTACTATTAAGTAGCTTTTCATGTACGACTTAAGCTAAACACAAAGACTTAAACATAAACCACATGAACAAAGGTTTTAGGCTACCTGACTTTTCAGGTCATATGTTGTTCTTCCCCCAAACTGTTTCCACAAATTGTATAGGATGTCTTAGGATGTGGTAGCATGACATTATTCAAACCCAATCAGGCCCAAACCTGTTCCCCAGTGCACAAATTAAGCTCTATTAAAATATAGTTCACATGAGTTGGAGTGGAACATCTTGAGTGGCATGCTATAGAGCTCTGCCCCAAACTCTGACTGCACCCCAGGCTCCTTACCCTACCATCAGTACCCTTGTGACTGAAGGAGCACAAGTCTCCACAGCCGAACTTCAAAATCTACTGAAACATCTTCTCAGAAAAGTGGAAGTTATTCTTTCAGCAAAGCAATTCATTTTTATTTGTATCGTGCTTTTAACAATAAACATTGTCACGAAGCAGCTTTTTCACAGACACTGCGGTGATAAAGTATGAAAGAAAGTCTAAGTTTGTCCCTAATGAGCGATCCGGTGGCGACTGTGGCAAGAAAAAACTCCCCGAGATGGCAAGAAACCTTCAGAGGAACCAGACTGTAGAGGGAACCCATCCTCATCTGGGTGGCACCGAATATAATGTCCTTCTATTTATTTATGCGATTCTATTAATCAGGTATCCGCAAATGTTTGTCCATATAGTACACAACCGCCACATTTACAGCAGTACAGACCTCTGTCTATGAGAAGACTGTATAAACAAAGTCATAATGATGGAGCATTATTAATGTGCGAGCTCACCTGCTGCTTCATGTCAGCGTAGGCTTTTTCAGAGCTGAGCTCCACTTGCTTCTTAAAGCTCTCCAAAGCACACTCTGCCTGCTGGGCCTGCTGTCTCTGGGATTCTCTTAGGTGGCATATGTGATCCTCTTTCTCCCTGGAAGGAGAGCATACATAGAAACAGACACATAGTCAGAGAATGTACAAGAGATTCACTCCACTGTCAGTGCAATGCACAAGGTTCAGTATCAGAGTATTTCTCTATTATGGTATAGAACGCACGCGCGCACACACACACACACACACACACACACACACACACACACACACACACACACACACACACACACACACACACACACACACACACACACACACACACACACACACACACACGATGCATCCATTTCTCACTCATTTCACATTCTGTCACATCTAAATACACAAGTGTTAGAATTGATAAACCAAGAGAAGTGTGCCTAGCACTCAAAATTGGAAAAAAAACCCCCACATCAGCCAAAGTTGGGGGTATAAAGCTGCATTGTGTACTGCCTACATTTCATGACCTGATGTTTGCTGCTTTTACACTGACAACAGAGAGAACTTCATGGAGGCGCTTGGAACCACAGGAGCAGTGCAACCAAAGCGAACAAAACAAACAGTTTTTCTACCGCATCCTGACAATAATACTGAGAGACAGCAGGCCAAAAGAGCTGTCAGAGTCAAGACAATGCTCAGCCCGCAAAGAAACTGACAGCTGCGAAGCGCCTGTCAAGCTCTTCTCAAAGCGGGGGTGTGGACTGTGCCTAGCATGAGTATTTGCCCCCTTGAACTTGTCTGCATTTTGTCACGTTATAAACTCAAATGGTTTTGATTAGAATGACAAGTCATGAATTTGCAAAATACAGCTAATAATTATATTGAAGTGACTCATGGTTGCTTCTCTGACTAACACCCTCCTTACACAGTCCCTGGATTTTGGCCTCCTCTAGACAGAGGTGCGGTCGTGCCATTTTCTTTTCATTTGGAAACAGTGGATTTAATGGAATGACACAGGGTGTCCAAAGTTCAGGATATTTCCTACAACCAAACCCTGATTGATCCTTTTCCAGAATCGTGTCCCGGACTTGTCTTGTTAGCATCTCGATCTTCATAATGCTGTCCGTCAGCTCTTTAACATGCTCTTGGGTCTTCCAGGATCTGGTTCTCTTTTAATTGAGTTAACACACAGGACACTTCTAATGGCGAGTGAAACAAATATAGTGGTTTTAATTGCAACAGGGGTAAATCCAATCTCATTTTTTTTTTTGTTCTTTAATAAATACATTTACAAAGTATCTGCCTAACCTCCACGGTTTCAATATTATGTACGGTTTAGATTTACGTACAATATAAACATGTCTCTTTCAGTTGGTAAAGCTGGAAAAGTTCAAGATGGTGGGTTGGGTGAATACTTATGCAAAGCACTGTATCATCAGTGCCGCAGCAAAGGCTCATCACTCGTTTTCCACCAAGTAAGCATCATTATGGTGGTAATTACACTGAACTGACAGGAAGATTTGCTGGAGTCTTTGAGACCAAAACATAAGCATGTGATGAAACACAGTAACCTCCACATCCTGTCAACAACAACAACACCGAAGCACAACATATTACGACTTGTGGAATAAGAAAAACAAACAAAAAAACGCATTTTCTTTTTTTTCCCTTTCTTTCTTTCTTTCTTTCTTTCTTTCTTTCTTTCTTTCTTTCTTTCTTTCTTTCTTTCTTTCTTTCTTTCTTTCTTTCTTTCTTTCTCTTTTTTTTTTTGAAGAACCCACTATACATAAAGTTCAAAGAACTTTAATATGGTTCTCATTCCACAGTAACAATTCATAAAAAGCTTGTGGTTTGCGTAGTCAGTCGAGACTGCTCCAACAACCAATTCGGGACATAAAAGCCTTTAAAAAGGACAAAAAAAAAAAAAAAAAGTCTTCCACAGAGGATTTTCCAAAGTAAAGAAGGAAACAAGTGTTTCACATCAAGCACTGTCGAGCTAAATGACAAACAACCACCTACTGCATGTCTAATGTGGGAGCTGTCCTGCTTTAGCAACTGTGTTGTTTTTTTTTATTACGGATAGCCATAAGACATAATAATAACAGGAAACAATGTCAACAAAGAGAGAGAAAATGCACACCAAAGCTGCCTGCTTCTTTTTCCCCAGTGTAATTTTGGTCCGTCTCATGTTTGACATCAAACGCTCCAAAAATGGTCTTTTTTTCCCCTGCAATGTTGTGTATTCGGTAAGTCTGTAATTATTAATCTGTCTTGCTACATGAATACCTACAGGGCAGACCCAGACACAAAAGGACCTTCTCTGGATCTCTGATGTGGAGCAGCCTGCTTTGGAGAAACAGAGATTAAAGTAAAGCAAGGACAGGGGAGGGGAAAAAAAAAAAGGACAAACCCACAAAAATAGTTCGCTGAGACTTTTGGAGTGAGGACAGACAAGGTGGCCGACTGAGAAGGAATAATAAAGAAAAATCCGACCTTGGGACTTGTTCTTTGCATCCCCGAACACAAGGTGCTAATCTCTGGTCTGGTTAAATACATCCAGATCATGTGCTATAATCAGAAGGCTATTTATTTCATAATCTTACACTACAATAACATAATATAAACGACAAACATCCTGTTGATCACAAACACATCACAAAAATACTCTTTGCCTCCACCGCTTGCACTGTGTGTGTTTTTTTCAGTGTGCGATGCGAAGTGAGGAGCAGACAGTCTGTCACCATCTATCACAGTGAGAGAGCGAGATGAGAGGGCAGAGCGAGGGACGGTGGTGAACGAATAAAGAAACAGAGGGCGGGAAAGGGGAATGCCAGCTCGGTCTCGGCTCTTGGATGGGGTTTTTTTGGTCGGAGAAGTGGCAGGAGAGGAGGCTCAAATTAAAGACGTGCCGTTGGACCAGAGGAAATCCTTCTCGTCCCGTGCTCTTAAAAGGCTCCTCGAGGGGGAGCGGTGGAGGGCGGAGGAGTGAGAAGGGAAGGACTTAAGGCAAGGGTGACGGAGCTTCCGTCCAGCCACAGGCCAGACAGGAGGGTCCGTTTTCCAGCCGCCTGAAACCACAAGACGCCTCCCATGTGGAGAACAGAGAGCAGACCGAGGAGCAAACTCATCTCCTGCCGCAGGAGAAAATGACTAGAGAGCTTTTGAAACGCACAGCAGTGGATTCAGGCCCCCCATTCATTTTCATAGAGCTGGCTTTCAATTTCCTTGAACAAAACTGGTCACTTGCACTCGTGGCGGAAGTGTGTGTGGGGGGTTACGTGTGTGGCAAGCATAGCAAAGCCCGGTGGCCTCGTCAACCCACACGAGTGTCTTGAAATGCACGGCAACACAGCACACAGACATGAATCCAGTAAACAAATGTTAGAAAATATGAATCAAGTTTTTTCATGTATTGACTAATATAGTGTTATGGTGACAGCATTTTTTCATCATCTCTTGTTGAAGCGAAATCCAAACTATATTAGTAGAATTCATACTTAACAGGTGTAAAGTTGGTTGCATAACAGCGCAGCATGTAGTGCTGCCATCCCACACCTTCAGGGTTTCACATATTCTTCCATGTGAGCTTCCTCCAGGTGCTTTGGGTTCTCCACACCAAAAACACACCATGCATAACAGCGAGAGATAGAAGATGTATGTATGATGGAACTGCGTCTCATCCTGGATGTATTCCTGGATGTATTGGGAGGTGGTAGCTCAGTGGATAAAGCATTGGACTCTGGATCAGAAGGTCACAAGTTTAAATCCCAGCACCACTAAGCTACAATTGCTGGGCCCATGAGCAAGGCCCTAAACCCTAAACTGCTCAGTTGTAAGTCTTCCCCGGATAAGGGCGTCTGCCAAATGCCATAAGTGTTATTGTATTCCACCTCCACTCCTCCTGTCCATCTTGTTAAAGGTGAGCACCACTGCACTAGTCACAATTACACTAGACCTAGTCACACTAGACCTCAATTCCAATCAATAGCAGGACACATGGCTGTTGAAAATGAGGGGAAAAAAACACATCAATCAATGTCTATCTCAAAGTGTAATTCGACGTTATCTGAGAAGTACAAAGAAACGGATGACCTTTTAAAGTGCACGTGCTCGACGTTATGGACACCATAAAGTCGGCACACCTACAAGCATATGGCCATATGCATCCCATGTGGGTTTTCTCCTCTCCACAAGTCCAAAGCCGAAAGCCAGACCAGGCACGGCACGGCATGAATTCTGCTCCAGTGGAATGCTAACGAATCAGAAACAGATCAAAGCCCCAAGAAAGGAGGCAGCTCGTGAAATGAGACGGGAAAATTAAAAGCTGAAATATTCAGAGTCCTAAAAAGAGTAGTGCTCTTTTCTCTTCTCCCTCTCCACTCTCCCCACCATCCGTCTCTCCCCGGGGAGGGAGTAACGGAGCGAGTCGGAGAGCTCCCAGGCCTCTTGACTGACATGCAAATATGCAAACGTTCAAAAATAACATCGGCCGCAGTTGAGAAGAACAGCGACTTAACACCGCACGACTGTGGTCAAATATTCTGTCTGAGGCTCGACGGAGAGTCGGGATGAAAAAAAGAGAGGCAGAGAGAGATACTAAATATGGTAAATGGAAGCTGTCTGTGATGATCACAATGGTGTTTGTTGAAGATTTAATGCGTTGGGATTTAAAAGAGAAACTCGGGCCAGTGCAAAAGAAAAGACCACGCAGTGTTAGTAGCTGATTCCCAAATGTGCCAGTAAAGTCACAGTGTATATAGCGAGGAACCAAATATATTTTTGCTGCAGTACTGACTTTAATTCGGTGCTTTTATTTTTCTTTCTCCACACACCCATGAAAAAAGAAAATGAGATAAAAAAAAAAATATAATAATTAAAGTGGATTCAACTGTTGTGAATGCATATGGGAGTATGTCTGTGTACACAATGCCATGCCATGGACTGATGTGTATTCCAGTCTCACTACCAGAATTCCCAGGATCCCCCACAAGACATTACAGTTCCTCAAGCAGAATGAATGATGTCATCTCAAGAGAACAACTTTCGTCCTGCTTATTGAGGCACTGGGTACCACCTGGGTAAGAACAGCTGAATTTAAAGAGTCTTAAACTGATGTCATTCTGCTGAATGTGCTATTATTCACACCATAAAACTCTGTCTTCAGCCCGTTTGCTTTTAAAAGTGGGAGGCGGATGTTGAAGAATGTGGTTTGTAAATACGCCAGAACAAAGCATTTGGCTTCTCTTAATGATTGTCTGAGGAAATACTTTAATTCAGGTTTGAACTGCACAGAATGACACAAAAGTGATGAAAAACAAAGAAGAAAAAAAAAGAGGCTTGCACACTGCAATAAACATCTGCCTGCTTTTCCACTGATTTGCAGCAGGGTCAAGCCTCTCCGCTCTCCCCAAGCATGGTCGAGATGAATTCTTCAGTTTCTCCACTGACCCTTTAGAATACTTTGGTTTGAATTATCCACTTATGGGGATGGTATGGACAATCAGGCTTGTATTAGCCACACATGGATGCAGGTCGTAATTCCTAAACAATACAAATCGGAAATATCTTAGACGTTATTTGACCGAAGGGAAAACAGATGAGGGAGAGGAAAGGTACATTAATGATGCGACATTCATCCAGCAGTCTTTCTTGTGCAAGAAATACCAGCGTTTATGATGCTTTAGTTTTATACCTGTGGGAAAATGTATGGCTGATAATAAGATGCAAAGGAATGTGTTTGAACAGATCACAGCATATTGCTTCCTTTTTTTTTTTTTCCTCTCTTCAGTTTGGTTACTTGCCCATTTTTAACCACCAGTCAGCTTCTATATGACATGTGATAACACTATCAGAGGAGAGAGCTACACTATATTGCCAAAAGTATTGGGTCACCTGGTCATATGTTTGGTATGGGATTTTTGAGCATTGCATTCCACATTTAGTCCCAATTCGCTCTTATAATTTCCTCCACTCTTCTGGGGAGATGCTTCACTAGATTTGTTAGTGTGCTTATGGATATTTGTGTTCATCAGCCACAAGGGTATTACAAAAGGCAGGTACTGATATAGGTGAGGTGAGGAGGCCTGGGGTGCAGTCAGTGTTCCAATTCAGAGAGCGAATTGGATGAGATCAGAGCTCTATAGCAGGCTACTCAAGATCTTCCTCTCCAAAGCATGTAAACCATATCTTCAAGGAGCTCACTTTGTGCACAGGGGCATTGCCATGCTTGAACAGGTTTTGGGTTCTCAAGTTCAAGTGAATGCGAAATTATATTATAGCGCATCTAAAGACGTCCTCTACAATTAAGTGCCTCCAGCTTTGTAGTTTGGAAAAGAACCACATCTAGCAGGAAAGGTCAATATAGTGTATCTACCATTTTTTGCATATATGAGGTGATGAGTGATGAAGTCTCACCGATGGCCAATTTGGCTCCCTGGGTCCTCAGATATGTGCCATCGTTCAGATTTGGATTTCCATCTCTAGCACAATTCCTACATCAAAATCATGCATTTAAGAAAACACTTGAACAAAATGTACTATGAAACACTAATATAAAAAGTTGAAGCAACACCAACATACAGTGTACCATTATGCAGTATGTGTAGTATGTCTACACAACAGTTTTGGACCAATTAGCAGCTCTTATAGAGTTTCCTCTACATGTATCAAGCCATAGCTCCATGTACCACATTCTTTTTAGTCTCACCTGCACCTGACATATTTGCTGAGGAATGTGCAGTGAGATAAGGTGGCTTCAAAAGAACACGGGTTTATTGATTTCCATGCTCCAAACATCTCCCAACATAAAAAAAAAGTCAGAAACTCAGAAATTTTGTACTTCCAATGCAATGCAATGAAAAATTGTATTATAAGATTTCGATTAGATTAGGTCTGTATAGATCTATTTGGATTTGTCCAGTCGAACATTGCTGTGCAGTGCCTATATGTTAAATGTACACTGTTAGTTTACAATAAACCAGAAACAAATTGCCAATAAAGCTGATTCTAATTCCCGGGACTGAAAATATGGAGCCTCCGAGTATCTGTGTGTAGATGTGCAGACTTTTAACCCCCCCCCAAAAATAGAAAACTCTAGAAAGAAGTGACCTTAAACAAGGTATTAATTGGAATTCTTAAGATTTTTATCCTAAGATGCTCTGGTCTATAGAGACACTTTACAACAAAAATGACCTTACCAAACATCACCCAGGAAGTCAAAGACTGATGTTTAAAAAAAAACAAACAAACAAAAAGAACAACAAGAAATGAGCGGCATTTCAGGGCCAGAACCCCAGAGCAATTCAGTAAGACCGGGGTTATTATGTTGTTTGACGCTGGCCTCTGAATTTCAAGAGATTTTGACTTCCAGCTCTTGCCCTTCCCCCGTATAGACACGGCCATAAGCCCAGTAGTCGAGTAAATTTCACATCTGCAGACAAAACGCTGGGGCCAACCATGTTGTCCTGATACACTTTAAGGTTTACACCAGCATCTGTTGCCAGATCAAGGCTCCACTTGCCCTTTACCTGTGCTAAAGGTCAATTTAAACAAGCCCAGATCCAAAGTCTGCTAGTTTATTGCAGAACTCTTTGAAAAAGTGATGAAAGAGAAGCAGAAGCGCAAAAAACGTGCCTCAATTAAGGCGAAGTGGCCTTGAGAAGCCTGGGTCTCATCGGGTGAATAGGGCAGTGGACATAAAGATCTGAGATGGTTACAATTAAAGACAGAGGTTCTGGCGAGATGGAAAAACGAGGAAGGGTCTTCTAACTGCAAGCACAAAAAAAAAAAAGAAAAAAAGAAAAAAAGAAAAGGGAATAGTCATTTTCAGTGTGTGTTTTTAATAGGAATATCATGTGCAGCAAGCTCTAGTTTCAGCATTCAGAGCCAGTCGCCACACAACATTTTTGCTGGTATGCTCATTCCCTCTGATGATCAGAGACGCATGAGGATGAAAGATGGAAACTTTGTTTTCATATTCAAGCTTTGTACTTCAATGTGGCGTTGCTATGGTAACACGCAAGGAAAAAACGACAAACCAAATTGCATTTGCATGGGATGAGGGGACGATTACGTGATTATTTATTTGTCTTAGAGTAAAAAAAAAAAAAAAAAAAAAAAAAAAAAAAGCAGCATTATTTCAGATGTGTAAACAAAGAATGAACAAGACAACACTATATATAACTTGTGTAGAACAGCTGAAATATCTAGTACCAGTCCGGTATCTAGAATACCGACAGCTATACACAGTCCCACACAAATACCGCTGGACTGAAAGACAATGAAAATGTCCCGCACATCTGGATCGTACTCCTTTGACATGCAAAAAGACACGCTAACATGCAAGATCTTTGCTTAAGGTGGAAAGCAGACGGCACTCTGTGTGGTTCACTTTATTTAAATTACTCTGCACGTCCTCACATCCTCACCATCAGGCAATGCACATTTGATGAATTTTTAAGAGCTGTACGGACTTTAATGCTGGTCAGAGGCAGGTAGTGGAAGAGAGAACTTGGCTCCTTGAATTGCCCGATGACGGCTCTGATTTGGCATCTACATTGTCCTGTATGGGTGTTGGGTGAATTATAAGCCTTTTTTTTATTTGTGATACAAATTCACCCGAAGAAATTGCTTTAGTTTATTACTAAAAACATCATAAGTGAATACTGCAGGTAGCATCCAGGTCTTTTTCTTATAACCAACGCCGCGTCTGAGCCGTGCTATTACAGCAATCAACACCTTCCCAATTAAGAATCCCGCATCCCTGTGGTTTGACAAAAATAATGATTCAAACATGCATGCAATCTACATTTGATCTACACGCATTTATCTGACTGTGGAATTGAACATTTATCAGAAATCGATTCAAAAGAAAGAAAGAAAAACTTCAACACACCATCAACTATGATTTGCTCTGATGCCGCTCACAAGTAGCTGGACCACAAGCAGTGTCAAAGCTCTGGGATTAATCAAGCAGATCATTCAATGCTCTTCATTCATTTTGTCAGGTGGATAACATGCTCTAATTTATTGCGCTATAAGTTTATTAATATCTATTTGAAAACATTTAGAAAAAATGTAGCTAATCCGGATGCCGTCATTAGAAAGGCATTAGGAGTTAATGGTGCGAATCTAAATAAGACCAGCCCATTGTTGCCAATGTGGTGTGATATACCACAGTCAGGGGTCAAGCAAACAAGCAAACAGCAAACAGTGAGCTCATAGGTTGCAATTAACTAAACCTTATGTCATTGTTTACAACTGGGTTGTGGGATTCTGGGTCAGTATGTGCGAAAATGAGTTTGGAGATGTTTTCTCAGGTAGCCTTTGTGCTGTCACATCTCTAGCTACATTCCTGTGTAGGGGAGCGAGCTGAGCTGAGATCATAAGTGAGTGTCAGTAACGTAGATGGCATTTCCCATTACAGGCTTTTCGGAAATGAAGCTTCGAAGAAATGTCACCGTGACTCGTACAAAATGCAGCTTTACCAGCGGCACTACGTGGACGTGAGGAATTCCAGACAGCACAAATAACTCAAAACGCAATCCAAACAGGTGCTTTTCACATGGCAGAAATCCAAAAAAAGCCATTATTTTGATATGAATCATTAAAAAAGTCTGGACCCGAATCACTCACCTGAGTGCCTCCTCCAACTTGGTGGTCTTTTTCCTGGCTTCATTACGCTCCTTCTCCAGCTCGGCCTGCAGAGACTGCACCTGCGGCAGAACGAGACGGCACGGGCGTCAATCAATCACCTCGTCTAACCGGCCCTTACTCCCGTAATTTATCTCCGCACAGCCAAAGCTCTGTCTGTTTACAGCGCCCTCCACTTCCTCTATCTCCTAGAGATCAGAGGTCAAGTCCTGCTCAACCCTGCCTGAGTGCCTGCAGGTGTACAGCGCATCGGCAATCCAGATGTGCGCCTCACCGTAAGCCTTTATGACCCTGGCCGAGACTTTGAAGGCAGACCGCGGTCCAGGTGTTGTTGGCCTCGCTCTCAAACATGATCTTTCCTTGATCGCGATGGCCTAATTCATTACGATGACTTCCTTTCTTTTCATTTGAGACTTTTTTGTTTTTTTATGACAGAAATGACGCTTTGAAGGGGGCCTGTTAAAAATGTTCAAAGCGAGGCCAGACACGACCGGCGATTATCCGGTCATGCTCGGCTTTTACGGCACGTTTCTCCACACGTCCAATAATCAAAAACTCGATTATCGTCTGTCCCCTGTCCACCCACTGTCACTTATCAAATATGCATTTAGGCAAAAATGTAAAACAAAATCAAGTTACTCATAATCGAGCGATAAACCAACAACTATATACACTATATGGACAAAACTATGGCGACAACTGACTTTTTCATCCACATGTGATTCTTCAATAAACCTTTACCGCAAAGTTTAAGGCACATAAACACACAATAGATTTTCCCTACACAAACCTGATCCAGCATGGCAATACCCCCATACACAAAGCCAGTTCCATGAACATATGCATTAAAACTGGTTGAAATGGAAGATCTGCTATAGAGCTCTGGCCTCGACCCTTCTGAACACCTTTGGGAAGAAATCAAACACTGACTTCCCCAAGACCTCCTCGCCCTACATCAGGATGAATGAGCACAAATCTCTATATCTCTACTCCAAACTCTAGTGGAACATCTTAGAAGAGGTTATTATAACAAAAAATGGGGATGTCGAATGAGATATTCCAAAATTATAAATACAAATCTCAAATACAAGTTTACATAGTGTATATAAGACAATGATTTATGATGATCATAAATGTATTCTCCCAAACATGATACCGGGGAACACATCTGGGCTAGAAAACACACAAAAGATTTAAGCTCAGTGAACATTTTAACCCAGGACTTAACCTTGTGCATGTGTATGTGTCTCATTTTCTCACCACATTTGCGAAAGTCGAAGAAAGTTAGAGTTAGTTAGATAGTGATCAGGGAAATGTATTTCACACTATCCTGCAAAAAAAAAAAAGCAATATAAAACACCGCATTTATTACTTTCACAGTAGAACGTTGTCTTGTCCAGGTGTCAACTGAATTCTTCAGAAAAAAAAATTCACCTTTTTGTCACTGGTGTGCTGAAGGTCCCTTTTCTTCTGCTGTGTCTTATTTTCCAGATCCTGGTCAATTAAAATTAAAATAACAACAAAACGATCAATTAAACTAAATCAAGCTTGATAAAATATATATACACACACGCAGGTAGTCGACTGCTTACGACTACAATTGGGACCGACAGATCGGTCGTAACACGATTTGGTCATAAGTAGTATTTGTACAGTACTGTGAAATGATGCCAGAAGCTGGTACGCACTGTCGCCGTGGCGTACGACACCCGTAACACGATTTGGTCATAGGTAAAATAGGCTATATGTACAGTACTGTGAAATTATGCCGGAAGCTGGTAAAAAAAATAACGTATGCCGCGGCTAGCGATTGTGGTCGTAAAGTCGAATGGTTGTAAATTGCATAGATTGTAAGTTGACGACTACCTGTATATATATATATATATATATATATATATATATATATATATATATTTATATACACACACACACACACACACACACACACGTATATATACACATATATAATATATATAATAAAATATATATATATATATTTTATTCATACTTAGTCAGATTATATTTTAATATACTTTTTATACTTATTTTATTTATTTTATTGTATTTATTTTCTGTTACTCTTATAATTTTTTTTTATCTTATATTGTATTTCTTTCATGTTTACAAGTTAGACAGTCGTAAAAAGCATTTCACTATATGTCATCCTCTATATGAATTTGTATGTGACAAAATAAATTTTTATTTGAGCTTTTCAAGTTGCTTACTAAGTATATAACATTTTTTTTTAAGCTCAGTGCATAAATTATGATCCATAATAAAAAAAAAAATTATCAAAAAAAAAAAAAACCAGACAGACAGATTGTTTCGATTTGACTGGCGAAGACTTAAGTGACAGTAATAAAGTAGACACGTATGTCATGAGTGTTTACCCTGAGCTGTTTTTGCCTTTGGTGCTCGCTGTCTCGCAGCTGCTGTTTGAGCCGCGCCACCATCTGTTCCAGATCTGCGATCACCTCCGATGCCTGACAGCAAGTCCACATTTAAATTAGAAACGGTTACCGCAAATCATATTCTTTTCTATTTCTAAGCATAAAACCTTCCAGACACTAGATTTTGAAGTGTGGTTGTGGAGATTTGTGCTCAAGGGCGTTAAAATCAAGTACTGCTACAAAGTGAGAAGGACGTGGGTGCAGTCAGTGCTCCATTACAAAGGTGAACAAAGGTGTTCAATAGGGTTGAGCTCTACTGCATTCAAATCAAGATCTTCTACTGCAACCCATGTAAACCTTATCTTCATGGAGCTGGCTTTGTGCACAGGGTGGAACAGGTTTTTGTGTCTCCTAATTTAAGTAGAGGGAAAATGTAATGCTACCACGATCAAAGACATTCCTATACAATTGTGTGCCTTCAACCTTGTGGTAACAGTTTGGGGAATAACCGTATTTGGCTGGAAAAGTCATTGTATTGGTGTCCCAATACTTTTGTCCATATTGTGTATTTGTACTCTGGAAGAAAGAAGTACCCATAATATAGTAACAAGCCTAAAACATAAGGGGTGCAAATTATTGTAAATATTATCCAATACTAGAATCATTGAATACTTGTAGACAAGTGAAACGGTCCCAAATCACAGCAAAAGCGAACACTTACACAACTCCATTGAGTTAATTTAATCTTTCTGTATATAGCATTTGTTTATTATATGTTCTATAGATCAGAGTATATTTTATATATAGAATATATGTAATGCATGAACCTTTATGGCACAACACAATTCATTACATTTATGGTGACTTACTCCGATGACTTGGAGTCAGCCAGGGTTGCATAGTGCAGACAGACACTATGTGGAACAGTGTTTGGAATTAATAATCATTTTGGGGGGGAAGTGAAATAAAAATAAGTGAGCAGCTCGCTGGAGTTTTGCAGTAGTTTGCTTATTGTTAATATGAACACCACCTGTGGTGTTAAAAAGAAAAATCTCTATCTAATCATTTTAATCACTGAACAGATACAAAAATATTGACTGCATTCCATAATTTTGAGTCGAATCACTTCTTCACTACACACACTAGAGCTCACTAGCAAGATCAACATCTGGACCACTACCGTGTTCTCACCTGTAGAACATGATTGAGCTTTCAAAAGTCTAAATGTGAATCAGTGAGAAAAAACTGAGGAGTAGAGGTCTTGTCATGAGGCTACCTTGGCTACAGACAGTGCATGCTCCTGCTCAAAGTGGTTGATGTCTGCATTGTGTTTGGCCTGGAGCTTTTGTAGTGTCTCCTCATGCTGCTCACTCTGTAGATCCTTCTCCCGCTGTAGAGTCATATTCCTGAAACACACACCACATACACACAAGTCTACTCAATGTCTACTCAAGGGTGGATACTTCACAAGAAGGCACTATGTTGATTATTTATACACCATGTTATAAATTTGTGCGTGTGTGTATACAATACCTGCATATGGTCTCCTGCAGCTCAGAACTGATAGCTGCAATGTGGATCTCCAGCTCAGCTTTCTCCTGTGTGACCTTCTGCCTGAGCAGGTTGCTGTTCTCCACCTCCACTGAAAGCTGCTTCACCCGTGCCTCCAGATCCTGCACTGTGTGCTCCTATAGCAACAAACACACACGGAGACGGGGAGTAAAAAAAAAATGCCTTTATTCACCTTATCGAATGCATAAAGCGCATCCTTATAACTGAAAACTCCTGAGGTAATGACTTCAGGCTTAAGTGTTGACACGCAACCAAGTGTTACTTTTCCTTTTGAAGTCTAGGGTAGGGAAGGAACGTATGGTGTTTTTTGTGATGGATCTTGGAAGAAAGGACAAAACTGAGACCGAGTTTTAGTTTCATTTTAAATTAAATTTGAATAAGATTAGGTCTCCTTTCACTTGTACTTTCGGTTCTACTTAATTTCAAAAACAGATTTGTGTGCGAGTGTGAACTCATCAGCAAGAACTCCTGTTCGAGAGCTTGTAGAAACAGCACGTTCATTTAGGTACACCACGACCCGGGATACGGTACTTAAACTCCTCCAGTTAAATCAGTTTTTGGAGGGACGCGTAATCATTTACCTTAGTGGCACTACACCACTTATCAGACAAGGACACCTTTCTCACGCACAAATTCCACAAAAGTCTGGAAAGACGCTTTCTTAAGGTTTCGAAAGTTCTGACGGTATGCCCCTGGGACAAGCTCATAAGCTCTTAAAACTGTAGTCTTAACCACATCACACTGAAGACTATCCGCGAGAGATAATGTGGGACATACTTCTGGTGCTTTGCCGACCAACTTGCATTGTACCAGTAGTGCCCATATATCTTCGGGTAGAAAGATCTCGAAGAGCTCGAAGGTCCACAAGCAAAGCATCACTCACAATTAAAAAAATATATATCTTTTTTATTAAAATACAATGTGTGCCCTGCCATGGAGTATTGATTATTAATTCCTAAAGGAACAAGTCATTTTCATCATCAAAATCAGTTCATCCAACAAACTACATCAATCACATAAATGACACTATATGGACAGAACTTTGTGGACACCTGACTATAAGATTCGTGTGTGCTTTCTGAACGTCCGATTCTATAGTCCGTTCCCGTTTCCTGCTATAAAATCCTCCACCCTTTCGAGAAGATCTTGTGGAGTTTTGTGCTCGTTCAGCCACAAGAGTGTTAGTGAAGTCAGGGAACTGATGTAGGGTGAGGAGACCTGGGATGCCATAAACCATAAACAAAATAAAAACGGTTTCTGCCATCAAACAGGAGATCAAGCGTAATTAGGAACACTTATTATCTCATGATCGCCATTATGCTGACATGGTTTGTATGAAACGGGGCCTGGACAGCACATGTGGAAGCTCAAACAAAGCCAGACATCAAGGAATGAACCTTTTACACGCACACGCACACACACATGCTCTTTTGGTCTCCTTAATGGAAGCCACTGTCCCTGACATGGCAGCTGGAATGCAAGTTGATGTACGTGATGACAGTCTATTGATTTAAGATACGCGGCCCCCATTCTGATGAAAGTTGCCCCCACTGAAAGGAGTCGCTTCACAGATGCGGCGGGCTTCGCGAGAAACAGAAAAATGAGCCTTTGTTAGCTGCCGGCGTGAAACGTGGCATGATCTAAAGAACGACAAGTTTCAATCATGACGCATGTGACTAGTGATTTATTGGGAAGTTCGAAGTCTGATCCTGGGTAATGCGAGATAAAGGGGGGTGGGGGTTTGACTGGAGGGCCTGGAATGAATACACATTTATCTCAGTGAACCTTGCAGGCTCTCGTTCCAAACCTCTGTCACATATCCTCAGCAAAACCTGCCAAACGCTAAAATGGGTAATGATGTAAGAAGAAGAAAATATACATGTATAGCAGTCAATGAAGAGATAAACGATGAGGAAATGCCAAGCAGTTCTGATAGAAGAAACATGGGGGGGTACATATTTATTCTAGTCTATAAACACAGCAGGCAGTGGATCGCCACACACACACACACACACACACACAAATTCAGTGGCTCAGACATAAGTGTGTCGCATGACTTTTTGTTCATAAACACTTTTTTTATATTATACAATTCAAATTTGCTTTTTTTGTAATAATAAAATTTTAAATTTTAAAACATGTATTTGAAAACATTATATATATATATATATATATATATATATATATATATATATATATATATATATATATATATATATATATTTGAACACCCTGCTATTTTGCAAGTTCTCCCACTTACAAATCATGGAGGGGTCTGAAATTGTCATCGTAGGTGCATGTCCACTGTGAGAGACATAATCTAAAAAATAAAATCCAGAAATCACAATATATGATTTTTAAACTATTTATTTGTATGATACAGCTGCAAATAAGTATTTGAACACCTGTCTATCAGCTAGAATTCTGACCCTCAAAGACCTGTTAGTCTGCCTTTAAAATGTCCACCTCCACTACATTTATTATCCTAAATTAAATGCACCTGTGTGAGGTCGTTAGCTGCATAAAGACACCTGTCCACCCCATACAATCAGTAAGAATCCAACCACTAACATGGCCAAGACCAAAGAGCTGTCCAAAGACACTAGAGACAAAATTGTACACGTCCACAAGGCTGGAAAGGGCTACGGGAAAATTGCCAAGCAGCTTGGTGAAAAAAGGTATTCTGTTGGAGCAATCATTAGAAAATGGAAGAAGCTAAACATGACTGTCAATCTCCCTCGGACTGGGGTTCCATGCAAGATCTCACCTCGTGGGGTCTCAATGATCCTAAGGAAGGTGAGAAATCAGCCCAGAACTACACGGGAGGAGCTGGTCAATGACCTGAAAAGAGCTGGGACCACCGTTCCCAAGGTTGGTAATACACTAAGATGTCATGGTTTGAAATCATGCATGGCACGGAAGGTTCCCCTGCTTAAACCAGCATATGTCCAGGCACGTCTTAAGTTTGCCAATGACCATTTGGATGATCCAGAGGAGTCATGGGAGAAAGTCATGTGGTCAGATGAGACCAAAATAGAACTTTTGGGTCATAATTCCACTAAACGTGTTTGGAGGAAGAAGAATGATGAGTAGCTTCCCAAGAACACCATCCCTACTGTGAAGCATGGGGGTGGAAGCATCATGCTTTGGAGGTGTTTTTCTGCACATGGGACAGGGTGACTGCACTGTATTAAGGAGAGGATGACCGGGGCCATGTATTGCGAGATTTTGAGGAACAACCTCCTTCTCTCAGTTAGAGCAATAAAGATTGGTCGAGGCTGGGTCTTCCAACATGACAATGACCCGAAGCACACAGCCAGGATAACCAAGGAGTGGCTCTGTAAGAAGCATATCAAGGAATCTCCTCTACACCTGACAGCATGGGTGGATTTATTAAATAACTTTATGATTTGATCACTGAGTAAAAAAAGACCCAAATAAAATGCATGAAAGAGCGAATCTGCTGTGCATCTAAGCAGGAATGTAAATGATACTCTCTCATATACAGTAGTTGGGATGGTTGATGAGAACGTAACATGGTAAAAAATACATCTATGTAAAACAATGTGTTGTATCTTTCTAAGTCTTTTGTGCTGTCATATCGAATCCTGCAGGATTTATGTGTAGCATGATTTATTTGATGTAAAAGAGTTCTATACTGATACTGTGCTACATCTATAGAGATTCAGCAGGGGATTCCCTACTTTCAAACACATGTAATAAACTCTAACTAAATAGCCCAGTTCTTTGTTTAGGTCAGTAACCTTTTGTGGACAAGTATATGAAATATGTTGCATTGTTTTGAAAAGATGCCCCCCCCCCCCCAAGAAAAATGAAAGATATTGCCAAAATACGGGGAAAGAAATGAAGAAAGAGGATGCGGCCAACAAAGTCTGTCGCATCGGAACATCAAATAGAACTGGGGCACCGCCCAGGCCCGCTTAGCTCACCTGACAAAACTGCCACAACATGAGGACAGGCGGGAGGATGTGTGTGTGTGTGTGTGTTTGAAAAGGGCAGCCTAAACCAACAGAATAGGTGAACCTAATTTCCAATGACAGAGAACTCCTTCATGCTTGAAAAGCTGCTGAGTTTAATTATTAAAGAGAAGTCTTTGCTCTGCAGGGCACGGCGTGCTTTTTGAAGCCCTTATAAAATTCGACCCCGCTGACAGACTGCAGCCTTACCTGCACCGCTGCCGTCGAATCCAGAACGTGCAGAATCTCATTAAAGCATAACTCAAAGCTGACTTCTCTTTCTTTTCTGGCCACTGTTGATCGCCAAGGCACAATGTACTCTTTGTCCCAGCCACGTTTTGTACACGCGGGACATCTAAATCTGTCTGTGCGGTGCTGTGGGGCAAAAGTCACTCACGGTGGCTCGTGTCTGGGTGCCGTACTCTGCCTCCATCTTGGCCAGCCGCTGGTTGGTGTCCTCCAGCAGCTCCTGGATGTTATCTGTGTGCTTCTTCTGCAGCTCAAACTTCTCTTGCTCCAGCTGCGCTATAGCAGTGTGCAGCTATCAGTAAAGAGAAGCATACTGGTTAGACGAAATCCATAAGCTTCATCAAGCTAACATTTCAGATCCCACACTTCCTCATCATTTCCCTTGCTGACACTGGTAATGAGCACAATAACCCTGGACGCCTGCTCTAAATTTGCGTAACCTTCGAGTCCTAGGAGTGACACGTATTACATACTATCTTCAGTAGTGCTTAGCTTGTGTGATTGAACAAATTAATCATCCTTACAAGATTCTACACAACTATAACATCCAGTGATAATTATTTTATATCACCTGTCAAGGTTCCCATTTAAAAAGGAAGTCTGCAATCTATCTCACTCAAACATATGACAAAAGACCAGCCTTTCTGCTCCTCAATGAATTACCGACCAGACTCGTGGGGCATTCTCGCCTCCTGTCAAAGTTATAGGAGGGTGTTTCATGTGCATTCCTGTGAAATAACATGGAATTTATTAAAGTATGTTCCACTAAAAATTCCACCATCCAGCTGAGTTTTAGTGATCGCTCCTGCTGATATTCAGTTCTTGTTGTGCAGCTGCTAATATTGCTTTTCTCCTTAAACCAGAAACGATGGAAATACTCATTTGCCTTTTTTTTATTAGGTTATCAGTTCTGAATAATGAAATTAGTTAATATTTTATTTAGTCAGTAGCCCCAATATCATACAAGCCTAGGAGTACTGTCCACTAGGAAAAAAAATAGAATTTACTGACTGTCTGCCAAAAAACAGACTTAAAACAGAATTAAAATACAATAGACAAATAATAATAAAAATGTTATATATATATATACACACACACACACACATCACACACACACACACACTCTGTATACCCAAACCTGTTCTGGCATGACAATGCCCTTGTGCATAATCTGAAATCCATGAAGACATAGGTTACATGGTTTGGAGTAAAAGATCTTGAGTGGCCTGCTATAGAGCTCTGACCTCAACCCTACTGAACACCTTTGGGATGAATTGTAGCGCTGGCTGTGTACGTTAGTGCAATGGTGTTTAGTAAACTAAACACCATTGTGGCTGAATGAGCACAAAACTCAACAACCACACTCCAAAATCTCCAAAAAGTGGAGTAGAACAATTTCCAGGGAGAGTGGAGTTTATTACAACCGCAAATAGGGATTAATGTGGAATGGGATTTTTAATAAATGCACATTACAATTCTTAGGGTCAAGTGTCCAAAAACGTTTGTCTATATGGTGTTAAAATATAGAGAGACAATCAGATGAAAAACTTTAGAGGAGCTGGAAAAAGAAAACCTTCTGGAAACCCTGATCATTTTACTGTGTTAAATACTCAGGTTCAAATCAAATCAGCTTTTTTCATATTAACTGATTTTTATCTGCAAAATTCATTAGTTACAACAATAAATGGATATGTATTTATGAATATTTATTATATTCATAGATAGTCACAATATTTATAACATGAGTGCATTTATAGCTGTTAAAACTAATTTATTACAAAAGGTTAGTTACAAAAAGGGAAAATTTATGTTGTTACCACAGTCCCACACTTCCTATTTCTTATCTCCTTAACGTAATGAGCCGCTGATTCGCTTACACCAACCTTGCCTATCAGACAACCACAGTGGTGGACGGTAACAAGGTAAATGCAATACGTTACTGTACCTAAGTAGCTTTTACACGCTTCTGTACTTTACTGAAGTATTTCCGTTTGGGGAGACATTAACTTCACTACAAGTCAAATACAGTGGTGTGAAAAAAAACCTCCAATGTGGTTGAATTACAACAATTCTGCATAGACGAGTGGACCAAAATTCCTTCACAGACTCATAGCAAGTGACCGCAGACGCTTGATTGTAGTTGCTGCTTCTAAAGGTGGTCTAACCAGTTATTAGGTTTAGGGGGCAAACACTTTTTTACACAGGGCCATGTAGTTTTGGAATTTGTTTATAATAAAATAATAATATAAAAACCTTCATTTAAAAACTGCATGCTGTGTTCACTTGTGTTATCTTTTACTTATATTTAAATTAGTTTGATGATCTGAAACATTAAAGTGTGAAAAAACACGCAAAAAAATGAGAAATCAGGAAGGGGGCAAACACTTTTTCACACCACTGTATCTTACTTTACTACATTTTGTGAAATCTGTCGTTCGTTTTTATTTATGAGTGGATGACAACTTAACTGGTCAATCACACAGCAAGCATGGTCGAGCGTGCATACTTTTGAACCTGCAAATGATCCAAAACGCGGCTGCATGACTTGTGTTCAATTGTAAATGTTTTGATTGCCGCTTGGTAGTATCTCCTTATCACCAACATACAGATCAACTTCAGTTGAACAACAAGCAAAACAGTTTAAAAGTAATAAATGATGGCAAAAAACTCATGACTCATGTCATTTTTTTTTTTTTATACTTGAAAAAGAAGGTTTTGGGCTCATTTTGATAGATATCAATTAGTTTTTGACTTATTAATACCATTCTATTAATACATTGGTGTGCTAAAAGTAGCATTAGTGTCTTTTTACCTGATCTAAAAATGATTATAGGAACATTACAGCCATAATAAATTACAATACTTTGGATACTTAAGTACATTTGAAGACAAATACGTTTGTACTTTTACTCGCATGAAAGTTTAAAGGAAGGTTTTAAGTCTGTCTCTACTTTAACTCAAGTACATGGATTGTGTACTTCGTCCCCCACTGGACACCAGCAACCAAAGCACAAAATCCAGCAATATGGATTGTGGCAGCGAAGGTGGGCCGAGCATCGGCTGTGGGTGGAGTAAAGACAAGCAAACCAGCAGGTAACCCGTGATAAGTTTCATCTGTGGCTTGTTACAGCCAGTCTACTCAACCTTGCCTTTTTTGTGCTTTCAGGTGTTTGGGCTGTAACCAATAAGAAGGAGCAAAAGAAAGCAGACCAGCTCTAAGCAGAGAACAAACAGTGAAAAAGTGTGTTTAGAGTTCATGAATAAAAAGAGCACTTGTCTCTCTTTCTCCACACCCTTATAATGTGCATGTATTTTTCGAAAAAGCTGCTCCTGCACAGGGTAAAACATGCCAGAAGGAAAGACCTACAGTGCCTATAGTGATCTACAGTGACTGACAGGAGATTTCCCTCTTCCCTCCTTTCTTGGAAGCTTGCTGCATTTTGACACCATCGGTTCCTACACGTGTTCTCTCGTGTCACTCAGGGGCAGAAACAACCTGCAGCACTAAACACGCTGTCCACACCTACAGCAACATCTTGTGGGTTTTAATCAGGGCCATCCCTTTTTCCAATATTAATGATTATATTGTTAATATATAGAATTTTTATAATGATAAACTGTGTATTCTGCAGCTGTCCTGAAAACAAAACGGATAAACTGTACATCTGCTGCTAAGCAGTGAACAGAACTTCAATCACACAAACATCAAGCAACAGAAAAAGAGCTGGAAAACATACAGGGTGTTGTTTTTCCCCCTCCACAGTTAATACATAGTAACTCAGAAGATGCCTTCTCCTCTGCCTTAAACTTAAAGAGAAGGCCTCGAGTTCTGCCTCAAAGTAAAAAAAATAATAAATAAAATACAAAGAGCTCCACAAGCTGAACCGAAGGCATTTGAGCCTAGCTGTACCTTCTTCTCCCATTCGTTTTTCATAGAGTCAGCACTTTGATCCGACAATTTCTTTAACTCTGCGATCTGCTTGTCTTTGCTCTGGCGGATGACCTGGGATTCACGAAGCAAGCTTTGAACTGTGGGGAAGAGGAGGAGTATAGAGAGAGTGAAAAAGAAACAAAATAAATAGTAGACCTGGCCGCAGGGCATCCCTCAGTCTACTTTCTTACTTTTCAATCTGAGGTTCTAACCCTCCACAACTATTTTCACCATTACTTCTACATTTGTGTCCCCCTCTTACCTTTTTTCTCCAGTGCTTTCACTGCCTCGTCGGCTTCTTTCTGCTTGGACCGGTGCAAGTACTTCAGCTCCTCGATCTCGCCATTCTTACGATGTAAAATCTGCAACATAAGAGTGACCTTTGAGTAGCTTCGAACACTACTAGCTCTTATTTTCGAGCTTTAAATGCTGTTTGTTTCATGCATATTTTATTGGATTGCATTTTTCTTCAGTAGCAGGCCAACTCTGAGAGAACTTGTAAAACCTGCCCACATAAACCCAACTGTTGCCAATTAGATATCTGTGTCTCTCATTGTCTCTAAAACTGAGATTAGTTTCAATGGCTTTCTCCTATAAAGTGATCTAGAGCTACCTTAATTGAATTCTTTTGAACCAATAAATCATTATTATTGTACAGTATATCAAAGGCAAAACACCATATATAACGAATCTTCAGTTTAAAAGCTTCTTTACAGTCCTCCAACTATTCATTTGTGATGTCTGAGTGTGTACTTGATAGCGTTTTGTGGAACAAGAAAAAAGATATTCTGTGTATTCTGGCACTTCTCTGTATATAGTTATTATCTTTAATCTTATCATAAGCCAAAACTGGGACGAAAGGTCTTATGAATGCTGCATTATTCCCTCTGGGGAAAGTTTATTGTACTCTTGTGAAACATTGCCATCTATTTCTTTTACAAGTTTAATTACTGTTTATTTCTGACAGGAAAAAAGTGAAACCTTGCTGATCATTGTTATATTACATACTGGTAGGTATATGGTAAGTGTTGAAATAAAAGGTATGCAGTGTTTCCAAGTAAGGACTGGTACATACTTTGATAATGGATTTTATTTTCATAATGGATGACCATTGCTGTTTCAGTCCGGATGCAATAATAAAATACATTCTTATGTAAAAAATAAGTAATGCATACTTTGCAAACATTCGTATATAAACACATAAGTGCTTATTGTGGAAAATTCCTCAAAAAGGAGGTAAAGCCAATAAGTCAGAAATGAACAGCATAGTATTTGCATAAACTTCGTACAAATCAAAGACGAAGAAAACCATCTTCGTCACTTGGCAGCCTAATCACCTAATTACTCAACACTTATCTACGGTATATAAAAGGTTGAGCATGATGTCATACTGTATTTAGATATAGATCTTAGCATCAGGTAGTACCACATGACTGGAATGTTTTTTGTTTATCAAGTAGAAAGGGTGTTACCCTATGCTATTATCTGTATGGGTTTAATGACTTGAATATATATCTCGAACAGTAGTAGGCATTGCCTGAAATTATATGCTTATTATTTAATTATGTATACGCATCACAATGCTGAAACATCCAGATGTAGAAATAGCAGCACTGTCAGAGGCTCATTTTAGGAAGAGTTTCCACTTTAGAAATGACACTTTCATATATTTTAGAGTAGTCAATGTGCAGCTTTTATAACAGTACAGATTTACTGTCCTTTAAAAATACCTCAACATACAGCATTATTGTCTAAAATGCTGGCAACTAAAGAGAATATGCCTTAAGTTATAACAGCTGCATGTCATGTAACCATGCAAATCATGCATCATGTTCATGTTTTTGTCTGCTCGACAAAACTGTACAAATATTGTGTATCTTGTATTAGCAGTTCAAATTTGGTGCTTTGAGTACAATTCTCTCATGACTACTGGATGTTCAACATGGCACCTCATGGCAAAGAACTCTCTGAGGATTTGAGAATTAGAATTGTTGCTCTCCACAAAGATGCCGAGGCTACAAGAAGGTCAGTAAGGCCTGAAACTGCGTTACAGTACAGTGGCCATGGTCATACAGAGGATTTGCAAGACGAGTTCCGTTCAGAACAGGCCTCGCAGGGGTCGATCAAAGACATTGAGTCCTTGTGCTGTAAGTCAGGTGCAGAATCTGCTTCAAAAACAGACGCATGGGTGCTGCCAGTATTGCTTTAGAGGTTCCAGAAGAGGAAGGTCCGCTTGTCAGTGCTCAGGTTTGCATGGCCGTCGTCCCAGAGGAACCCTCTTCTGAAGCTGGCTCACAAGAAAGCCCACAAACAGTTTGCTGAAGACAACCTGTCCAAGAGCATGAATTACTGGAACCATGTCCTGTGGTCTGATGAGACTGAGATGAGCTTGTTTGGCTCAGATAGTATCCAGCATGTGTGGCAACACTCTGGTGAAAAGAGAAAATTGTGTCTTGCCTACAGTCAAGCATGGTGGTGGTAGCACCATGGTCTGGGCAAGAGTGCTGCTGGTACTGGGGAGCTGCGGTTCATTGACGGAAACATGGATTCCAACATGTACTGTGACATTCTGAAGCGGGAACATGATGCCCTCCCTTCAGAAACTGGGCAGAACAGCAGTTTTCCAACATGAAAATACTGCCAAGATGAAAACTGCCTTGCTGAAGGGGTTGCCAAGTATGTCTCCAGACCTGAACGCTATTGAGCACCTGTGGAGGTCTCCTGTGGAGAAGCACCATGTGTCTAACATCCAGCAGCTCCATGATGTCATTATGGATGAATGGAAGAGGATCTCAGAACAACCTGTACAGCTCTAGTGATTTTCATGCCCAGGAGGATTAAGGCAGTGCTAGATAACACTGGTGCTCACACAAAATAATGACACTTTGGACAAAGTTTTGACATGTTTACTTAGGGTGTATTCACTTTTGTTGCCAACTATTTAGACAATAATTGCTGTGTGTTAAGTTATTTTCAGAGGACAGTAAATCTACACTGTTATATAAGCTGCACATTGCACTCTAAAGTATATCCAAGTTTAATTTCTCTAGTATTGTCTCTTCAGAAGAATATACTAAATTAGTTGCCAGGTAGTCAGGAATTTCTAAGTAATTGCCTAATGCTTTTAAGAGTTTCCAGCATGCACAGGATGTCCTTGCCATATTTAGAGTTTGTATTTTTAATTTTAATTGTTTAACTTTTTTTAAATCACATGTTTAGTCTGGTCCCAACTGGATGTGAGATTAGCACAGGCCTCAAGCATTTCAGATTAGAGTTGCCAGAAAAACAAAAAACAAGCTAAAAACATATTCCCTTTCATCTAAGGTGGTGGTCAAGAGGGGGGTCCATTTGTTAATTTTGATTTGGCCATTTGTTCTTCTGATGCACGACTCCCCGCAGGATTTGGGGTTTCAGTTCAAAGCTGTGCAACTGGTGTCCCAGCAGTCCTGAGCGTGCTTCTAAAGCAAGAAGGAGCGGGCAGTAATCGAAACCCAGCAGGCTGCTGAGTGAGGGGTGAGAGAACAAGAGACACCCACCGGCAAGGACAAGACAAGCTCTCGATGTGGATGTTGTCTTCAAGTTTGTATACCGTTTGCAGCAAAAGTCGCACCTGAGCAAATATTGACATCCTCCCCGAAGGGCTTTGATGCAGATCTAAAGCTCTATTCACTTGTTCATGCTCTACAGCTGCGTACGGAACCGAACACAAATTCATTCCGGATTTAATGCAAGGAGCCATGAGAATAATTAGTGCGTATGGAGTCCATGGAAAGCTATTGAGGTTTTTACACACTGGAGGGGAAAACTCACACCAACCAGTCTTCAAAGGGCTTTTTTTTTACCTCAGTAATAAGGAGGAAATGCAATGGAGCTTCTAATTTAAAATGTGCTTTCTAGGGTCCAGCCTTCACATCCCTTTTCTCTCATGTTCACTAATAAAGGAGGGTGTTAGGGCAGGAGAGGAGAGAGAGTGGACAAAAAAAGTATGGGGGGGGGAAGAATAGGGTACATTTCTGGAGAGGTGCGCTTTCCTTGAAACACTGACTTCTGATTTAAACAGGAAAAAGCATCCCCTAAAAGTTATTATTTTCACACTATGAGGAGGATGGGGGGGGGGGGGGGTCATAGTGCCCATCATTGGATTATTTGGCCTGTTTTAGTCCTCAGAAGTGCACTCTGCTGCTAAGCTTGTCATCCTGAGAGATGAAAGCCCCTGGATGAGACAGAATGGGAGAGGGAGAGAAGGGTAAAGAGAAGTTCATGAAGCATTTAGGGACACATGTAATTTTCTAATCGCCTTCTTAAGAGAGAGCATTTCAGGCGGCACATGGGAAAGTCATGACGGGGCGGGAGAGTCCGGCGCCTGCTTTTTGGGAGATGTGCTGCTTTTAGGCAGCGCCATTTCACGCTTTTAGTGCATCTTTTGTGTGTGCGCGCGTGTGTGTGTGTGTAAAGAGACGCCAAGCCGCCTGTGACTTTTCTCTCTTTATGAGGGGTATATGGACTTTTAAACAGACATGTCTTTAGCAAGAAATAGAAATAGGATCGACTTTCAACTCTCAGGATTAAATTTAGCAACAGGTGCACCTGCATAGCTACTTATTATTAGTCAGCAATTATGACAGAATGCGAGTGTTACCTATACACACTAAGACCTCTTACTTCTGCCCTAATAGCTGAGCTATAATTAAAATAATCCAGTTTTTTTAATTACCCAATTTTTTTAGTCATTAATTACAAACACATGGGATTAAGATTTGCATCTTTGTTTCATTCAGACAAACGTCTTTTGTATTTATTATTAATTTCTGGCTGCACTGGAGGTTTTTTTTTAATCTAGAAACATTGCACAGTGGATACCAATCAAGAGAAAATCTTTCAATCTGGGTTTTATTGATTATGTAAGAGAGAGACTTATTTGTATTTTATTTGTAAATCTTAGATTCCGGTATAATTAGATATGAAATTGAGTGAGACAAAGTGATGGTCGGTCTGGTTTCAGCGCCAGAAATTCCTGAATATAGCAGCCTGGTGTCAGCCCAGTTTTAACGTTTTTGTGTACCAGCCACGTGATAAGAAAATTAGTGATACTTAACCACAGTAATTATGTTTTCACTGTAGGTTTATTACCTCATGACATCATTTTTGACTATCAAACTTCACTGATTTATCTAAACTTTTTTTCCTCCACCCTGCTAACAAACTAAATTAGCAAAAAAAGTGTTTTTGGTAGTTGTTCTTAATGGCAAATCATAAACCTACAAACAACAACCAAAAAATAACTAAGTCAAATATATTAGCTGGTGAATTCTTAACTCTTAAACGGCTCTGACGGTACTTTCTGTCATTCAAATGGACACTTTACACAGCAATGGCTTTTTCTATGTACATTACATTTAACCCATTGATGCCATTTGAAACACATGGACCTCACAATAATCAACGAATGATTCATCAGGAAGCTGATAAAAAAGTTTTAAATACACCCTGCCAAAGATTATGCCAAGAATCTTAAATTGTCTTTGAGATAAAAGCAAGTTACAGGGTTTATCATTAAAATGCATCACTATCATGAGGCGCTGAGAGTGAGCCAGTGCAATGGGCAAACCAAACGGAGGTGTTAGGGGAAAGACGAGCAAACGACAGGAAATAGAGAAAAACCTTCTGAACATCAGCGTCGTGTCTCTGCTGGAGCTTCAGCTTTTCCTCCTGGTACTTGGCCTCCAGAACTTTGGTTTTCATTTCAGTCTGGGAGGGAAAAATATAGCACACAAATCAATGTTTAAACTCCTTTTGTAGAGTAAAAAAAAACACTACTGGGACTGATCACGGAACATGAATGAGATGTGCATTTTCGATTACTTTGACATTTTTGAGTAAATGAGTGTTCAAAAACGAGAGCTTTTCATCATGCAATAACCATATTGATGCACCCTACAAAATGTATCTCAGTACAGATTGGGTTTTATTTTAAAAAAATTCTAACTTTTATTTTTTAAGTCGTTACCTAAAATGCGTTACAATAATCCTCTAGCCGTTTTGTACAATGATCTGGCCACTGAGCTGTTCCTCAACTTCTCAACTTCCTCAACTCACTTATAGAGCATTTTGTGCTTATTATTTAGAAGCATACTTGTTTGTTGAGCTATTGAGGTATGAGGTAAACCTATTTAATTCAAATTTGCACCCCTATTTGTTAAGAAAAAATAATATATAAAAAAATTAAATCACGGACCACACCCATACACAAACACAATTATGCTACATACACCGCATTTTGAAGAACCTCTGGTCTACAATGTTTGTGTCCTCGATAAAACCTTGCAGCAGTAATACTTAGGCTAATATTCTGATTACTCTGTTGTTGTTCTGACTCAAGTAAAATAAAAACCAGAACAGAATATCTGAAGGCAAAATCTTGGCTTCCTGACTTGGCATCAATGAATAGATGGTTAATAGAAAGCACTCGGAACAGACGAAGCCATTGAAAAGAGAAAAATCAAAATTCAACTCCCAGAGCTATTGAAAATGTACATCAAGCAGGAGAGTAATGCTAAGAAATGGAGAAAACAAATCACAACTATTTTCAGGAGCTCTTGACAATGTACACAATAATACATTATTACATTACATTAGTAAAGTCAGGTACTGATATAGGAAAAGGAGGTCTGTGTTGCAGTCCATGTTCACCATCCCAAAGGTGTTCAATAGGGTTGAGGTTAGCGCTCTATAGCAGGCCACTCAAGATCTTCCACTCCAAGCCATGTAAACAGTATCGGAAAAATTGCTTCCTCACCCAAAGTCCCAATACTTTTCGAATTCATATCAATTGTTTTATTTATCAACACTCACTTTTATGGTGGCACGTAATTTCCCAGGGGGGGATGAGTTCCCATTAAACAGAATCACGGAGGAGGAAATGCCAGCCACACAAATATTCCGAGCGATCCATCGTAGGCATTTTCTCATTCATATTATAGAAAAAAAAAACATCAAAAGTTTTGTAACTCGTATGAATTTTTTTTTTATATTTGCTCAAGTGAAATTCATCTCAACAATGAGCAAATCAGCCACAATGTTGTTTCCTGGCACAAGAAGCCATTAAGAGAACAAACAAAAGAGAGCAGACCATCTGTTCACTAAGCCTGAGCTGGTTTTGCTCAGAATGTGGAAAGGTAAGATGGAAAAAAAAAAGATACAACTCTGTGGAAATACCACAAAGTGAGGAATCAATGTTCATTAGCAATTCAATCCACCTTTTTTTTTTCTTTTGCTTAAAACTCAGCTTCGGCTCAGAAGAAGCAACGTGCCTGGCTAGTTCTGCTTGCGCTGTAGCGCTCATGTCAATAACAGTGCTAGAGTGAAGAAAGGCCAAGAGAGGAGTAATTAAGTTCCTCTCAGCCAGGCCTTGTAATTCAGCTCGATGTCTCTGGGATCAAAAGTTCAACGCTTTTCTGAGGCGAGTTGCAACGCGGCTTCTCCGAGGCCTTTCAGGACGGCGAACCCATACAGGTCTGTATTATCATGCAGAGGTGTGTGCGGTCTCTTGTACTTTCATACGTATACACATTAATTCAGGTCCTAGCTAAGCAGAACTGGGTGGGGCTGTTTCTCACTCCCTCACAGAGACGCACACTTTGTACATCCTTCTGCTGTGTCTCTCAACAACACGGCCGCCAGGCATTCCTGATGTGGCATGTTTGATCTGGCAAGTGCGGCACTTTTGAATAGCGCCTCCCTCGCCCCGGGCTGAGCAGGGACTCCGATCATTCATCGGACAGCCACTGCCTTATCAGATCTTCCCTAGGGCACAGAATGGCGCAAAAAAAAAAAAGAGAGAAAGGTTTACTGTAGATGAAAGCTTGCATTGTTCTTTGACAGAAAATGGTATGTGCTGTATAAACGTAATTAGCACTGAGAACCAAACAATGTGTGTGAACAATCTTCGATTTTACCATAATGCATACTAATCGAAAATATTACACACAAACCAAATAAAACTCACAATATGGAAGCTTTATAGTGATGCTGCTGAGTGTTTTTCTTTGCTATTATGGGTGTATCTGAAACAAACAGGAAGGCCTTCTTATGAAAGATCCACTCATCAGTTTTTAAAGCTGTTTATATCCCATAATCCTTTTCATCATTTACAGAAGCAGCCAGAGCTGCCCAAGCCTGGCTCAAGAAGAGAAATATATATACATTCTTGATATTTACATTGACTACAGAACATCAACACAGAAAATGTTTTTTTATTTTTTTATTTTTACTGGTATTCATTGTAGCCGAACTGTATTTAAGGGTAAGCCCTTTGCCAAGATGCACACTGGAATCTTGACAACAACATGATGTATGCTAACTTTAAGCCTGTCTCGAACTGATACCTTTGTCTTTCGCTACCATCTAAGGCTCTGTCCTTTAAAAACAACGCATGATCCAGAAAACGTGTCACATTGAAATGAGTGCAATGTGAGTATGTGACAGAATGTAAATTAATTTCATATTTTCGGATAAAACACACACACACACACACACACACACACACACACACACACACACACACACACTTCTTTTTACATGCTTATCGTTTAATGTGATGCTTTGAATATAATGAAACGTTCCTTTTAATGGCTATAAAAAAAAAATCATGAGAGTTGAAAGAGCAATCAAGGGAAGAAAAAAAAAAAAAAAAAGAAAAGAAAAAAAGACAAAGAAATTGGGGTTAGAGTTTCCAACAACAGCCAGCCTATATAATGTAGAGACTCTGCCATGTATAAAATGATAAAGTAATAATAAACAGTTGAATTAGTTCAAGCTGAATTAAGATTTGACAATTTATTCAAATAAGCAATGATAATTCTTCGCCTATATTTGTAAACTCATCACCGTTCACACTGTAGCAGTATGTCAGAGGGTTGTTGAACGAGTGAAGCTACCTTTCCAATGTAATTGCAGCAATTATCCCTTATAATAGCCCATCATGATTTAATTAATATAGTTAACCTCATGAATTGCTCAACACACCCACCAATACACACACACACACACACACACACACACACACACACACACACACACACACACACCTTTTCAGCTGTCTAGCAGGAAATCATCTCTTGCTGAGGAGTAAACATCTGGCACTATGATAGCACAGATTACACAGATTACAGGTTAGGGAGTGTTAATTGAGCTATTCGGCTTACTTCTAAGAAGCCGGCTCACCTTACACTGTAATCTGCCACCGTCTTTACATCAGATAAAATCACACAGCGCACTGATTTCCAATGTGAGGATACAAGGGAGGCGGCAAAACATCAAATATTAACTGTCCCGTACGTATCTTTTGTCGGGCGTGCTTCATACGCGCTCACCCGATCAACAAATAATCACTGAGTGAAAGTCGGAATGCTCATAAAAGCATATTGATGTTTGAAAGAAAAAAGAAAAAAAAGGAAGATAATCGTTCATTGATAAGGGTGTCTACAAAATGCTGTGAATAAACAGTATAAGGGCCATAGTTCTTATTTGTTTTGGGAATTAAATTTAAAAAAATAATGAATCTCAATCCGAGTGCCACCAAACAACACTGCTGGGCCCATCAGCAAGGCCCCTTAACCCTCAAGTGCTCAGGTGTATAAATGAGAACTTTTTAAGTTGCTCAGGATGAGGGTGTCTGCCTAATGCCATAAATGTACAGTAGATGTAAGGAGAGCAAGCTGGGATATGCGAAGAACAACATTTCACTGTGCTGTAATGTATATGTGACAAATAAAGGCTATTCTGAATAAATTCTAAACACTATCGGTCGCATTTTAGCGAAGTTAAAAATAACAAAACATGGCACGTGGTTATATAAAAAAAGACAATCAAAATATAACTAATCCTCCGCAATGTGCCAATAAATTAGACTGTTTTCAATTAACTATCTTTTGGTATATTTAAAGACAAAAGGGTAATAACTCTGTCTACAATTGTTAAGATCACAAAACTCTCACTGGCCAATCAGTAAAGAAATTGGTTTTACAAATGTGCTTTCTGAGCCATTTAATACACCATGATTTAAATCTTTATATTCCATCATTCTTTACCGAACTTCACGATTATTTGTACCTGTTGAATGTCCAAAAATACTCAACTTTATTGAACGCTCGCACACTATATTCTCTTGTGCTCTTGTGCACAAAACCAGCTCCATGAAGATATGGTTTACATGGGTTGGCATGGAAGATCTCGAATAAAGATCTCTGAACTCGAACCTATTGAACACTTTCGGAATAAATGACTGGAATAAGTGACTGCACCCCAGGCCTCCTCAGACCTGACATCAGTACTGACACCGTTGTGGCTGAATGATCACAAGTCTCCACAAGCACACTTCAAAATCTAAAAGTTATTGTATTATTATAACAGCAAAATGGGAGTAAATGTGGAATGCTTAAAAAGCATATAGAAATTAGGAATAAGCATATACAAATCATATGGTCCGGTATCCAGAATTTTTTTCCCCATACAGCATCATGTCCACAATACAAGTCATTACTAACAATATAAATGCTGTAAAGATTTTACTAACTATATATTTATATATAAACTAATATTTCTTTCTCTTGAACTTCGTAAGTCCAAACAAAACCAAACAACAAAAACATTCTTCATTCTAAAACCAGAAACCTGAAGATTCTCCTAATATTGTCTGACACCAGAGACTTCAATTATATAAATATCTATTTAAACAAAAAAGTCTATTTCAAAATGCAATTTTTGAAACCATGTCCCTGTGTATGAGATATAAAAATGCATTAATACTGTATATAGCTCTGATGTCAGAGATGCTGTTGTAGATGATCAGTTAACACCTTCTGACCAATCAGATTTAGGGATTCAACAGCGCTGTGGTTTAAAGTTCAGTATTGTATTTCTTTCCACTGAAGATGATTTCAGTCGGGGCCAGTTACAAAGGGAACTACAAACTAATATATTCTGGCTAGACGGTTAAAGAAGGTCTTTATGAGGTGTTGTTCGGTTTGCTTGCAAGAGGATTTCAGAAACCTGCGTTAGACATGTACTGCATTTGTGCCTTTTTAATTATACTTAGACCGCTTGGCAACCTGAGTGTAGTGAATTATGTGTTTGAATGTAGTTTTTTCCGTATTTGCACTGAAAATCGATTGTCCTTGTAGCCGAGATCCCTATTACCTTGGGATGATAATTAAGACAAAAATATCACTTTACTGTTATTCCAAGACACCCAACACCTCTCTCTCTCTCACTCATATTTTATATATATATATATATATATATATATATATATATATATATATATATATATATATATATACACACACACACACACACACACACACACACACACACACACACACACACACACACACACACACTGACAGAAAGTGTGCATGTGATGCAAGTTGGCATCTGTATCACAATGCAACGTTTTTAACATATCTGCATCAGTTAAAACCTATTTATTTATATATAATTATTAGTAGATGTCATCATGTTTTTTCCATTGCAATTAATCGCATTGTGTTGAATCAAATCGAAATCGTATCGCAATTGTATCGGAAATAGGGGCGAATCATATCGCATTGCTTCAATAGCTGCTTCATATGTAATCTTTAATGCATTGTATCGTTGGCTGTACATCGAGATGTGACTCGCATCTGCCTTAGTTATGGACATGCAAATCCCTAGTCAAAAACAGCATTCTCCAATCTGATTGGTCAAAGAAAGCTATGTTATTTTTGTATAACAGATGGCTTGGACAAGAGTTTTGCTTTAAAATATATTATTATGCATATAGATTATGCACCAACACAGTTTTTCTAGTTATAACTTGTACACAAGGACTTTTATGGCAGACTTTCCACATACTCTAACACTAATAATAAACAACTTATTCTTATTTCGGCTTTTCCCATTAGGGGTTGCCACAGTGAATCATCCGTCTTTATACCCCACTGTCCTCTACATCTGCCTACTACCTGCATATCTTCCTTCACCACATCCATAAACCTCCTCCTTGGTCTTCCTATTTACCTCCTTCCTGGTGGCTCCATCCTCAACATTCTCCTACCGATATACCTCATGTCCGTCCGCTGCACATGTCCAAACCATCTCAATCTCGCCTCCCTCACCTTGTCTCCATAACGTCCTACATGCGCTGTCCCACTGATAAACTTGTTTGTAATCCTATCCATCCTCATCACTCCCAACAAAAACCTCAACATCTTCAGCTCTGCTACCTCCAGCTCCACCTCCTGTCTTTTACTCAATGCCACTGTCTCTAAACCATACAACATCGTAGGTCTCACCACAGTCCTATAAATTTTCCCCTTCACTCTCATGCTGATACTCTTCTATCACAAATCACTCCTGCCACTCTTCTCCACCCACTCCACCCTGCCTGCACTCTTTTCTTCACTTCTCTAACACACTCTCCATTACTTTGCACTGTTGATCCCAGTTACTTAAACTCATCCACCTTCTCCACATCTTCTCCCTGCAACCACACCACACCTCTGCCCTTCCTCTCATTCACACACATGTACTCTGTCTTACTCCTACTGACTTTCATTGCCCTTCTCTCCAGCACGTACCTCCACCTCTCCAGGCTCTTCTCATCCTGCTCCCACCACAAATAACAATATCATCCACAAACATCATAGTCCATGGAGACTCCTGTCTGACCTCATCCGTCAACCTGTAAATTCACCACTGAAAACAACAAAGGGCTCAGAGCCGATCCTTGATGCAGTCCCGCCTCCACATTGACCCAGTCTGTCGTTCCTACTGCACGCTTCACTGCTGTCACACTGTCCTCATACATAACACTAATGAAAGTAAAAAGAACTGAATCTTTTTTTCCAAGATTACATTTTCCAATTTCTTAGTAACATGACAACCTGAGATAATTTTTTTTGAGAGAATTGTTTATTAATATATTGAAATATTTGCCAATTGATAAGGCATAAGCAGAATTACACCATGCAGCTCTTATGATTAGACTCAAATAATTCACTTCAATGATAAACAGTTAAACACTCCATACATGAAAGTGTCCAAAAGGCACTTTATTACATACAAGTCCACTTTCGATATAGAATTGCTACCGTTTATCTAATTAATCTACTGATTCAACGTCTGACCGATAGCTGTCTCATCCCCTGCCAAAACCAGCCACAGTAAAGAGGTAATGACACTAGTGCGTGATTCAAACGGACTACATACTACATGTGGGAAAGATGCCTAAACCACAGCCACACAACACACTCAGATTAGATTCTCATTACCGGCTTAAATCACTTATGGCTGCAAACACACACACATACACAGGCGTGTTACGAGGTGTGAGATTAAGAGGATGATGAGCTAAAAAAGTCGAGCTGTGCGGTTCTCACGAGAACCTGCTCTAGCGAAACCTGCACTTAGCCACCTTAATCTGCCCTACTTTCGAGAAGCCTTGGAAGGCAGCCTTGCATGTTTTCTGATTTCTGCTCATGCCTTTTATCTTGTGCGACCAGAGAGACCACAGGAGACTTGTCTGAGGAGAAGATTGCGCCGAGTGAAGCCACGCATTCAAACAGTTCCTGCTGGCGCAGACGCTAACATGGGCGGTGTGGTGCTTTCTTTTGGTGGTGGTGGTGGTGGTGTTTGTAACGCCTCCAAAAGACACCTTTCAAGCAAAGTTTGTCAAACTACATCAATGGCGGATTGAAGAAAACTCTTTCTCTTACAGTCGTCGAGGCGTGCGACAACTGCTCGTCTGTTCAGTCATGTTCGCAGAGATGCCGCAACATTCTTAGGGAAGAAACAGAATGGGTTGGGGTGGAGGAGAGATGAAGGCACTTTGATGGAAGGATGAGAGAGGGGAAAAAGACAGAACGGCATCGAGCAGCTGTTGAGGCTTTTACGCAGTTCCTTGGGGAGTGTTTGCAAAACACGCACATTTATAGCTCTGCGTCTTGAACTCAGTTCGGCTTTTAGAGATAAAGCCTTAGTAACAGGTCTATGTTTGGATTTTTTGCAAAAGGGAAAAAAGAAAACAAGTATCTGATTGGGTTTACCTATTTGCTAGGCATGATGTGACATCTCTGCTGTGTGGGGAAAAAACCCAGGAATAAACACTTGAATAGAGCATTTGATGGGTCTTGGCAGTTACATGAGTGATGTGAAAACAGAACATGATGCACAATAAATCTTTTCAAATGCATGTAGCATTCCTTATGCACCTTAATACTAGAACCATTAGGGACACTTCTCAGCATGCCATGGCTGCCATGATCTAATTTCTACAAGCTGAAGTGTTAAATTGCAATTTAGGGCAAGTACAAGCAGCTTCCTCGTCAAAGACAATGCATCTGTTCTTAAGACATATCGCATTTTTGAGGTCAGTGGTTTTTGTTGTTGTTTTTTTCTTTCTTTCTTTCAACATTCCCAAGTGCCTAAATCCATGCATGGTGCTGCTCGTGACATTCAATGGCCACTCCAGGGGTTTAATGAGATTTGTTATAGACTTTCTCTGCCAAAAAATTTGTGTTTTTTACAAAATATATGTAAATCTCTACCATTCATGACAGGCTTCAGTTAAAAAATAAAAATAAAAAATGTCAATATATTCCCTGTACACACACCACTGCGAACATGAACCGATTCATGCAATACATCTATAAAAAAGAAATATATCAGTTGCAAGAGAATAAAGCAACATCATCTCAACTCCACAAAACTATATACATCATCCATAAACATGTCCTTATAGTAACAGATCATACACAGGGACACTGTAGACACTCCACATTAGAGGTGCTCACACCTTTTTGTCTTGCGAGGTACTTTTAAAATGCCCAAGATCCATCCATCCATCCATCCATTCATCCAAATAAAATTATCACATACACATTTAGTGTACAGAGTGACATATAGTAAAATGCTTTTTACGACTGTCTAACTTGTAAACCTGAAAAAGAAATACAATATAAAGTAAAAAACAAAAAAAAAATTAAAGAGTAAAGTAAAAATAAATAAAATAAAGTATATTTAAATATAATCTGACTATAAAGTATGAAAAGGTTAATAATAATTATATAAAAAAAATTATTTATATATATATATATACAAACATTAATTAAACAGAGGTGATTAATCTATCCATCTATCCATCCATCCATCAATCCGAGCTGTCAATCTATTAAGATATTCTATCGCAATTAATTGCATGATTGTCATAAGTTAAGTACAATGTTTGATCTCTTGACTCACAGCTTTCTGTGGTCTCTGGAATACAGAGACAATATCTATTTATTATAATATATGGTTGATGTTTAATGTGGTGGAAATTTCAGAAGCCCTTTGAACATTTATCTAAATGAATCCTAATAATAATCCTAATGAACAGATTACTGTTAATCCCAGAAGGACGTTTACATCACAACTCACAGGAAAAATGTTTCTGAGTGGGTTCCTGAGGGCTACATTTCATAAATCAATCAATTTAATACAACTAAACAGCCAGAGAGCATTTCTTCCTTCTTGAATTAATCTTCCTATCATTATTATTTCCATTCCAGAAATGTAGAAATCACTCAAACCTTGAACATTAATAATACAGAAAATACTTGAGAACAAATAAATGACACCATAAATGAACAAAAATGTTGAGAACTCAATCATTGCCATGCACCACACGTTTCGATGTAAATTAAATGATGAGACTAGAAAAAATCCCAGACGCACTGGTACATTTCAAAACAGTGATGTCCAGGTTTAAAACGCTATGGACAAATTTTTGTGGACACCTGAACATAAGATTTATTTGTGCTTTTTGAACATTCCATTTCAGTCCTCATTTACTGTTATAATAACCTCCACTGTTCTGGCAAGATGTGTTCCAATTCATCCCAAAAGTGCTCATTTGTGTTGAGGTCAGATCTCTGT
The DNA here is from genome assembly GCF_946808225.1 of Silurus aristotelis. Lineage (NCBI taxonomy): Eukaryota > Metazoa > Chordata > Actinopteri > Siluriformes > Siluridae > Silurus > Silurus aristotelis. Next base: position 15,838,042 of record NC_139590.1, on the reverse strand, counting down.
AGCAGACCACTCAAGATCTTCCACTCAACCCCATGCAAACCATATCTTCATGGAGATGGCATTGTGGACAGAAGCATTGTCATGCTGGAACAGCTCTGGGTCTGCTTGATCATATGAAGGGAAGATTTTAAGAAGCCGCATCCAAAGACACCCTATACCATTGTGTGTCTCCGAGTTTGTAGTGAAAGTTTGGAGAAGAACCACATATGATTGAAAAAGTCAGATGCTCTTTTGTTCATATAGTGTATTACAGCCACTATTCACACTTTTAAAGCTGCTATATTATGTTGAGGCATTGGTGTATTTTTTCTAACTGTCTAAGAAACACAAGCCAAGTGATCTTTACTCTGAAAATATTATTATCAGCCGTGTCTCTCATTTCACACTCCATTCTCAGCTCACCACAGCATTTATAATCAGAACCATGGAGTACATTAATATTTATTATTCTACAGCCCGCTGAATTCTCCAATGCAATCTGTCAGAAGGTTTTTTTTTTTTTCTATAACAGTATGGTTCTGACAGTAGTTTTGCTGCAGGATACAACGTTTATTTTAATGCACTCAAAGAGGCAATTATTTAGCAATTTTTGGAAAGAGTGTCCAGTGTGAGCACTGCAGCAGTAAAGGTAAACTCTAAAGGATGGCCTTCAAAATTGATTTTTGTATAACATAAAAAATTGTTTTGTCTGATTGTCAAAAAAATAAATAAATAAATAAATAAATAAAAATTAATGATATATATATATATATATATATATATATATATATATATATATATATATATATATATATATATATATATATATATATATATATATATATATATATGTGTGTGTGTGTGTGTGTGTGTGAGTGTGTGTGAGTGTGTGTGTGTGTGTGTTTGTGCATGTGAATGTACAGAATAAATAAAATAAATGGATAAAATATATTAAATGTTTTCGTTTAATAATCAGGCATGTACTTAAAAAAAATTTAATAAAAAAACATTTAAAATCCTGTAATAACACTCACTGTCTAAGTTTTAAAAAAAACAAAAACAAATCATAATCACCTAAATACTGAAACTACTAACTACTACAAAACGCTTTCTTTTTGACCAAATTTAATTCTTTAAGTATGTGTGTCACTGTATCAATGACCCAATCATTAGAGGCAAAATATTATAACCAGAAATGGTTTAGTGGCTACAGTAACATTTACTTTGGACTTATTTATACATATGACCCAACCTACTACTATGCAGCAATAACGTTAATAAAAATAAGTGTAAAACCATTTAGCTGGCAGCTATTATCTGAAAAAGCGTCTAAATCGCTGCCGATTGAAATTTGAAACCAAGAAATTATCCACTAAGATAAAACAATCCACTTTTTTCTGCGGTTTACTAGCTGATATATGAGTACAGAGGTGTGGTAAAAAACTACATTCTTTTAAAATGTAAATCCCATAAGGCCACAAACAAGAGACAGTGACAAGAGACAGTAATTCACAAATCCCTTTTAAATCACACACTACATGAAGAAAAAAAAAAAGGTATTGGGACACCTGACATTTTCAGCTATATGTGGTTCATCCCCAAAGTTGGAAGTAGTCACTTCTCTGGGATGCCTTTTAATGGCATTACATTTTCCTCTTTACCTGAACTAGGAGACCCAAACCTGTTCAAGCCTGTCAACGCCCCTGTGCCCAGAGTCAGCTCCAGGAAAATACGGTTTACATGGCCTGCTATAAAGATGTGACTTCAAACCTAGTGAGCACTTTTAGGATAAATTAGAACACTGACTGCACCCCAGACATCCTCATCCAACATCATTGCCTGACTTTACTAACAACCGTATGGCTGAATTACCATCAATCCGCACAAGCACACTGCAAAATCTAGTGGATCATCAGGTGCTCACAAATTTAGTGCACCTTGTTCTTGTTCAATCAGGAAATTTTGGAAATCATTTGATTCTTTCGAAGGTTTATTAACATGTCTGGAAAAAAAATTGAACCTTTTTTGAGGTGGTGGATCAGTTGCTTGAAAGCTATGAGTTGTTGACCAAGGGGTCAGGGGTTTAAGCATAAACATTGCTGGGCATTCGTGCAGTGCACTTGATGCTATCTGCTCCAGGGTTGCTGTATCATGCCTGACCCTGTGCTCTGACCCCAGCTTCCTGACAAGCTGGGATTTACAAAGAAAGAAATTTCACTATAGTGTAATCTATTTGTAAAAAAAAAAAATGATAAAGCATGTTAACGTATAAAAGGCAAAGCAAAATTTCACAGATGCATACTCTTCATCTTGTTTTTTTTCCCCAGAAGCTGAAAAGGACAGTACTGGTTTCTACCAAACAGCCAAAACTACCTGAGAGCGTTAGTTATTACTTAAAAAAATCTTTCCATGAAGTGTTTCTTTAATATTACAGTCGTCATAGAGCTGCTCGAGGGTAAGGATAACTTATGAGGAACTTATGTAACACTCCAGTTTAGTGGTGAACAAACAGAATGAGGAAAAAGAGAGATTAAACAGTTTTTAGTCTAAAGCACATGCATTAGGAAGTCTATTACAGGAGACGGTAAATTTTTCTAATGCTCCTGAAGCCACAGCCTGTTTGCTGCCAGTGATTCTGCTTTCATGTTTCAATGCTGTGGCCTGAGGGGGTCTTAGAAAGGCTGGATATGAGGAGCTGCCAAGTGAGCGATGGAGATGGCTGTCTTCACATACGTATGTGGCTCAGTGTGCCCCACTGCTGGGCAGAGACACACAGTGCATGCAGGGTCACCCATTTCCACTGACATCTAAATGACAAAAACTAGACACGAATGGATTGAGGTTTTCTGTAAAAATGTTTATGGAATGAATCTATTCCACACAAAAAAAAAATAAAAATAATAATAATAATAATAATAAAAATAAATAAATAAATAAAGCTGGTAAAAGGTAAAGGTCTATTGTTATCTTCTTTTTTAATATATATATATATATATATATATATATATATATATATATATATATATATATATATATATATATATATATATATATATATATATATATATATTTATTTTTTTTTTATAGCTGTTACAGGGTAACTGGCACTCTTTCACAACAACAGTAAATGTAAATATCAACTAATGAAAGGTTAAATGTTAAATGTTGGATCATATTTAAAAAAAATAAATACCCCACCACAGTGCTTTTCACCACCTTTTCGTCCAACATCAATAGTAAATGACCACTTATCAGTATTTTTTTTAATTCTTGCAGATGCCAAAAAGAGTTGAACTATAATTCATTAATCATGTCCTCATTTTGAATGTCAATAAAATAACGGTGCACATCAGAAGTAATGTAATAGTTATGTACAAAATAATATTGCTAGACAGCCACATTAATAAAAGTGACCAGTCGAAATGTTTTTTTTTTTTTTTGTTCCTAAGCAAAGTTTCTTAAATCTTAACTGTGTGAAGAAAGTGTAAACATGCCTAAAAGTTTACATTACCACCATGTGTTATAGGGGAGAGATGTGGTTTAGGCACCGTATCCACATGCTGCAAAAACTGTGAGTGACTGACGAGTGATTTGCTTTGTCCCGCAAATATATATATATTTTTAAAGGTATAAAGTTGTTAACTAATAACAACAGCTGATATATATAACTTTTAGAGAAATTGCCAAACAACTGTGTAGTGATTCTGAGCTCTAGAGATGCAAGTGACATCTAACTAAGTAATGGACTTTCCTCTATGAATGAATATTGTTCCCATCAATGAGAACGCTAGAAACCAGAAACATGAACGTATGTAGTAAGTACATGAATGTATGTAAATGTTTTGCATTTCGCTGTCTTCAAGTTCATGTTTGTTGAATTTGTATCACTTGACTATCGGAAGATCATAAATAACAGACTATTAAATACGTATCAGAAGAGAAGATCTCTGGTTTGCAGTGTTGCCGCATATAGGAATAGATTGTATATTTTAACATTGACACATGATGTCGTATCTGGTTGCTAGATATATTTGCAGCAGGTCTCCAAAGAATGTTTTACTTGTGAGAATTCTAGCATGAACTTGAATCGTGCAATTCTAAAAAAAAAAAAAAAAAAAGAGATCACTAAGTACGAAGGGGATGCACATCTGCCCCGTGTAGACACACCACAAGGTGTCCCACAAGGCTCTGTACTCGGTCCCCTCCTTTTCTCCCTCTATACCGACTCCATTAGTGAAGTCATATCCTCACATGGGTTTTCTTAACACTGCTATGCTAGTGACACTCAACTCAACTCAACTTTTCTTTCCATATTCAGATACCACGGCTTCCGTTTGGACCTCAGCGTGCCTGGCAGACATATCTTCATCAATAAGTGCTCATCAATTAAAACTCAACCCCAGCAAAACAGAACTGCTGGTCATCCCAGGTGATTCATCTCCAGGTCAAGATCTCCAAATAACTCTTCATGACTCTCTGCTCTCCCCTTCACTACTCACAATCTTGGGGAAAGTATGAACAATCAACTGTCCTTCTTCTCACATGTCGCTAATTGGCTCGTTCTTGTCGATATCTTCTCTACAACATCCGAAGGATTTGACCATTTTTATCCACACAGGCTACCCAGGTCCTTGTTCAGTCTCTTGTCATTTCGAGACTGGACTACTGCATCTCTCTGCTGGCAGGTCTTCCTCTGAACGCTATTCGTCCACTGCAAAGGATCCAAAACGCAGCTGCGTGACTTGTGTTCAATTTGCCCACGCTCTCCCACACCACCCCACTGCTGCGCTTCCTCCACTGGCTTCCAGTAGCTGCATGTATCAGATTCAAAACAATGATGCTTGCCTACAAGGCCAAAAATGGACCAGCACCATCTTACCTAAGACCTCATTACACTCTACACTGCACCACACTGTCTGAGATCCTCTAGCACTGCTCAACTGATACCACCTTCTCTCAGGGGAAGAGGTAAGTACACATCAAGGCTCTTCTCTGTTCTGGCACCGAGGTGGTGGAATGAACATTCAATCTTTAAGCGACGGCTAAAGACTTACCTCTACCTTAAACACTTAAACTAACACTTTCCAAGTTTGCATTGTTCAATAATATTAAAAAAAAATCTCTCCACAGAGCTGTAGGCTGATTTAAGATAAATCAGCCTACAGCTCTGTTGAGAGGTTTTTTCGCTATGGACAAGGGCGTCTGCTAAATGGCGCAAATGATAAATGTACTGTAGGTATACGGTTTAGTGTAAGCAATGCAGCATTTACTGTACCTTGTACAAATCCATATACACTGGACAATATCTAAACAAAAATAACGGACCATAAGATTCGCATGTGCTTAATGAACATCCCATTCTAAATGTAGTCCCCATTTGCTTTTAGAACGACCTGGCTTGCATTAAAATAAGAACATTTACACTATATTTACAAAGAATATATATGAAGAGTTTCTAAAATACTCGGTCCAGGCTTGCTCTGATAACTATGCTGCAAATATTACACATTAGATTTTTATATCGATTCTCTTGACCCCTGATTTTGTTCTTTGTGCTGCTGCCAAATGATTGGTTGATCAAATAATAGCAGGAATAATTAATCTAAAAAGTGTTTCTAATAAAGTGGTACAAACATTTAATCTCCTTGTGGATAAAATCTTAAACACCGGGCACGATCAGTGCGGGTCAGGGTATCCCTGTCCCATTTCAAACCCTGTAATAGAAAAGGAAATCTGCCAAAAAAAAAAAAAAGAAAGAAAGAATGTGAGATAGTGGGTGTGTGTAAGAGTATGCTATAGTGAAAAAAAGACAAAAGAGAGAGAGTAGGAGAAAGGGGGGAAAAAAATGAAAGATTCAGCCAGCAGGGTTTTTTTCCCCTCCTTGAAAAAGAAAAAAGTTGAAGAGTATTCAGGAGGGGGAGCAGAATAAATCTGTCTTGAGACGGGTCTTTTGGCAGGAGAAGGACTAGAGATGAGTGCAGGAAACAGTGTGCAGCGCTATAACTTTACGCTCTCCTCCCTTTCGGCCCAATACACTGCTGCCATTTCAATCATAGACAGTAAAAGCCCAGTCATGCACCATTTCCCCACATGAAAGACTGGTGGCTTCTGAGAAGCTTTCCACTCAACATTCTAGAGTTACCAGGATGCCTTTTTCTGCCTTTCTACTGCTGTATGTACACTTGCTAGTGCTAGTCACCACATTCCTAATTTGAGCGTGCAGTTTTATGAGGGGCTTTGAAAAACAGAATGCACTTGACTTACTAGCCTGTATTGCATGAATACGCCAAAGCCAAATTTTCCAGCCAGTCAGGAATTTAAGATTAGTGCTGTTTGCAGAAATTATATGGTGCTGAGGTTCTGCAGTCACTGAAGAACCCAGTGAGGAAGATGTACTGTAAGCAGATACAGGAAGATGATCAAGAAAGGAAGACTAGCTATGCTTTCTTAGATGCAGCCCATACAACAGTAAGCTACACTAATCCATGAGCTATTTTCGTTTTCCTTTTTCCTATTTTCTATTTTTGGTGCTATTTATACCAGAGATGAATGTTGCAAAAAAAAAAAAAAAAAAAAAAAAAAAAAAAAAAACCCTCCCAGACACATTACAGTGAGCATCGCATCCTCCATCCATCATTAATCTATACATAGTTTCCCTGCAGCATTATCTAAGTTCCAAAAAAGATTACTCCATACATGTTCATGACTTTTTAATAATTGGTATATCTATATATTATTTTAAATATAAAACAGATGTATATATTTTTGCCCGTTTTTTATACTTTTATAGCATAAGCAGCATTAAACTTCAGTCCGCAGCCCGTGTGTGGCTTTTCTAAAGCCGTCTTTCTGCTTTAAATATGGAAAAAGGTGACTTGATAAATACTTCCTCCATTAATACATTTCTCCATTAAACCTCAAATTATCATTTTAAACAGATTTACAGAACACTAAATTGAGATATTTCCCATTTTTATTTATTATTATTATTATTATTATTATTTATTTTTTTAATGAGACAGCTTTTTTAGTCAGGTCAGAAACTTAAAGCCTGAGGAAACGTGTTTGTGGAGGGAGGGTTATCGCAGTTTTATATTTATCAGTACCAGAGTCAAAAGCAACATCAGAGAGAAGCTGAATCTATAGGATTTTCAGCTTAAGAAAACATAACTGAGAGAAAAACATCATAATGTTGTTGTTTTTTTTTCTCTCAAGGCTATTTGGGATCAGCGTCTGAAAAAACAAGCAGATCCTGAAAAGAAATCCTTCATCCAAACTTCCTTAAAGCACTCTGGCTTGCCAATTGATGATATGAAAAGGACAGACTACCATCTGGAAATTAAATGCTGGGAAAACATGACAGCTGAAGTGCAACAATGATTAGATTTGCACCCGTAGAGAAGCTATTCAATTAACTTTACAGTAGACACTTCATTATTAATCAAGCAGCCTATAAAAATTCAAAAAAGTTTTAACTACATATTTCTACATTAATTCTTTTTAAACCGGTCCAGAGTTTGGAATTGAAAAAAGTCCCCAGGCTAAAGATTTTGTTTGCTCTTGACTCAACTAACTTTATATGGTGGCTAATTTTGCATTTTAAAATTTTACAATTTAACGTTACATTATCTTGATCCTCAAGTAAACATATGCAGGTGTAGAATATAAAAAAGAGAGCAGATATTTAGATATTCAGATGCTGAAATCAGAAGTACTGCGTTAGGATGCTGGTAATATGAAACGATACCGAGTTACCGTCCTCCAAAGGCTCCTCAGTATTGCTGCAGTATTTATGATTTTGTGGCCTTGATGTTACTGCTCTTGTATCTCCATTGTGAGCACGGTGTGTAAATCGAGGCCACAGCCTAGGAGCTTTTATTTTGTACTGCTACTTTGCTATTGCAAATTTCGTTTAATTTGCACTCTGCTCTGGAAATGATGGGCACATTTGTCACAGCTTGGTGATTTGTCACAGCTTTTCACATTGACAAAAGTTAGATTATAGGTCTCTTAAAAAAAAAAAAAAAAAAAAAAAAAGAGATGCGCTCAGATTACAGGATTAGCGTGTGTGTAAAATTCAGTGAAATGTTAAAATATGATAGCATTCAATTGACAACATATTTTAAGGTGCCTACCTCCTGATCTGCTTTGTAAACGGGGGGCTCACTGGTAAGGGTGCTATTTCTTAGGCTCGACTTTGGGTAAATCTATTAGAGAGAGAGAGAGAGAGAGAGAGAGAGAGAGAAGAAGAAACATGAGATAAAATGAGATGTTCAGACTGGAAATCATCAAAACAAATCCTTATTTCCTGCCCTTCTCCTCCCTCAATAAGAAGCCTTGGCACTTACCGGAGATAGGGGAATAGGGTTCTCGCGCAAATACCTGGGGTTTTCGATCTGCAAAATAAAACAATGCAACAAGACCTTAACTCTCCTCTTTTTTTTTTTTGGCAAAGCGCTTCCCCTACCGCTCCGACCTCCATTTATCTATCATAAACAAAGTGAGTCGACTTCAAAGGACGCCACTTAAACACACTCTCTTCCCTAAACTCGGTGTGTTTACGCAGAAGCATAGCAAGGGTCATTTCAAGGCATTGTGTGCTTTCATACCATTTCCGTTTCTTTTTTAGACTGTAACCCCCCCCCAACCTGCACTGACTCCCCCCCACCCCCTTGTGAGTTTTGGCTTTTGTCAACAGTGCCCACATAAACACACACAAACAGAACCGCAGCATCTGGGTGCTTTGATTACACTGTGAGGAAGACGACGAGAACTGAAAGAGGTGGAATGACTCTTCAAAAAAAAAAAAAAAAAAAAAAAAAAAAAAAAAAAAAAAAAAAAAAAACATTACTCATGAAGGAGACAGACAGATACAAAGAACGAAAGCAAGCTGTCTGGAGGGGCACGACTCTAAAAGGTAGGGGAGAGAAGAAGACTTCAAACGACTGCAGAAATCCTATTAGTTTGCCACCACGCTCACACAGCAACGCGTTCGGCATTTAACGTGTAATCACTTGTAGTGTGTGCTGATAAACCACCTACACTGTTCAACTCTAACTCACGAGTGTGGAATGTGTGATCGGCGCAAGCAGATGTGGTGATCTGCTGAAAGTCATCCCGTATGTATAATTCGCACATAAATACACACATTTTGCGAGTTGTGGATTTGGACGCCACCTTCTAAATCTGTCTTTGCATACAAATAGAAAAGACAGATAGAGGAAAAGAGAGAGGCAGACTAAACTGTCTGCGTTAGCAAGAGTTGTTTGTATATTTGATCAAGGTAAAACTATGACAAGGTGTTGTGAGGCATCCTCATAATAACTTCCTTTCCCTTATCGCTTAGCAACTACAAACAGTTGCTCTCTCAGCAACTGGCTTGTCATGATATCAAGTAACCAGAAAGTGAAAAGTGCTCGGAAGACTTTCCTATGCTGCAAAACCTGAAGTCCCACGCTTTGCTTCGGCAGAAATGCAAGATGACATCTTTTCACCTTACCAATTATTACGTATTGTCTGATTCATTATAGCGCGTTGCTGTGTAAATTGTTGCTATGGAAACTCTTATGTATTAGAATGAGCACATAAACCACCACTGGCATTCACAAAAGAATCTTTTCCTTTTCTAATGTACCATGTTTGAACGAATGCTTACATTAAAGGCATTTTGCTGTCTCTTATCCAAGGTGACTTACATTTATCTGAGCAGTTGAAGGTTACTGGGATTGGAACTCACAAACTTCTCATTAGAAAGCCAACCTCTTAACCACCAAGCTATTATTTCCCTTCAAAACAAACTAGGGTTTGACTGCTCCGATATAAAAAAAAAATCAGACTATGAACATAGTTGATTGGATATGGACCTGTGCGGTGGGACCTACTGGATCTACAGCATTCGGCAGACCTCAATGGATTTCAAGTTCACTGCATTAATTACATGTCTACAGCATAAGTTGTTTCATATATTTTCTGGAATAAAAAAAAATAATAAATACCTTGATGATGTGGCAGATGTTACTCATTTCTGAGTTTTGCAACCCACTACACTGTACAAACCACACCAAAGAACATGAAACTATACATACAGGGCATATTAGCTTAAACTAATACTCATACTTCGAAATATGAGGGGAAATGTGGAAAATGTGACTAAACTGAGAACATACAGTGCAGCAAAAAACTGTCATATAATTAATATCCTTTAGACAGTTTCCTCACATAAATGAAATACTTCATGAAGTGACTGTGTGTGATCTTTTGACCAAAGATGAGATCAAGATAAAAGCATAAAATCTCTTTTTATAGATTCAAGTACTCAGTTATTTTCCATGATACAGAATAGTGCACATGGTTGCCCAGCCTAATTTTCCTATTGATGCCATTTGCAGCTAGCTCTGGATTTCTGGTCAAGCATTATGTAAAAGTAGCCTAATTCCCTACACTAAATTCCATAAAAAGTGTAATATGGTGTAAACATTTGGTAGTGTCTATTGTTATGTTCAATTTTTGCATTTCTCAATTTTTGAATTGGAATGAAAAAAAAAACAAAAACAAATGAGGAGAACTACTGTACTGGCATGAACAAAATCAAAATGACAACAGGTCTTATAAAATGACATACTGTGGAATTGTATATACTCATTCGAGAAGAAATTCATCAAATTGTATTTGATTGTTGTACTTTTTGGTTTGTAGGCATTTTCTCCACACCTAGCTGATATATGGTGCTAAAAACACTTTAGTCTCAATCAATTTACTATGATACTACAGACTTAAAAGTTCAAACTCCCTGACCCGGATACTCTGACTCCAGTTTCTTTCAACACGCTTGGCTTGACTTATAGATAAACAGTTAGAGAAAGGGGAGGGGGAAAAAAATCAATAAATAAATGGATATTTTCTCTAATCGGTGTCACTCGGATGAGGATTGAGAGTCTGGTTCCTCTTCAGGTTTCTTCCTCATGTTGTCTGTGGGATTTTTTTTTTCCTCTACCACGGTCACCTCTGGCTTGATCATCTGGAATTTGCGTAAAGCTTCTTTGTGACATACACCTTTGCTAAAGCTGCTATATAAATGAAATGTAATTGACCTAAACGGCAGAATTGGCTGCTACTGTGTGGCATTGAACTCTTTGTGTGGATTCGTATGTTTAAGACGGTTTATCAAGTGTGTAGGAGTGATATTTGGAAAGTTTCATTCTTTATCAATGTAATTTTTTATATTAATTCTAATATATCACAATGCAGCTGCATAACAAATGATTTTGGACGGATTGTTCGTTGAACAAAATGTTCAAAACTGCTACAGTAACAAATAAAATTCTAAAAAAACAAACAAACAAAACAAACCACTACTATCAGGAATGTTTATCATTTAGGATTTGAACAGACAAACGTTCAAACAATTTTCCAACATTGTTAGCCCCAGTAGGAGCCGACAGACTCGCACAGATCTGACCTTAAACCACACAGTAAGCTTTTCAATGTCTCTATTAATCAAACAAAGAATACAAATACTTTGGCAGCTGACAGAAAGAGAGAGTGAGAGAGAAAGAGCGAAAGAGAGGTGGAAAGAGCAGGGAGCTTCATGGTGGAGTATTGCGTTATGACACGCCTCCAAACCTACTGCTAGAGTACCCCACACCCCAAGGTCATTGGGATGATTAAAAAAAAAAAAAAAAAAAAAATTTTTTTTGAAAATCCCTGCCCAGGCTTGTCCGGGTAACCATACAGATGTAAGACAGTTATATTGTACTGAATCAATTATGGTATACTGACCCTGCACGAAACCAAATTTAGCCAATATTTCAATACAAATGTAGGCAGCAGCAAACTCTGGAAAACAATACAATACAAAAAAAAAAAAAACATGCAAAACACAGGTCAAGGTCATCAGTTCATGTAAATATCAGACATCACAATAGAGAAAAAATGTGATATCAGTTATTTAGTCTGTTGCATGAACCCGGCTGTCCAGTGTAACCTCAGATTCTTGTTTTTGGTTCTAATCCACCTCGGTTTTTGTAACATTGCTGTTGTTTTGTGGTGCTTTCCTGTTTATCATAGTTGTGAAGAGTGGCTATTTGAGTTTGCGAGTAATTCCATTCAGCACAAACCACTCTTTCACCTCTGAGCTTTGAGTGAAATTTTTCCCCCAGGCTCCTCAACATAAATCTTGATACCCAGGCATGGACATTCAGTATATTATTATTCTGCACAGTGTATTATTAGAACATATACATGAAGGTGATCAGTATTGGGTACAATACTGTAATTTGTTACTAATTTTAACGAATTACAGCCCATAATTTAGCAAAGCAGAGCAATTTACGGCACTGCAATCTATAAACTTTACTGCATACATGTATCTGGTACGCAGCATAATGTCCACCTTATTGTACCGCATATATGCTGCTACATTCGACTGCCGCGCTACACGTACAATAGTTTTACAATTTTGTCATATCGCTATAGTCATCGTTCGGAAAATCGAACCATGGCCTCTCGGGGACTACCTATATAATTTATGACAACTTTAAGAAGCTATTAAACTGCTACTAATAATATACTATGTGAATGGCGCAAACTAATCACAGATGTCTTCATTTTGGTTGATAAACATGTATTTGTAAATAATATAACAGTGATGCAAATTAGATAATTCAATTAAGCACAACATTTTTATTTTGTTATTTTTTTGTGTATTATAATAGGTATAAAATTGGAATATCAATGCATTCATTGCTTAAGCTAGCAACTCGATTTTCATCATGCGGTCTATTATTGTAAAGTACATGACGTTTGAGTCCCATTGTAATGGCATGAGCCTGAGTGCCAGCTGCTCGCCTCTCTGCCCATCGCTCTGATAAGGCAGAGTAAGCAACATTCTTTCATATTTTCTATGCGCTTTCTGGGTCACAGAAGCCCAGCTTGAACTTAAAAGGAGCAACGTTTTGTGTGTAAGGAATGTTTTGAGTTTGGCACGGTGATGGAATTGCGTCAGGCTCGTTCACAGAGGCGGAAAAAAAAAAAAAGAGAGTGAGACAAAAAGAAAGAGAGCACAAAGGCTACGAAGGGAAAAGTCCTGCAAAATCCTGCGAAGCTCTACACTTTGATCTGGCAAACTCTGAAAGCTGATGTCTTAACCAATCAGCATCACGTCAAATTCACTGCAGTCCGGCTTCCTATGAAACACACTGTGTGTAAATGTAATACGTTCCATCTTTAATAATAACAAAACAGGACACGTTTTAGATGGAATACAGGATGTGAATACCAAACATAAAAGGTGTCCCCTGCTGATGACCTCTGCTCATATAAGCTAGTTTTTATTCAACGGTTAGTTCCAGTCCACTAATTTGATTGGGTGAGTCCGAGTTTGAAACCTCTACTACTGTAGTGTTAGAGAGTCTAAGCACACATGATTCTAAACACAACTTTTTGGCATACAATAGAAAAGCTTATTAGATTTCAGATTTTACCAGAAGCACAAGGGGGAAATGTACACGTCAATCCAAGTTAGCAAGCCATCAGTAATGTGCTATAAAGTAAGCATGCTTCTTTGGGATCTTTTTCCACTAGCAAAAAAATATGCAGAACATTTAGGGTAATTCATATCCGAAATGTCAGTCATTTAATATCAATGTAATCATTTTTTTAATACCGGTTGTATATCCCAAGTGCAATTACACTGAACACTTACATTTGCCCTGTGGTCTTGTGCCTGTGATGAATCACAGGCCTGCCGATATTAAATATGTACCCTTGCTCATGTGATTGCTTTAATGGACTACATTCCTGTATTTACCATTATTACGGTACAGTCAATTTCAAATGAAGGAACCCCAATGAGAACCACGGAACACATGCTAAGTAAAGGATAATGCCTAAAATGGCGTGAACCGCCTGATAAGAAACAAAATTGGAGCTGCAGTGATGCAAAATGATGCATTCATTCCAGCTCATCCCAAACCAGCTTGATGTGGTTTCAGTCTGGAGTGTGTGCTGTTCATTTGAAGCCTACTGCCTTGTTGTTTTTGTCTACGGTAGTTCTGACACAGCTTTCGGGTATGTTTTGGGTTGTTGTAAAATTAACCGCTGACTAACTATACCAGATGGAGTGGCATTGCCTTACAAAACAAAAAGTTGTGATAGTAGTTTGGTTCAGTTTTTGTGCAACTTGCCAACTCTGGATACAGCAAAAGAGCCCCAGACCATCATGTTCCTTTTCTAATGTATGACAAAACACCCAGAAAACATTCTTTCGCCTGCTCAACGGCAAACAGCCTGTGTGATGAACTGAACCTTGTGACTTTGATTCGTCGGCTCATAAGACTTTCTTCTTGTCTTTAGTAGTCCAGGGGCCTCTTCAAGGCCCAAGCAAGCCTTTCTTAGCAAGATCTTTCTTTTGCCATCTTAGCAATGGCTTTCTTACTGCCACTCAACCTGTCCAAACTGAAGCTCAAAGTCTTTTCGTCCCAGTTAAAATTGAGACTTTCTTCAACCGGTCTTAAGCTGTTCCTGAAGATCCTGTTGTTCTTACGCGGGCTGGTGGCTCTCTGATTCTCTCAGCCTATTTCTTGCAATAATAAAAGCAATACACTTCTTTCTGCAGTACAGTACTATCCAAATATTATTTACAAAGGTAACACAGTCTGCTCCTAAACTGTTTTTATACAGACAGAGGGTTTGTAATTTATCAGCAAAACATGTAGGAATTGTTAGCATCAAATTTCAAGGCTTAATTTATTTCCAATGCTGCAGAACAGCTGGAGATTGTTAATGCGTTACCTCTTCCCTAAAAAAGCCTATTATTATAAAATCTACTATTATTGTTTTTCTCGGTTTTTGGTAACCTACAAATTTTTTATGTACCTCTGCCAATTTACCACTTACCTTTGTTCCTTTTCCTGGTCATTCAATTGACTGGTTTATTTGCTATAATAACTGTAATTTATTTTACATTTATTTTCTAAAATACCAGTAAAAAGTCTGGAATCAACCAGTTTATTATTTTTTAAAGGCCCACACATGTTGTTTTGTTTATATGCAACAAACAAGTTAATTTAATAGTATGAAGATTTATTCTGACCAAACTAATATATGTACAAATGTTAAACTTAATTTTCGTTAGTATTAATAACAGCTATATACACACACACCGAACCGTTTCTCCAAACAATTAGCAGAAAATTCTTTACCATGCCTCTTGTACAACTTGCCAAAGGTGTTCTTCACTATTTGGCTGTTTTATTCTGACCTCGTGATAAGCTGCAGTCCACATGGAATTACATGGCATTGAAGTATGGAATGGTAGCCATTATGGTTCAGCCTTTCTTTCACCCGGAATAAATCTTTCCTGCTTCAAAACAAGCCCAAACCATTAAGCTTCCACCTCCATGTTTGCATGTGGGGGTGAAGCAGACTGCTAACATATTCTCTCCTGTTCTCAGTCTTACACGAGTTCTTCTGTTCAAGTCTGTCTACAGAACCTTCTTCCTGTCATTCACTTGTCCAATTCTTGTACACTATATTGCCGAAAGTATTGGGTCACCTGGTCATACGTTTGGTATGTGATTTTTGAGCATTGCATTCCACATTTAGTCCCAATTTGCTCTTATAATCAGAGCTCTATAGCAGGCCAACCAAGATCTTCCTTTCCAAAGCATGTAAACCATATCTTCAAGGAGCTCACTTTGTGCACAGGGGCATTGCCATGCTGGAACAGGTTTTGGGTTTCCAAGTTCAAGTGAATGCGCAAATTATTATAGCGCATCTAAAAACGTCCTGTGATTGATGCCTCCAGCTTTGTGGTGACAATTTAGAAAAGAACCACATATAGCAGGAAAGGTCAGGTGACCCAATACATTTGGAAATATAGTGTATGTTGATGCCTTTTACCTATTTAGTCACAAACATCAGGAACATGCATGCACCTCAAAAGCAATTAAAAGACTGGGTGTTTCCAAATATTTGCGAGGCACTGTATGTATTCTTGACCAATCTGTTTGAAAGTGACCGCGCTGACTAATGCAAAAGAGCAAGCAGAAATTTTAAAGCAGTTTCTAATTATGATTACCATTAAAATTATTTATGAAGTAATATCATTGGGACATCATTATAGATAATTTTTAATTGCTAAAACTCCAGTGTGTTTTTTTTATTATTTTTTTATTATTTTTTTTTTTATTTGAAAGAGACTTTTTGTGGTTCTTCTTCTTCTTCTTTCGGCTGCTCCCATTAGGGGTCGCCACAGCGGATCATCCGTCTCCATACCACCCTGTCCTCTATATCTGCCTCTTTCACACCAACTACCTGCATGTCTTCCCTCACCACATCCATAAACCTCCTCCTTGGTCTTCCTCTTTTCCTCCTACCTGATGGCTCCATCCTCAGCATTCTCCTACCGATATACCCCACGTCCCTTCTCTGCACATGTCCAAACCATCTCAATCTCCCTCACCTTGTCTCCAAAACGTCCTGCGCTGTCCCTCTAATAAAATCATTTCTAATCCTGTCCATCCTCGTCACTCCCAACAAAACCCTTAACATGTAAAATGTAAATGTGCAAAATGGCCATAGATAAAAAATCAAAAGCATAAAATAAACTTACAATTTTGGTGGCATCCCTAATGCATATATTTATTATAGATATGTGGATTGTTAGTCAAGTCAGGCATTTACTCTTAGGGTTTATTATTGTTATTATTTCACATTAAATGAACTAATAACATTCTCTATTCGATGCGACAGACTGCACAGTTCGAACTGAAAAATAGAGTTGAGACGAACTCGATGACTTCTGTGAAATAAGGGGGTGGAGCTTCAAAAGTTGTCGGTTGATATCAAATATTCGATTCGCCTATGCAACAGTCATTAATTGCAGATTCAGATTTCGACTGACTCGACTTTCTTTGTATTGTGGATAAAATAAACAAGGCTGATATTCTGGCACGGTTCTGAATGGCAACACACAGCTGTGTGTTCTGATGTTGAGATGTGGAGCAGCTGTGCACAACAGTTTCATTAACAAACGTATATAGTATATGCTTACTAAACTCACAAAGGTTGAACATTAATTACACAACAAAATGATATCATTTAACGTATACTAAATTATATACTATACACGAATTAGATGATAAGCAATTGCTCCAATTGTTTAAATAAGTAATTATTAATTATATCTTTTTTTGCCGACTACACATATATATCATGTTACCCCAAGGTTCCAGCTGTTGAGACGGGCTTCTAAGTCGCTGTCATCAGAAGAGGGTCTTCCTGGGTGCCCATCCTGAAAGGCAGATGAAGCACTCTTTAAATAAACAGTCCTTCTAGATAATTGACAGAAATATATAAAATAGTTTCTAGTTACCAGCTAGAATATTATCAGCTAGAAAGAATAACATTGTTCAATTTAAAAAGTATGATTCACAATCAGTGGCAAACTGGTGTTGTAAACACAAACAAAACACGAGGGGAGCGTGCTTTTATGCAAAGAAATTATCCAGTTCGTGTTAGATCTCCAGATCCAATTATACATTCAATTTCTAAATTCCTTAACACCATGTCATATTGGATTGTTGATTTAATTCTTGATAACACTGTGAACGGAGATAGGATTCTGACATGCTTTTAGCATCTTGGAAAAGAAATAGGAACAAAGAGGAAGGACAACAGAGAAAGACTGTGTGTGTGTGTGTGTGTGTGTGTGTGTGTGTGTGTGTGTGTGTGTGTGTGTGTGTGTGTGTATATACATACACGCATGTATGTGTGTGTTGGAAAAAAAAGTTAAGAAATAGTGAGATAGATATAGGTGCTGGCGTCCTGGCCTCCAGATGTTGGGCTGCTCCGCACCATTTCTGCCTTTCCCCTTTCAATGCAGCCCCTCTATTTAGTCACATGGTTCGACCCCACCCTTTCCCTTATACACACATGCATACAGTTTAGGGGCGCTAAATGTGACGTGCTTCCTCTCTGACTTACTGTAGATACCTCACACTATGCTTGTTTTAGTCCGAAGGGAGCAAAACTTAGATACACATGGAGAAGCCAAAGAAATTATGAAATAGCTAAATAAATAAATAAAAAAAAAAAAAATATATATATATATATATATATATATATATATATATATATATATATATATATATATATATATATATATATATATATATATATAAAATCTAATAAATCTACAGGACTAAATAGAATATTGTAGGCAAAAATCTAAATGTCTAGAGCGTCTAGGTATGTCTCGGTAATACTAAGTAGGCTACTTGGATCAGAATCAGAGTGCCTACTGCATCTGTGTACCAAACAAATGGCGCCTGTGAATCCCTACATAGACTTAGAACGATTAAGGCAATGAAAATGGCATTGAAGATAAACATTTTTGAGAAACAAGGTAGAATATGTGGACAAATATTTGTGGACACCTAATCATAAGATTTGTATGTGGTGCATGTACATTCTGTTCACATTTAGTCCCCATTTGTACAATAATCTCCGCCTTCTGGGAAGATGTTCCATTAGATTTTGGAGGGTGGAGATTTGTGATCATTCAGCCAAAAGACCCTAAGTGAAGACAGGTACTGATGTAGGGTGAGGACTCCTGGGGTGTTCATTAGGGTTGAGGTCATAGCTCTAAAGCAGGCCACTCGAGATCTTCCACTTTAACCCATGTACATCATAGTTTCATGGTTTCGACTTTGTGTACAGGTACCTGCTTTGTGTGCAGGGGAAAAATAAATCAATGTTGCCACATCCATATATAATCATATTCTATAGTATGCCTCCAACTTTGTATCAACAATTTGAAAAACACATATGCTGGGAATGTCAGGCGCCCAATAATTAAGTCCATATAGTCTACCTTTGTCTCACAACAAATTCGAGAAAATGGCATGAGCTGTTATAATATGTTAAGATATCATCTTAAGAAGAGCTGCTCACCCTCTTGTCCTCCTTGGCAGCAGATCTGAGAGGACTGGAAGATAAAGGTCTGCTTGGAGACTTGGGATGGAATAAATTTCTCCTTCTGCAAACAAGACAAAGTAAAATTTTGTTTTCCGACTGATTTTTGCAGTCAAGGAAAT
Source organism: Silurus aristotelis (assembly GCF_946808225.1). Classification (NCBI taxonomy): domain Eukaryota; kingdom Metazoa; phylum Chordata; class Actinopteri; order Siluriformes; family Siluridae; genus Silurus; species Silurus aristotelis. Next base: position 15,818,966 of record NC_139590.1, on the reverse strand, counting down.
ATTAGATCTTATATATCCGTATCTCATTTATTTTACAGCATAATTCAAGTTTCCAGGGTATTTCGATTTACATGATCTCGGCCTGATAAGCTGAGTCGTTGTTTGCACAATGTCTGACCGCACAGCATTTTTAACACAGGAAAAAACGTAACGGTGCCTGTCACAATAATAATACAATTTTGGCTGATGATTAATTGTGTACAATAATTGTGATTACAGGATAGAAAACTCTAGTTCTCTGGAGTGGTGCAGTGCAATGAGAAACAAGTTCCCCAGGACCAAGGTGTTACATAAGACAACAGAATTACATTAGACAACACAGAACTAAATGACTTACAGTAGCTAACAATGGGAAAGAGTATGCTCTAATTGTCCCCTAAATACATAAACTGAATTACAATAAAAGCCATGCTAGTGACTTTTTCATCCATCTTAGTTTTTGTTGTAAACGGTATACTATCATTGGAGCATATGGAACCAAGTCTCGATTGCAATGTTTAAAAAGCACATATGATTAGGTAATGTAAGGGGTCCACAGACTTTTAGTTATATAATGTATGAATGCATACAACATAGACTATGTATTACAGCAAATAGTGACAAAAACTGACCATAAGATTTATATGCTCTGTTTTTTTTTTTTTTTTTTCCAAGCATGCCATTCCAATTTTTTCTGGATTTTCATCTATGTGTGTTCATCCACAAGAGCCACAAGTAAAACCAGGTACTGATATAGGGTCAGCATTCCAAATCATCCCAAAGGTGTTCAGCAGGCGACTCAAGATCTTCAACTGCAACTTATTTAAAGCATATCTCAATAAAGCTGGCTTTGTGCACAGGGGCTTTGTCATGCTAGAACAGGTTTGGGTCTTCTAGTTCAAGTGAAGGGAAAATGTAATGCTACCACTTTCAATTGCATCATATACAACCGTGTGCCTTTAACTTTGTGGTAACAGTTCAGAGAAGAACCACATATGGTATATAATATATAATATTTGTAGGAGTACAGATTTCGGGAAGACGAGCATTTCTTTTGACACGTTTGGTTCCAGTCGCGCATTCTGCTCGTCACCTCCTTCCCCACGCTTCATGCTCAGTCGCTTCGTAGACATAGTTCTGAGTTGCCCTCTGTCTTCATGTAAAGAGACGCCCCTTCCAAAAATTAATCTCCTCCACCTCGTCCCCAACATCGTCTCACCCTCAACCACTATGACACCATGTAAGTACAATAGTCGAAAGTTATTTTATTATTTACTTATAGTTATTTACAGTAGTATTTATTTATATTTATACAGTCATTTACTGTATTACAGAACCTTTTCTATATTTATCCCCCACATCATCTCACCCTCACCATCAACCACTACGACACCATGTAGGTACAGTACAGTACTCTAAAGTTCATTTATTATTACATTATTTTTTTATGTTCAAAATGTATTACTTTTTATGTTTATACTTTTTTACAAGTATATTCGTGTGTTAGGCATAAAACATTTTTTAAAGGCTGGAACAAGAGATCTGGAAACGGATTTATTGCTTCTACATTAATTCTAAATTAACATGCGAGTACGAGCATATGGGAACACGAGCGGTTTACAGGAACGAATTAATCTCGTACACCGGTGTTCCACTGTATGTGTGTGTATCTATACTTATCGATCTAACGGTAGACAATTACGTGTAAAAGACTGCAAATTAATTACGTGCATCAAAAATCCAGGAATAAAGTACAAATATAATACAAAGTGCATAACAACTTCTGCTTCTTCTTCTACTTCTGGCTTCCCATTAGGGGTCACCACAGCGGATCATCCGTCTCCACACCCCCCTGTCCTCTACACCTGCCTCTTTCACCCCAACCACCTGCATGTCTTCCCTCACCACATCCATAAACCTCCTCCATGGCCACATAAAGTGCATAACAAACAAACAAATAGTGCACTATAAATAATAGAGAATTCTGTATTTTACATACTGCATACGGCACATATTAGTGTATTGATTTGGACTGATAACTGTGACAAAATGACAATTATTCTGATTAAAGATGGGATAAAAAAAAGTGCAGTGCTCTGATCAGACCAATACTGCATTACATAATATATTAATATATTTAAAAAATGCTTTTTAAAAAGAACACAGTCAGGATTATTTGGAATACATTAAATCATAAAAATAAAAAAATAAAAATATATATATATATATATATATATATATATATACACACACACACACACACACACACACACACACACACACACACACATATATATATATATGTATACACACACACACATATACACACACACACACACACACACACACACATATATACACACACACACACACACACACACACACACACACACACACACACACCACATTGAAAAAAAATTCTGATTGCCGCATCTCTAAACGTACAGCAGTCTGGCATCACGTATTTCAGTGCACCTTCTAAGCACTTTTGCAAATCCATTTGAGCGTTTTGCATACAGATGCCACACACCACGCTCTGTTTACTTTAATGCTTCCTCAGTTAACCAGCCTTCCAGTTTAGTGACGCACACAGAAGCAGCTGAGATTCACATCAAAGCGTTTCTGCACTGCTAACAATAAAAGAAGCATGAGCCACATCCTGTTCTCGACTGCAACTGGATGCTTGCGACACTGGTGTGCAGATACACAGGTTTAACCTCTCGGCATATTTCGCTGAGGATTTACATGTACATGGACCACTGTTCTGTTATGGTTTGCCGAAAAGTCGTTTTGTTGCAGGTTCGTTGGTTAGAAGTGAAAGGCGCCGACATTAATGCTGATTTGGGTGATCCCTTTTTCTCAGAGGCTTATAAGGAGTGTGATGACACATGCTGAAAAGAAAATCCACCCTAAATGACCTGCATATTTCATCGTTAGAATTATTCATCAACATGTGCGATGACACTTTGACTAAATGAAGACAGTGATGCAGCGGCCCTTTAGTCCTTCAGCTCTGTCAGCTTCCCAGCTCAAGGAGATCATCTTTTACACTTTTTAAACATTCATGTTAATAAGTGTGTAATACGTTGACTGCAAACCGGAGAAGCCTCGGTGCAGCTGTGCTCTAGAACCACCTGGCTTTTGGAAATCCACCATTATTTTTCACTGATATGATTTTGTTGGAAAATGATGAATAAAACAAAAAAGAACCTCTTGCTCTTAACCCCAAATGCTTGATTGTTGAAAATGTTTTATTAAGTCATTGCATCTGCTCTAGTCCCACTGCGTTGTCAATGCAGCTGCAAACCTCTCACAAAAATAATCCCCAAACTGAAAATATTAGAATATAAACACACTCCGAATGTACACGATGTTCTCTTTACTCTTCAAGTCCACACAAACTGTATTACAGCATTAAAACCAGAAGAGGTGCATACATGTGCAACATTTGAGAGCTATTCGACATTTTTTTTCCACATGATATAAAGAAAACATAGCAATTAGTACATCTAGTTGTATTTCAATAAGTCATCTTTTGCCTACAGATCAAAAGGAGAGCAGAGCAGCAGCATGAATAACAATTACGAGCACATCAAACAGGCACAAAGGGAGTAAAGACTACCTTACAGCTGTTTACATAGAATGACAGGTCAATAAAGACGGCCCTGTTTAATCTCTAAAGAGCTGTCCATATGAGTGAACACACACACACACACACACACACACACACACACACACACACACACACACACTCTTTTGAGGCCGCAGATGAGGGCAGGCCGTTGTGATTGGCGGCCAGTCGTTAACAGGTGGACGGAGATAATTGAATCAGATCAAAGCATTGAGAGCGGCTTGGGTCTGCGCTGGAGTGGCAAGGTGCCACTGATTAAAGCCTCCTGACCTCCAGGTGTTGAGATTGGGCCCAGGCCACGTCTCTGGGCCCTCAGAGAGGAACCGTATACCACCCCCGCTCTTGCTCCCCAGGGCATTTAAGTCCTCCACCCTCCCACTTCAAAAGTCTGGCACCTGGAGGCAAGGCCAGCACGGACACTCTGCGCTTTAGCCAGACACTGGAATGCATCTGAAGTCTCTTAACACTGCCAATGGTTAGCGTCTGGGTAAAGGGTTTCATGTGCTCCACGCAGGCCCAGATGGCCGAAATGAAAGGGGGTTAAAGGTAGAGCTTTATCCTTTAAGTCGACAACTAATCAGGCGCAGCAACCTCGCTCGACTGAGCTTCACTCAAGGATGCGGTCTTCATTTATTCCTTTGTTTTAACAAGTGAATTCTAGGCACAACTGTATATATTTGCGCGTCTTAAGCGTAGTTCTATTTTAAACGCTGAAGAGCAAGAGGCTATTATGTTACAATCAAACATTATCCAAAACAAAAGTCTCCCATAATTCAAAGAGACTGAAATTTGATTTTCGAATAAAGACGTGTCTGTATTTCCAGAGTAATATATACGCAATATTCATTGAAAATTGAGTAAGAAGCGTTGTGTTATTTCTACATTATATGATCAAAACTATATGAACACCAGACTTTTCCCAGCCATATTTAGGTCTTTAGCCAAATTGTTCCTGCGTTTTTTGGAGGCACATTTTTGGACACCATGTATTTGGATGTGATGGCAATTTAGGGCTGCTGCTATCGATTATTTTTAGTAATCAAGTATTCGAATGATTATTCCGTCGATTAATCGGATAACACATCCTTTTTTTTCTTTATTAAAGAGCTAAATAAGAGTGAGGAAATAAGACGCGTCTCTTAACATGAAAAAGTCATTTGTTTTTCTTTTTAGAAGAGTTGACATTTTTATTGCGCATAACACACAAGAATATCAGTGAAAACTAAACCCATGTAGTGCATTTAACTGCCATATTACATCGTAATACATATACAGCGTGTTGAAAAAGTCCTTCTGCGGCGGCTGCCGAAACTATTCGTTTAACGAAACTCAATTATTCTCACTCGGGTGTATTGAATCTCGCACAGTATCGTGATGTGGTTTTCTTGTTTTTAGGAAAAGCTGATTGAAATTTTTTACTGATTAAATTCATGTATTAATCACCAGCTTTAACGTGCACGCTGCCTGCTCTACACGGCTGTACGGTGTTGTTTTTGCGTTTTAGTTTGATATGATGTAAAACTTTGAAAACTTTGTCAATCCCCCCCCCCTCATGTTTTTTCCTCCTGTTCCTCCATTTTGCAGTTTAGAGTTTAGCGGGTGGTGCATCAGTAATAATGGCCTGTGGGAAACGCAGTGCTCCCTGTTTAGTTAAATGGATTAAACCAAGCGTTTTTTTTTGTAACCGAATTACGAGGAATCGTTTTAGCTCTGATAGCATTACAGTTTCCCTTCACTTGAACTAGGAGACCCAAACCTGTTCCAGAATGACGACGCTCCGGTGCACAAATTGAGCTCCATGCCCTTGTGGTTAAATGAGCCCAAATCTCCACAAGCACACTGCAAAATCTAGTGGAACATCTTCCCAGAAGAACAGGAAATTGGGGTTTACCTTATTAATTTATGAACTATTATGAACTATTTTTACATGCTTTTAAAATAATGATCCCCTTTACTTTCCCAAAGTGCAAATCCCATTAAAAAAACCCACAGATATACACTATAAGAGAAATAGAGCTGAAGCATTATATATATATATATATATATATATATATATATATATATATATATATATATATATATATATATATATATATATATATATATATATATATATATATAATTTTTTTTTTAACCATTCATGCATCCAAAAGTCTGTAGGATTAAATTATGAGAAAACACACATAAGAATGGAAATAAAAGACAGTGGAAAAGATTACATGAGAAATATTTTGTATCCTTCTCTTTGAGAACTGTGTTAGGGAAAAATTTAGAGACCTGAATCTCTCCCATCATGCTTGCTGTGTTCTCAGGCTGGCTGATTTTCACCCAAACACAACATTGGCATAAAAACCATGCATATGGTTCATGAGCAACATAACATAGGAGGTTGAAATGAGTGTAGAGGGTTTGGCGAGGCTGGCTGGCTGACTGTGAGGGGATCGCTTCCCAGGACGAGCCTACCGCCTCAAAGATGCAGTTAAGCACAGAGCACCCCCTGGTGGCCACTGAACAAAATGTCTACTCTTGAAATTGAGGTCCTTTGCTAGAAAAGTTACTCAGAATGGCAACAAAATGTCTAAACACAGGTTTCTGTAATCTTAAGGTGTGTGGTTAAATATCAGTCAATCAATATTTCCACACATCAAAAGATATTGGTACAGAATCCAGAGAAACATGCTGAGTTTCTTTACATTCTGAGAATTTTTATTATGAGTTTCCGCTTTCATCACTAATCTCTTAGGGTTGACAGTGTTTTTAAACACAGAAAGGTCACTCTAAAAACCAGACATTTTCATGAACCGTTTCATATTGATGATCTGGACCATACTGGATCCTGATCTAATCTCAGCAACAACGGATGCAAACCCATCACAAGGCACCAGGCACATACTGACACACCTATTTACACATACGGCCAATTCATCTAGCACGATTTTTTTGGGGAGAAACTGGGGACCCTAGAAGAAACCCACTTGGACCTGGTCCACCTTATTAAAAGTGCACACACTTGCAAAGCAAAAATCTAAATTTTTTTTTATTATTGAATTGAAAGTTTTTATTGCACTAAAGACGCTTAAAAGGTAGTTAGATATTTCTTTATTGTTCAACAAGAAGTCCAACAATCCAAGACAGAAATCAACATGAAATTTCAGCTGTAACTATAATTGGAAAAAGCGATTATATTTGTAGTTTAGTGGGGTTTAAGTGTATGTAACTACACACAACCACAGAAATCAGCCATAACATTAAAACACACCTAATAGTGTTTGTCAGCTCTGATCCTTCGGGGCATGAACCTACAAAACCCCAGAAGGTGTGCTGTGGTTATATGTTTCTGGCTGGTGATAAGAACACCAGAAAACATGCTTGGTCAGACCAGGCCTTCTTCCTTAGGCCCAGTTGTCCAGCTCCGAAGCTCACATGTCCGTTGTAAGTGCTTTCAAGGGTGGACAAGGGGTCAGCATGGGCACTCTGAGCAGTCTGTAGCTACGTGATGGAGCAAGCTATGGTGCGCTGTGTGCTCCGAAATCTTTTTGTCATTCCTGCATTAACAGAGGTTTGCGCAAAAATAGCTTTTCCTTGGAATAGACAAGATGAACCAAGTCTCCTGTGAAGCTTGAAAGGAGACTTGGAAGCCCATGACCATGCTGCCGGTTCATTAGTTGTCCTTCGTGGGTAAGAGATGCTCTGAGGTTGCACTGTACTGTATATACAGATTTGCATCTTTTATAGCTGCGAGTATTTCATATTTCACAGCAGCTAATCTGCGTGCCACGGCCATCACCAAATAAACAAATACACACTGGGTGAAGAAAAAAAAAAAGAAAACGCAAGTGTTTCCTCATCACCACCTCGCTGATAGCGATCAAACGCGGCCACATCACAAGAGAGCTGACATGCACGGCCCCTTTTCATCTAATCGAAACAAGAGGGACACATGAAAGAGCTGCTCCACGAGGACTCAGCCTGTGATCTAAACGCCTTTAATGAGCATACCCAAATCAGACCCTGGACAAAAAAATGCTAAACTCACTCCCTATATCTGGTTCGCTCGCCTCTGATTAAGAGCACTTACTTCAAAAGGAACAGATCAAATGCTGTGCAGGAAGGTCAGCTTTTTTTTTTTTAAATGCTGAGAACATGACTCCTCCTATCAGAGAGTCTCCAGCAGATGATGACATGACAGAAAAAGAAAAAAAAACATATCTACAAGCCATGAACATGTTTAGAAGTGCTATCAAGTTTCTAAAATCACTCTAGTTCTGTTTTGTAGACGTTCCAAACTATCCTATTTCTACAATCATTTGTACCAGGAAGTCAATGAAGGTTTGAGCTTTTGAAATTTTAGCACCACAGGTCAGCATTGCATGATGCACTGCAAATTATTATTATTATTGTCTTTTTAAACTCTTGCATTTCTCATATTTTGCACCCTCTGCCACATTAATTCGCTATGAATACATTAAATAAGCTGCTGCAGTTACAGGTCCGGATCCAACAGAACAGCTTACACTCATTTGTTTGAATATTAAGTTTTGGTTGGTTGTACGATTTTGACTTATCAGCTGTGTCAGTTCAATGTTTAAGTCCTTTTCACATGCACCTGGCATCCATTTGGATACCTACTCTATATAAATATTTCACACATTCCCATGAAAAAGCATAAGGAGAAGAAAAGAGCGAGAAGAAGACTGCCTTTTCCAGAGCCTTACCACCTGACATGGTACAACCCAAATTCATAACCATAAACCTAACCTGATAAAATACTGAGATTCAAAATTAATTACAGCTTTCATAAGCAGTTAAGAGAGTCTGGCAAATGATTTGAAGACCTATGAAGACTGAAGCTGGCTTCTCCCATTAGGGGTCGCCACAGCGGATCATCCGTCTCCAAACCCCTCCGTCCTCTACATCTGCCGCTTTCTAACCAACTACCTGCATGTCTTCATCCACATCCATAAAACTCCTCTTTGGTCTTCCTCTTTTCCTTCTTTCCTGATGGCTCCATCTTCAGCATTCTCCTACTAATAAACCCCATGTCCCTCCTCTGCACATGTCCGAACCATGTCAATCTCTCCTCCCTCACCTTGTCTCCAAAACGTCCTACATGCGCTGTCCCGCTAATAAACTCATTTTTAATCCTGTCCATCCTCGTCACTCCCAACGAAAACCTCAACATCTTCAGCTCTGCTACCTCCAGCTCCACCTCCTGTCTTTTACTCAATGCCACTGTCTCTAAACCGTAGAACATCGCAGGTATCACCACAGTCCTATAAAACCTCCCAAAAATATATATTTACCAATTGACCCCAGTTGTAAGATTCAGCATCAGCATAAAAGTTAACGATGTAATGTAGGGCTAAAACAATTCCTCGATTGATACAAAAAAATTTGGTGCTTCGTTAAGTCTATTTAACTACACACAGCATTGTGTTTCCCCATGGACTATTATTACTGACGCACCACCCGCTAAACTATTGAGCGCGGGGCGAGGAGAACATTAATATTGAAGCCCGTTTCCGCCACATAAATAAAAAAAGGTTGGCTAATTCCAACTTTTTTTTCTCGTAATTTTAACTTTGTTTCTTTGTCAAAGACTGCAATCAATAGAATCGAATGGTATCAAGCTAAGCCTCCGCCTAACAATCAGCTCTGGAGGAAACAACATGGTTACCGGTGGATGCACCAGAAATGTTAAATGTTAAATAAAGTCCGAATTTAGGAGAAATAAAGTCCGAATTCCAAGGAATTAAGTCAGAATTGCGAAAAATTAAGTCGGAATTTTATGTGGTGGAAACGGGCTTCCATAGGATTCAGGCCAAAGAAAACGGCGGAAAGTTTCCATGTTTGGTTTGGGATCCTTTTAAACCAAAACACAAAGAAATCACCATACAGTGTGATTACTGTTTTTTTTTTTTGTGTAATCTCAAATGCTGTTTTATTTTTTATTTGAGATTTTATATTTATATATTTGTATATTGATTAAATATGGCAATTAAATGCATTAAATGGGTTTAGTTTTCACCGATATTCTTGTATTCAATTTCAGCAATAAAAATTGCTCTAAAAAGAAAAACAATTTTTTTGTTTTATTTAAAGAGACCAGTTTTATTTTGTCTTATTCGATTCCATGATTAATCGTTGGAATAATCAGCAGAATGTCCAATTACTGAAATAATCGATAGCAGCAGCCCTAATGTAATGCATCGATTTAAAAAAGTGCGAATCGGATACAATGGTCATGTTGCGATGCATCGTTTTCAAGATATTAGCACTGGTAAAGACAGATCTGTTTCTATATAATTATTAGTAGATGCGCTATACTTTTAGTATTAAGAAAGTGACCGATAATTTGTGACTAATATTTTATATGTAGATTAGGTCCCTTGGTGGTCTAGTGGTTAGGATGCAGCGCTCTCACCGCTGCGGCCCGGGTTCAATCCCCGGTCAGGAAACCAACCCCAGCCACTCTTAGTGTTGGTCCCAAGCCTGGATAAATAGGGAGGGTTGCGTTAGGAAGGGCATCCAGCGTAAAAACATGTGCCAAATCAAACATGAGGATGATCCGCTGTGGCGACCCCTAACGGGAGAAGCCGAAAGAAAGTTTTATTTTATATGTAGATTGATTTCTCAAGCGCGTTCTCTCAGCGCCACTGCTGCTACGTGAACGGAGACCGAGTTGTGTCCTGAGAGAATCACATAGAATACAGATTAACATGGTAGAGCTGCATCTTCCTGGAAACAGAACAGGAAAAGAAAATCTGGTATTGCATTGAATCTCGTTTTGTTGAATGAAATACAAATCGGATCTCACTGCATCGTAATGGGGTAAATCGTATCGCATGCATCTTTAATGTATCGCATCGTTGGCTATGAATTGAGATGCGAATCTTATCGGCCTCAGTTAAAGAGATGCACATCTCTAATGTGCATAGATGGAGGAGGTGGAGGACTGGTGTACTGGGGCAAAGGAGATACAACTATTGGTGGAGTTAAGGGGTTGCCAGATTGACTGGGATGGCCAGTGGCATTTTAGCATAAGTGTTGATTACTGTTATGATTATTATTATTCAGTGCTATAAATAGAATTACAAAAACTCGCTGTAAGAGACTAGCTAGAAAACATTTACAATGCTGAATTTAATGTTGTGCAGGAACAAGCTAAGAAGCAAACTATTTCCAGGCCTTTAAAACATCTAATGACCTTTCATTACATTAGGAAGGTCTCTTGATGTCTGTAACTATATAATCCAAAAACCTGATCGTAAAAGCGAGTCTATTTTGTGACATTTTTCAAACCGTAAATTATTAAAATTCCCTTAAAAGTTTTCATTAGACTAATAATTAGCCGTTTTTTTTTTAAAGATTAATTTGTACAAAAGATGAGACAGTTGTATCACTGCACATTTTTAGAATTGATTAGGAAACAAAAAATTAATTCAATTGAATGTATGTTGACACTCTTAAAATACAGTCACGTCAAAAAGAGGATCCTGTAACTTCATGTCAGACTAATTTGCCAAATGTTTGTGGACACCTTAAACAAAAAAAAAATTCCATATGTGCTTTTCGGACATCCCATTTAATATGTAGCCCCTGTTTGCTGTTATTATACCCTCCACTCTTCTGGGAAAATTTTAGATAGATTTTGGAGTTTGGTTGTCTAGAATTGTGATCATTCCAGTGGGTGTTAGTAGAGTCCGTTACTGATGTAGGGTGAGAAAACCTGTGGTGCAGTGAACGTTCTAATTTGTTCCAAAGGTGTTCAGTCAAAAAACACATATGGCTAGAAAAGTCCGGTGTCCCGATACGTTTGTGACTAAAACTTTGTCATAATGTAATTATTAAAGTATTTACTTAAATTAATCCTGGTTATGTCCAGTCATGTTCGCAGCACTTAAACCCTCTCCACCCATTCTAGTGTGTAAGAAATAAACCAAAATGTTATCAAAAAACTATATATTTATTGTTACATTTAATTTTGTGGAACATCCAGAAGGCAAACAAGTTCCAGGTATAGCAGCTACATGCAGCCATTTCCACTCTAGTCCCATTCTTTAAGTAAATAATACAAAGTTCTCCAATATCAGATTTGGGATTTCAACAGTGTTGTGGTGTGTTGCCCTGTTTAGATGTAACTTTCTCTCTTTCTGCTAACCAGCTTGGATTTGGATAAAAAAATAGGTTGGAGGAAAGGCTTTCATCATGGAATGGTATTAAGGCTTGGGAAACCAGCCACAAACCTGATGTAAAGTCAAATCTAGACACTGCATGAGCAAAAAGAAAATGAAAATTCTATTCCGTAAGCAGTGTGCAATAACTGCAACCGCTAGTCGTGAGTGTTTAGACTCGCTTTGCCTAAATAATCCTCATCCTTTTAATGTGGTGGGCAGAAAAGTGCTCCAGTCAAGTGGATCAGGCAGAGGGAAAGCTTCAAAAGGCCTTTTTTTGTGGCACGAAGACGAGATGTTACCCATTTTGCCAAGTTATCGATGTGCCGTGTAGCTCGATGCCGGCCATAACAGCTGATTTAATAGGATTTTGTTCAAAAATCGTGTCATCTTAGCTTAATAGAGTTTTCTTTAGCGTTGGAAAAGCGGTGTATACACAGTTCGCCTCCTTGGGGTGGTATCCAGCCGTTGAATTTAGATTTATGTCTTGTACAGCGCCGAATAGATGAATGTGCATATGTTAAACATTATTTTCATTGAAAAATCCTCCCTTTACATGAATAAGTGCTTTACACACTCTTGGCATCCGGACAGTTAGTTTTTCCAAAATTTTAATGCCATGCCTCTTGTAACTTGCCAAAGGTGTTCTTCGCTAGTTGGATATTTCTTTCAAACCTTGCAATCCAGTTCATCCCAGTGATATTCACCAGGATTCGGGTCCAGTAACTGGGCAGCTGACTTTTTAAATAATGCTTGCAGAGCTTGGACGTGTGCCTCAGGTCATTTTCTTGTAGTACGCTGATGTTGGTTCCAAATAGTCTCTAAGCTTCCCTGCACCTAAAGAACCCCAAACCATTAAGCGTCCACCTGCATGTTTGACTGTTCGTGTGAGACAGTGTGCTAACATCTCTTCTGTTCAAATTTGACCTTGGCCAGGGACAGAACATTTTTGTCTTAAACCTAGCTTGTTGTATATGAACAAAAGGAACACGCATAACCAAGAGTACCTGCATAACCATGCATTCAATAACAGAGTCCTCTTAGAGCTGGCCGACTCCCAAACTGAGCAATCGGGGAGGAAGAAGAGCCTTGGTGTGGCCTGATGTTCACTCTGGTTGGGCTCCAGAAAACGTGTGGAAATGGGAGAAACTTGAAGGTCAACCATCATTAAAAACACTCCCCTTATCTGGGCTTTAAGGCTGAACGGCCAGACAGAAGCCTTCCCTCGGTGCCAAACCCATAAAAGCTTACTTGGGTTTTGGCATTTTTTTTTTCCCCTGCCTCTGAGCTCTGCAGGCAGTTGCTTTGACATTTCCAAAATCCAATCAAAGTGAATAAAAGTCTTAAAGATGATCTAGAGAAATAGGATACGCTTGAGCTAAACCTCAAAGCAAACTCTCATCTGAATCTGTGTGAGGTTTCAGTTTTTGTACAAATCTGGATCGTCATTATGAGGTATTAATTGTAGAATGAGAAAACTAACAGCACTAAGCAATTTAGCAAGAAACGCAAGAAAATTTGAAGGAAAAAATAAATGTGAAGGGGGGAGGGGCAGGTGGATGTGCTAACAGTGCGGATAGTCCAACCGATTTTAATGTCCAACAGTGCCAGGAGATGTATCCGAAAGAACACTTTTCTAAATGAAAATACTACCATAAAATCGTGCCCTCCTCTAGAAGCCTTATTTTGTGTTCCCACTTATGCATTCCTGCACTCGTGTTTCTCAGTCTTATCTACGCAATGCAAGTATGTGTTGTAAATGGTACTTTAGTCGCTATTTAGTACCTTGTATGCACTTTTTTAAATTCATATCTCATTTCGTTGTAGTCCCACCGACTGGTTACGGTACTATAATATAAAGTGTCTTATTATGAATTCAATCAATCAAATATTATATTTTTATAATTGACTCATTTTCGTGATTAACTACAAGAGTTTAAGAATACATTGTGCAAAATGAGTTGCTTATATATTGAGAAGCCTTAAGCTTTAAACGATGAAGTTAAATGAAATATTTAGATACCAATTTGGGCCGACATTGATTATTGATTATTGAAGTCTTTGGAAAATCCAATCAGACATAATTAAAATGTCAATCACAACATCATTTAAAAAAAAAAAAAAGATCTGTCCATATTCCTGCAGGAAAATATGGGATTTCACCACATAAGTATTCGGACCTTTCAATCTTTTAGTAAGGTCATATCCTCAAATAGGTTTTAATATCTCAACAAGTTCTCCCCTTTCCAATACAGACACTATTCCTGACATGTCTGACTGATATCTCATTGTGCAGAACAGTTCATCGATTGAAGCCTAATCCCAGGAATACTGAAGTGCTGGTCATCCTACGTGATGTCAATTGCGCTTTTCCCATTTTACAACGTCAGGAAAATTCCTCCATTTTTATCCACAGGAGCCGCTCAGGTGCTTGTTTAGTCCTCTGCCCTCTCAAGACTGGACTACTGCAAGTCACTGCTCTGCCTCTGAAAGACATTTGACCTCCGATCCAGAAATCAGCTACGTGACTTTTTAACCTTAGATTATTCAATTCTGATGCTCACCTAAAGAAGCAAAAAAAAATGGACAGGCACCCCTCTACCACACAGCACTTCTCTTTCTCCACATTGCGCAACGTTCCTACCAATCCACACCCGCTATCTGACTCGCCCCACCTTCTTTGTTCTGGCACCTAAGTGGTAGAAAGAATTTCTACTTGATGCCTAAACTGAGACTGTTGCAGTCTTCAAACAGCATCTAAAGACCAACCTCTTCCAGTAATTCTTCAATTAGCACTTTCTCTCTTTCTAACCATTTTCCCCACCAACAGAGTTATAGACTGATGATATTCTTAGTCTGTGTCCTAATAAACCAGTGTTAGGGTGTATGTTTTTGTTGTAGACTTCGAAGCACTTTGTAAGCCGTTCTGAATAATGGTGTCTGCCGAATGCCATAAATGCAAACATAACAACAAGATATTCAACACTCCAAGTCGAAATAAATGAATGGTTGGGTGTAGTTATTAAGGTCATACCTGTTGTTTGGATGAGGTGGAGAGGAGTCCTTCGGCAGACTGGACCACGTGTCATCACGATCCAGTTCACCAGTAACCCAGTCTGGCAGCATGGCGGCGCTCTGTGCTCGAATCCGGGATGCCAGTGGCTCGTCATAGTAAACTGACTAGGGAAGGAAATCTATTTTTTTTTTTGCATTATTAAAGCTTCTAAAGCTAGCAAGCTAAGTACGAATGAAACACTGCAGTATGTTCGCAAGTGTAGTAAAGTCAAGTTTATTCCTATTGCGCCTTTCACAACAGACATTGTCTCAAAGCAGCTTTAAAGAATTTAACAGTGAAGGTGAATGGTGTGCATTTATCCCTGATGAACAAGACATGGTGACTGTGGAAAGGAAAAATTATCTTAGATGTTATGAGGAAGAAACCTAGAGAGGAACCAGACTCAAAAAGGGAACCCATCCTCATTTGGGTGACATCAAGATTGTGATTATAGTCTTTAAACAATACAGAACACTGGAGAGTGAGAACTAACATAAGCACTGGAATGTAAGATTATGAGTAATGTTCTTTCTACAGTCTTTTACAGTCATTTGTGGTTTTAAAACTAGGAGCTACTGAGCAACTCATAAAATAGCTCAACATTTGCAATCATCACAGATCCAACTCAGCCAGATGAAATAACGTGTCTCCCGAACCAACATTGGAGTGTTAGCAGAGTAGGAACGCAGGCTGACTTACTGAGGTTACTGAACTTTACAAGCACCATTTTCGCTTCATTGAACTTCTACTACTAATCCAATTGAACGAAAAGGCACAAAAGATGTGAGTAAACTGAAGAAATGCCAGACCTTACATGCCACAGAACTGGTCATTCAATCTGACTCTTTGTATTTTTTTTTTCCCATGGTCATACCTGATTTGCACAGAATTGAGCCGTTGAAATAGCAGCATATAAATAAATAAAAACCTAAATGGGTTTATTCGCTATTAATGATCTACTGTAGCTGTTTCACTTTTGCGGGTCATCAAAGTAATCATAGGAAAATTTCAATGATAATTTTCCTGTGTGGGGAAAACAAACACATTTGTGAACAGAATTAAACAGAATTTGGGGTGAGAAAAAAAAAGCATAAATTACCATGTATGTTGGTAAAGTTTTGAGGCTTCCCGATTCGGGCTTGTAAGTAAACGGTCCCTCGAGGGCTCCTCTTCTGAGCATGTGCAGAAGAAGCCTGGCGTATGCATTACGGTTTTTCCTTCCCATCAGCCCGGAGCCGGAGGCCACAGGATCACAGAGCTTCTTGATCCATAGGGCGCATCGCTGACGCTCTGGTTTGGAGGAAATCAGTTATTGTTGCTAAAATTGGGTCACAATGAGAAATTGTTGCATCACATCGATTTGTTCTACTACAGTAACAAAATGTCAGAACGCAGGAATGAGATCATTATTTCGTTGTTTTGCTTGTCAGCTCATGACCACTGCTTTGTTTTAACAATAGCAACTTTGAAGAATGTTTACGCTCTGCCCACTCGATTCAATTTAAGTTCTTTTCTAGAGCACTTTTCACAATGGATATGGTCTCATAGCAGCTTTACAGAATGCAAAAATTGTGATCTATGCGTATTTATCCCCAATGAGCAACCATGTAATGTATGGAAAAGTTCCCTGCCATGGTTATATTCCGTTTATCATAATTGATTATTGTGTTATTAAGTGTTGGGACATTTGACTTTTCAAGCCACATGTGGTTCTTTCCCAAACTTCTCGCACAAATCTGGAGGCACATGAATGTATAAGATGTTTTTATATTTGGATACATTACCATTTTTCCCTTCACTTGAACTAGAAAACCCAAACCTGTTCTAGCACCCCTGTGCACAAAGCCAGCTCCATGAAGATATGGCTTACAGTGGCCAGCTGTACAGCTAGAACCTATAGCTTGAACTTTTTGATGAATTGAAATGCTGACCGCACCCCGTGCCCTCCCCGTTTATACAATTATCCAATCCGCCAGCCATGTTGCAGCCCAAAAGAGCGTAAAATCATGCAGATTGCATGCTAATGTCAAGAGTTTCAGTTGATGTTCACACAAGATCAGAATTGAAAAATTGGGGTGAAAAAAAAAAGGGTGATCTCTCAACTTTAACCATAAAACAGTTGCTGGCTGATTTCAGAAATGGCTGAACCACTGAAACATTTTCACACAGGACTTTAGAGTTTACACATAATGGTGCATAGAACAAAAAACATCCAGTGAAACCAGTGTGACCAGACTGATTAAAGCTGAAAGGAAGTCGGCCATCTAAGAATAAAAACTCTTTATATGCAGTTTGAGGGAGTCTGTGCCTGAGTTCTGTGGCTGTGGTTCTCTGATGCATTTAAAAAAAATACGTATATAAGTAATGATAAACTTCCCTGGCGGCTTGAACTAATCTGGGCATTTTTTTCTCATCCGATTTTTCTTTTTAACAAATCGTTTCCAACAACAACACCATCACTTCCTCGATGGGTTTGTTTGTTTTGTGCACTGTTCTGTTGAAAATTTAGAGACTGTTCTGTGGGAAAATCCATGGAGATCAGCAGATTTTGAAATACTCAAGACAGCCCATCTGATACCAACATCCGTAACACGGTTAACGTTTTTTTCTTGACTTGTATCCACCTGCTTTTATGCTTTGTGCTGCTGCCAGATGATTGGCTGATTAGATCCAGTGCCTGTCAAAAGGTTATGGACACATCCAGTCTTTTAAATGTTTTCAAGATGCATGTTTTATTTGCTTAAATGCAGCAAACTAGGTCTAATTCAGGAAAGCTCTGAAGTAGGTTCTTTAGGCAGGAGTCTAGTTTTTGAGATTTTCCTCTAACACAAGAACTTATGTAAGACACAGTACAGGAGAGAAGGCGCTAGCAGACTGCATCACCCCACCCCCCCAAGCCAAACATGGAAGTGAAAGCATAATGGTTTGGGGTTGTTTTTGGAGCAGGAAAGGATGAACGCTTATTCCAGGTGATGGCGATACCGAATCAACGTGGCTGCCATTCCATACTTCGACACAGTGCAATCCCATCGGGACTGCAGCTAACAGGATCCAACTTCACCATACAATAAGACAATGACGTGAAGAATACTGCATATTCTGGAAGCATTATTTAGAGAGCATCATGGAATGTTCTGCCCAGTCACAGCACCTAAATCCTATTGAACTACTCTGGGATGAACTGGATCACAAGGTCAAATTTTGCCTCTCAAAACGATAAAAGACTGGGAATTTCCAAACTTTTAGCACTTCATGAAAGAGCAGGTGCACAGCTAAACCAGTCTAAGAAATAAATACAAACAGCAGTGTGTAGTTCAGAAGAAGAACTGACCTGATTTGTCTGGAAGCTTGAGCACAAAAGGTTTCATGTCAACTAAGTAGTGATCAAACTCAGAGTCCAGTTTCTCCAATGAGTCCTCTTCTCTACTCATCCTGTCCTGCCAAACAGTAAGAACAGCCGATGGATAGGACAGGACAGGACAGGATGGGACAGGACAGGACAGGACAGGACAGGACAGGACAGGACAGAATGGGACAGGAAAGGATGGGACAGGAAAGGATGGGACAGGACAGGATGAGACAGGATGGGACACACGTGTAAATGTACAGTAAGTAAATATATACAACATACACAAAATCCACAAGAGACATTTGACAGCTGATTTTTACATCGGTTTTTCAGTTGATCACTTAAGTTACAACAGAAAAACAATATATACAATATAAAAATATATTATAAGACAGTGAAAGTACTTTATCAATGGACTCAGTGTCTCACTGTCTCACTCTCTGTCTGTGTCCGTTACTAACCAGCGCCCGATGCACAACACCGGCAGAGTCACTGCACTCAATGTGATTATCAAATATTATATAATATCAAAAGGAAACAAAATACAAACTTTGTGTTTGTATTTCTGCATCCATGTAAGTGCTACAAACCAAAACCGGAACCATGCGGAACAGTTACCGAGCAAATCAGCAACAAGTTGTTTGTAAATCACAGCTGCCAAACGGTTCAAACGCAGTTCCCGGGAAATCACACACAATAACCGCTATACAAAATGGCCGCCAGAAGAAAACACACACAAACAAAAGTCTTCAGCTCCTCAAATTATATAAAATGTAACCCCATTTAAAATGATGTGTTGTCTTAACTGATACACACACTCTCTGTATTTATTTTAACCCTGTATTTGTGTTACAATCTCTCAGTGTTACACTCTGTTTTGACAACAAACTTATTAATACTAATATTAAATATTAATACCAAACGTTTGCCTTTACAATAAACTCTGGCCCTACACTTTTGATAACACAAAATGTAGGTTATGTTCTAATTCTAAATTAAATGCTTGGACCACTCAATTTCATGGGCAATTAATATTAAAAGTAACAAATTCAATAACAAAGTAAAAAAAATGGTAAGCAAAAGTAACAAACTAAGTTCAGGATGCAGGGTGGTGGTGGTGTCAAAGAAGAAGACTTAAAGGCAGGCAGTTCCACGGAAGCACCCCAAAAAAATCACAATCCTTATATATAATAAGGATAAAACCAAGATATATTTATAGATAACATCAACAGTTTACTTTTTATTTTTTATTTTAATAAAAATGCCTGCTCAGTTAAATAATATTTAAAATTATATTTCATAAAAGAAAAATCGATTAAATTGGCAGAAATTAAAATAATTATGTGTGTGTGTGTGTGTGTGTGTGTGTGTGTGTGTGTGTGTGTGTTTGTGTTACATTTATTATAGAATTTTCTACATATATGATCTACTTAACTGTTCTACTTATTTCAGCATATTTTAACAAATGTCTTCATTCCTTTCATCCTTCATTTACTCACTCCCTCTATATATGCAATTGTCAGGATTCTTTCCTTTTAAAGGAAAGAATCCTGACAATTGCATATATAGAGGGAGTGAATCCTTACAGTTCCCCATTTTCCTTGCACCTTCCAAAGCATACCAGTAGGTGGACAGTGGGCTGGAAATTCTATAAGCACTACAGTATATGTTCAACTTGGGTAAAGCAGTAACCAGAACGAATTGTAAAAGCGAAACCGATGGCTTTAACTGGCTTTAACTACGCTTCAGTATAATATTATATTTAAATAATATTTTTTTTTTTTTTGAGGGTTTAATTTGAAATTATTTTCCTGTGATGTTGTTTCCGGCTTCATTGCACTTGCAAAGCGGTTGTTATCTCCTAGCAACAGCCCAACGCTTGGCGCGCGCGCGGTCACTGATGCTGTTCAAATATCCAAATATTCAGTTTGTCAGTGAGCTGCACACATCACTGTTACAGCTTTACATAAAGGTCTGCATTTGATTTGTTTTGCATCATTTTTATATATTTTTTATCCGGTTTGCTTTTTATAAGCCACATTGAAACATCATCATCTTGGCTCACTAAAATACTTTTCTGATCGTACTGCCAGTAATCCTGATATAAAACTGTATAACAGCATTTCCTAGATTATCTCCTGGATAGATAGATTATTATATTTATTATATGGGAGAGAGATTATGTTTATTATAAATATATGAGAGAGAAAGAGATATAGTATCGGTGGGCCATGCATTTCACACCTAAGCCTTCAGTGGTGTCCTACCTGAGTCAATCCACCTCTTAATTCCATCACTATGATTCCACGGCTTTAGAAACCATCGTTATTATAGAGAAACGCAGTATAACAGAGTGCTGCATCACCGACTGGTATGACTAGTATTTATACCGTGAGAATGAATGCCATTACTAAAGCAAAAAACCCGATGAACACAATTCAACAAGTCTCCTTTCACTGTAGCCACAGCTGCACCACTGCATTACATCATCGCTATCACAAGCGTCAATGTGAAGATTGCTGTACATTAACAGAACTCGCCTATCTCGAATAAACTGGGGTATATTGTCTGGAAGAATGGCCCAAATCCCATTGACTAGATACTGTATGCTATTCTAATAGAGATCCACCCCAAGAGATTTGCAGCTCTAATTGCTGAAATCCTATAATTACAAGTTACAGATACAATTACAAGGACCTTTACTCGCAATCGAAAAGTTATTCTCGTAAATGTCCTTGTAATTGTACCTGTACTTTGTAATTATGTCTTCTTCTTTGTCAGCCATTGTGGAATGAAATAGCTGTTAAATCCACATATTTGAGCTTGTGCACTCCTCTGTGTTTGTTATCATATAATCTGGAATTCAAATAGATTTATGTTTTAAGTACATTAAGTAATGGACCTAAAACAATATTCCAAATTGTTCAGATTCTTCAACTATTAACTTCAGATGTCAAAATATAAGTGTGCAATCAAACCGTGACATGATGTTATTATAAACACACCCAAGCAACACTAAGACCAAAGAGTTGTCCAAACAGATCAAAGACAAAGTATAGATCAGGCTTGATTCCAATAAATCCATAATAATAGAATATATGTCAACACTACAAATCCCACCAAAGGCCACCAATCAAAGCTCACAAGCTGGTTATCAAACATTTACCAAAGACACCAAAGATAACACTGAAGAAGCTGCAAAAAATCCACAACAGAAATGGAAGCATACTGTATGTCCTCTAAACTGTACACTCTACATAGCAGGTCTTTATGGAAGCATGGGCAAAAAATAACAACTGTTTAAAAGTAAATAATTAGGATATATAGTTAGAGTTCAGCAAACCTGTGGCAGACTCTCCAAACACCTGAAAAAGATTTTTTGGCCAGCATGGGAAACGTTGACGATGTCTAGGACAAACCCCACCCTTCCCATCACCAAAAGAACACCATCCCCACGGTGAAGCATGATGGTGGTAGCATTTGGCATGATTTGAAGATTGCTGTACATTAACACAACTCACCTATCTCAAATTAACTGGGGTAGTTTTTGCCTGGAAGAATGGCCAAAAATCCCATTGATTTGGATATGCTATACTACTAGACATCCACCCCAAGAGATTTGCAGCTCTAATTGCTGAAATCCTATAATTACAAGTTACAGATACAATTACAAGGACCTTTACTCGCAATGAAAAGTTATTCTCGTAAATGTCCTTGTAATTGTACCTGTACTTTGTAATTATGTCTTCTTCTTTGTCAGCCATTGTGGAATGAAATAGCTGTTAAATCCACACAAACATATTTGAGCTTGTGCACTCCTCTGTGTTTGTTATCATATAATCTGGAATTCAAATAGATTTATGTTTTAAGTACATTAAGTAATGGACCTAAAACAATATTCCAAATTGTTCAGATTCTTCAACTATTAACTTCAGATGTCAAAATATAAGTGTGCAATCAAACCGTGACATGATGTTATTATAAACACACCCAAGCAACACTAAGACCAAAGAGTTGTCCAAACAGATCAAAGACAAAGTATAGATCAGGCTTGATTCCAATAAATCCATAATAATAGAATATATGTCAACACTACAAATCCCACCAAAGGCCACCAATCAAAGCTCACAAGCTGGTTATCAAACATTTAACAAAGACACCAAAGATAACACTGAAGAAGCTGCAAAAAATCCACAACAGAAATGGAAGCATACTGTATGTCCTCTAAACTGTACACTCTACATAGCAGGTCTTTATGGAAGCATGGGCAAAAAATAACAACTGTTTAAAAGTAAATAATTAGGATATATAGTTAGAGTTCAGCAAACCTGTGGCAGACTCTCCAAACACCTGAAAAAGATTTTTTGGCCAGCATGGGAAACGTTGACGATGTCTAGGACAAACCCCACCCTTCCCATCACCAAAAGAACACCATCCCCACGGTGAAGCATGATGGTGGTAGCATTTGGCATGATTTGAAGATTGCTGTACATTAACACAACTCACCTATCTCAAATTAACTGGGGTAGTTTTTGCCTGGAAGAATGGCCAAAAATCCCATTGATTTGGATATGCTATACTACTAGACATCCACCCCAAGAGATTTGCAGCTCTAATTGCTGAAATCCTATAATTACAAGTTACAGATACAATTACAAGGACCTTTACTCGCAATGAAAAGTTATTCTCGTAAATGTCCTTGTAATTGTACCTGTACTTTGTAATTATGTCTTCTTCTTTGTCAGCCATTGTGGAATGAAATAGCTGTTAAATCCACACAAACATATTTGAGCTTGTGCACTCCTCTGTGATTGTTATCATATAATCTGGAATTCAAATAGATTTATGTTTTAAGTACATTAAGTAATGGACCTAAAACAATATTCCGAATTGTTCAGATTCTTCAACTATTAACTTCAGATGTCAAAATATAAGTGTGCAATCAAACCGTGACATGATGTTATTATAAACACACCTAAGCAACACTAAGACCAAAGAGTTGTCCAAACAGATCAAAGACAAAGTATAGATCAGGCTTGATTCCAATAAATCCATAATAATAGAATATACATAGCAGGTCTTTATGGAAGCATGGGCAAAAAATAACAACTGCTTAAAGTAAATAATTAGGATATATAGTTAGAGTTCAGCAAACCTGTGGCAGACTCTCCAAACACCTGAAAAAGATTTTTTGGCCAGCATAGCAAACCCCACCCTTCCCATCACCAAAAGAACACCATCCCCACGGTGAAGCATGATGGTGGTAGCATTTGGCATGATTTGAAGATTGCTGTACATTAACACAACTCACCTATCTCAAATTAACTGGGGTAGTTTTTGCCTGGAAGAATGGCCAAAAATCCCATTGATTTGGATATGCTATACTACTAGACATCCACCCCAAGATATTTGCAGCTCTAATTGCAGCAAAAGGTGGTTCACCAAAGACTATGTGAGGTGATGGTTTCCAGTTTCGATTGTGTCACAAAAGAAAAAATATTTTATACCTTCAGAGTGGTAGGCATTTGAGTAAATGAAATGGCACCAAAAAAAATACATTTTAATTTCAGGTTGCAAGGCAAAAAAACCCCAAACAAACAGGTAAATACTGTCAGGGATTCACCCTGCCACGCCCCCCTCTGTAGCTGTCAGGGATTCACCCTGCCACGCCCCCGTCTGTAGCTGTCAGAGATCCACCCTGCCACGCCCCCCTCGATAGCAGTCACGCTGCTTCCCAAGATTACCGACAGCTGTGGCTCATGAAAGATCAGACTACATAAACTCACGTTCTTGAGTCACAGGCTGTCGGTCGTTATATTGTCAAGCTGGACAATCACGTGGCTGCTCGACCGCTGGCTGTATATGTGAATTCCACTTCCGACTTGGATAACTCATTGCCGAAGGCTTTATGGATTATGCTTGGGACATTCGAACTCATAGCGGGCAACGCGTATCGAGCGGATGTCTTTGTTTGTTGTTTTCAACGGCTTATGAGTGTTTTGTGTTGTACGGTTGTTGAAATAAAAGGACAATGATCGGACTATATCGGCTTCCGCGTCTGCAGCCTGACAGAACGACCGACCTATACCGAACGCGGATTCGCCATTCCGCGATTCCGACCGCAACGGATCGGCAGCTGAACCCGGCTTCGGATTTCCTCCGGAAGCTCAGTGCCGCTTCTCGCGGTTCAGATCCACAGAAGCCGGATCATGAGAGCGCGGCTGCGCCACGCCCCTCAGAGAGCGCGAGGGGATTACCGGCTCGTTACTCGGGGAAAAAAGACGAATTGGGCGGATTTCTGCAAGGCATCGGCGAGTATGTGGCTGTTAACATTTCCCGGTTTCCTTCCGAACGAGCCAAGATTGCCCTCTGTATTTCCCTCCTGTCTGGAGAAGTTCTTGCCAAA
Organism: Silurus aristotelis; assembly: GCF_946808225.1. Classification (NCBI taxonomy): domain Eukaryota; kingdom Metazoa; phylum Chordata; class Actinopteri; order Siluriformes; family Siluridae; genus Silurus; species Silurus aristotelis. The sequence goes on along the minus strand of NC_139590.1, from coordinate 15,794,372 downwards.
GCCAGCTCACTATGGAGCGCCAAAGGGGGCAAATTCGGCTCACTCGCCGAATTCAGCGGGCTGCTTCTGGGGAAGTTGGGGATAGAGGTGGTGGATCTCCACTACAGTCCCCTTGAGGAGGAAGGTGCTCCATTCCAAGGTTCTCAAGAGCACGCGGCTCCGTGCCGGATCTCCCATGAGCCTGCAGCTCAGCCCCAATGTTTTGATGAGAGGGCTGCTTCATCTCAGGGTCTCTACCAGCGTGCTGCTGTGTTCCGGGGTTCTCGTGGACGCACCACACCATCTCCGAGCGTCGGCGAGCACACCATGCCGTCACAGAGCTTCTACAGGCGTGCCGCTCTGTTCCGAGGTTCCCGTGGGCGTGCCACGGCGCCACAGTGTCTCCAGGAGCGTGCTTTCCCGCCACAGAGTCTTCACGAGGGCGCCGCGCCGCCACAGAGTCTTCACGAGGGCGGCGCGCCGCCACAGAGTCTTCACGAGGGCGGCGCGCCGCCACAGAGTCTTCACGAGGGCGGCGCGCCGCCACAGAGTCTTCACGAGGGCGCCGCTCCGCCACAGAGTCGTCACGAGAGCGCCGTGCCGCCAAAGAGTCTCCAGGAGCATGCTTTCCCGCCACAGAGTCGTCACGAGAGCGCCGCGCCGCCACAGAGTCTCCAGGAGCATGCTTTCCCGCCACAGAGTCGTCACGAGAGCGCCGCGCCGCGCCGCCACAGAGTCTCCAGGAGCATGCTTTCCCGCCACAGAGTCGTCACGAGAGCGCCGCGCCGCCACAGAGTCTCCAGGAGCATGCTTTCCCGCCACAGAGTCGTCACGAGAGCGCCGCGCCGCCACAGAGTCTCCAGGAGCATGCGTTCCCGCCACAGAGTCGTCACGAGAGCGCCGCGCCGCCACAGAGTCTCCAGGAGCATGCGTTCCCGCCACAGAGTCGTCACGAGAGCGCCGCGCCGCGCCGCCACAGAGTCTCCAGGAGCATGCTTTCCCGCCACAGAGTCGTCACGAGAGCGCCGCGCCGCGCCGCGCCGCGCCGCCGCAGAGTCTCCAGGAGCATGCTTTCCCGCCACAGAGTCGTCACGAGAGCGCCGCGCCGCGCCGCACCGCCAGAGTCTCCAGGAGCATGCTTTCCCGCCACAGAGTCGTCACGAGAGCGCCGCGCCGCCACAGAGTCTCCAGGAGCATGCTTTCCCGCCACAGAGTCGTCACGAGAGCGCCGCGCCGGCGCCGCCAGAGTCTCCAGGAGCATGCTTTCCCGCCACAGAGTCGTCACGAGAGCGCCGCGCCGCGCCGCCAGAGTCTCCAGGAGCATGCTTTCCCGCCACAGAGTCGTCACGAGAGCGCCGCGCCGCCACAGAGTCTCCAGGAGCATGCTTTCCCGCCACAGAGTCTTCACGAGAGCGCCGCGCCGCCACAGAGTCTCCAGGAGCATGCTTTCCCGCCACAGAGTCTTCACGAGAGCGCCGCGCCGACACCTCCGGTCACAGAAGGCGAAGTGACTCCTCCGAGTCCCTCTCCAGACGACGCCTCATCCCAGAGCCCCTTCCAAGGCGACATCTCGCCCACGGAAAGCTCCGCCCAGCTCCAGGTCCCTCCAGAGAGCTCCGCCCAGCTCCAGGTCCCTCCAGAGAGCTCCGCCCAGCTTCAGGTCCCTCCAGAGAGCTCCGCCCAGCTTCAGGTCCCTCCAGAGAGCTCCGCCCAGCTTCAGGTCCCTCCAGAGAGCTCCGCCCAGCTCCAGGTCCCTCCAGAGAGCTCCGCCCAGCTCCAGGTCCCTCCAGAGAGCTCCGCCCAGCTCCAGGTCCCTCCCGAGAGCTCGTCTCCGCTCCAGGCTCCTCCCGAGAGCTCGTCTCCGCCTCCGAGCGACCCCACGAGCTCGTCTCCGCTTCAGTGTCCCAAAGAGAGCTCCACTGATGTCGTGGACCTCCAGGCGAGCCCTTCTCCGCTCGTGGATCTCCAGGCAGGCTTCACCTCATTTCCAGGCTGCTCAGTAGGCTCCGATCTGCTCCTAAGGGTCCCAAGGAGCGCCCCTACGCCCAGGGGTTTCCCTGTGCACTCACCCCGGCTCCAGGACTGCGAAAGGGAAGTTGAACCGCTGTCCCCGGGTTCCACCGACGGCGACGGCTCGCCCCCGGGCTCCACAGAAGGCGACGTTTCGCCCCCGGGCTCCACAGAAGGCGACGTTTCGCCCCCGGGCTCCACAGAAGGCGACGTCTCGCCCCCGGGCTCCACCGAAGGCGACGTCTCGCCCCCGGGTCCTCTTCAGGGCGAAGGATCGCATCCAAGCTCCACGCAGGGCGAAGGATCGCATCCAAGCTCCACGCAGGGCGAAGGATCGCATCCAAGCTCCACGCAGGGCGAAGGATCGCCCCCGGGCTCCACAGAGGGCGACGTCTCGCCCCCGGGCTCCACAGAAGGCGACGTCTCGCCCCCGGGCTCCACAGAAGGCGACGTCTCGCCCCCAGGTCCTCTTCAGGACGACGGATCGCCCCCAGGATCCCCGCATGGCGACGTCGGTCCTCCAGGTCCCTCTGACGGCGACGTCGGTCCTCCAGGTCCCTCTGACGGCGACGTCGGTCCTCCAGGTCCCTCAGAGGGTGGTACGACGTTCCTGGTCTCCGCCTGGGATGTCCTTTACTCCCCGGTCATTGTCATGGTTGGCGTCCAGTTCCGGTTCCCCGCCATGGAGGTCGCTCCAGCTCCAATCCCCGCCAGGGGCTTTACTCAGCCTCCCGTCAGCACCGAGGGCGTGGCTCCGTTCCGGATCCTCCTGCAAGGTGTTGTCCCATGCCGGCTCTCCGCAGAGGTTGCTCCCAGGCGTCTAAGGAGGCCTTCCTCGGAGTGCCCTGGCCCGCCTGGCATAGGTGGGTTTTGGGGCGTCAGGTGTCGCCCCTGGAGGGGGGGGTACTGTCAGGGATTCACCCTGCCACGCCCCCCTCTGTAGCTGTCAGGGATTCACCCTGCCACGCCCCCGTCTGTAGCTGTCAGAGATCCACCCTGCCACGCCCCCCTCGATAGCAGTCACGCTGCTTCCCAAGATTACCGACAGCTGTGGCTCATGAAAGATCAGACTACATAAACTCACGTTCTTGAGTCACAGGCTGTCAGTCGTTATATTGTCAAGCTGGACAATCGCGTGGCTGCTCGACCGCCGGCTGTATATGCGAATTCCACTTCCGACTTGGATTACTCATTGCCGAAGGCTTTATGGATTATGCTTAGGACATTCGAACTCATAGCGGGCAACGCGTATCGAGCGGATGTCTTTGTTTGTTGTTTTCAACGGCTTATGAGTGTTTTTGTGTTGTACGGTTGTTAAAAATAAAAGGACAATGATCGGACTATATCGGCTTCCGCGTCTGCAGCCTGACAAATACCTTGTAAATACACTGTGATTTATTTTAGAAACAGAAGTGAATACTTTGTTTGATGTTTAGAGCTCTCTACAGTGTTGAGCGCTATGTTTTCCGGACAGTCTTTGCTTTGGAAACAGCTGAAATGCCTCATCTTAATGGAAAGATGTAGGAATGTGAACCTGCATGGTGTGTTGTGTTGTATGAGCCTGGTTTGCTCTGAATGCCAGTGCGTGAGGCGAAGGTTAAATCTTTTTATGGATGAATAGGTAATTCCAAATAAAGTTTGTTTTTTTTTCCAAATAATATTTTATAAAAAATAAAAAAATAAAAAATATTATATATATATGTATCTGTAGCTACAGTAGGTCCCAAGCCCGGATAAATTGGGGAGGGCTGCGTTAGGAAGGGCATCCAGCATAAAACATGTGCCAAATCAAAACGTGCGGAGGATCCGCTGTAGCGACCCCTAACGGGAGAAGCCGAAAGAAAGTTTTATTCCTTATTTTTATGTTTTTTTTCTCCACACTTCCTATTCCTAAACCTGAGCAACTCGACATTTGCAGACTGACATTTGCAGAAGAGGGGCTGCCACGCACTGGTAAACATGGCCTTGTCCCAACTTTTTTGAGATGTGTTGATGCCATGAAATTAAAAATCTGATCAGATTTGTACATTCAAGCTGTTGTTTTGGCCAATTGATCAAATTGACATATTTACCAAATATGTTCAATGACCAGCAAATTCATTTAGCACAGCAATTATAAAATGGTTATAGTCATTTAGAAGGCAGTGCATTAACACAGAACAGTTATTAAACTGCATGCTCAGAACAGAGCATTCAGAGTGCCTATTATATAACTTTAACAACTGTAATCAATAGGTAGCTTTTGCTAGTTAAAATAACCCAGATAGTAAAATTTTGTAAGTAATTATTATGTATTTTGTAATTTAAGTAAATTAGCTTTCCATTATATTAACCCAGCCATTAGGGAGGCACAAGCCTTAGTGTCTTAGTACCGGTCCCAAACCCGGATAAATAGGGAGGGTTGCGTTATGAAGGGCATTCAGCGTAAAACATGTGTTTAACATTTTTTTTGTTCGTGTTATTGTTTTACAACAACACGAATAAGAATTTAATACCGGATCGTCGAGGCCCGGGTTACCAACAACCGCCACAGGTATCGTTAGCCAACAGAGTACCGGTGGAATTTGGGCTACTGTTGGCCGAAGGAGGAGAAGGAGAGGAGGAAGACGTCCACAGAGATGGCAGGGAAAGAAGAAGTGTAGGAGACTGGAGGTTCAGGTTGGTACTTTAAATGTTGGTACTATGACGGGTAAAGGGAGAGAAATAGCTGATATGAAGGAGAGGAGAAAGGTAGATATGCTGTGTGTTCAGGAGACCAAGTGGAAAGGGACTAAGGCCAGGAACATTGGAGGTGGGTTTAAACTGTTCTATCATGGTGTGAATGGAAAGATAAATGGTGTAGGGGTGATTCAAAAGGAAGAGTACAGTAAGTGTGTAGTGTAGTGAAGAGAGTTTCTGATAGGGTGATGAACGTGAAGCTGGAAGTTGAAGGGATCATGATAAATGTCATCAGTGTCTATGCTCCACAAGTGGGTTGTGAGATGAAGAAGAAGGAAAGATTCTGGAGTGAATTAGATGAAGTGGTGGATGGTGTACCTAGGAAAGAACGATTGGTGATTGGTGCAGACTTTAATGGGCATGTAGGTGAAGGGAACAGAGGTGATGAGGAGGTGATGGTAGGTATGGTTTTAAGGAGAGGAATGTGGAAGGGCAGATGGTGGTAGGTTTTGCTGAAAGGATGGAAATGGCAGTGGTGAATATGTATTTTAAAAAGAAGGAGGATCATAGGGTGATGTATAAGAGGAGGAAGGTGCACACAGGTGGATTATGCTCTATGTAGGAGATGCAACCTGAAGGAGATTGGAGACTGTAAGGTGTTGGCAGGGGACAGTGTAGCTAGACAGCATCGGATGGTGGTCTGTAGGATGGTTTTGGAGGTGAAGAAGAGGAGGAGAGTGAGGACTAAGAGAAGAATAAGATTTTGGAAACTGAAGGAGGAAGACTGTAGTGTGAGGTTCAGGGAAAGGTCAGACAAGGGCTCTGTGGTGGTGAAGAGGTGCTGAATGATTGGGAAACTACTGCAGGAGTGATAAGGGAGGCAGCTAGAAAAGTACTTGGTGTGACATCTGGAAATAGAAAGGTAGACAAAGAGACCTGGTGATGGAATGAGGAAGTGCAGGAGAGCATAAGGAGAAAAAGGTTGGCAAAACAAAAGTGGGATCGACAGAGTGATGAGAAAAGTAGGCAGGAGTACAAGGAGATGCGGCAGCAGGTAAAGAGGGATGTGGCGAAAGCCAAGGAAAAGACATATGAGGAGCTGTATGAGAAGTTGGACACTAAGGAAGGAGAAAAGGATTTGTACCGATTGGCCAGGCAGAGAGACCGAGCTGGGAAGGATGTGCTGCAAGTTAGAGCAATAAAGGATGGAGATGGAAATGTGTTGACTAGTGAGGAGAGTGTGTTGAGAAGGTGGAGGGAGTATTTTGAGCAGCTGATGAATGAGGAAAATGAGAGAGAAGGTTGGGTGGTGTGGAGATGGTGAAGCAGGAAGTGGATTAAGAGGATGAAGAGTGGAAAGTCGGTTGGACCAGATGACATACCGGTAGAAGCGTGGAGATGTTTAGGAGAGATGACAGTGGAGTTTTAAACCAGATTGTTTAACAAGATTTTGGAAGGTGAGAAGATGCCTGAGGAATGGAGAAGGAGTGTGCTGGTACCGATCTTTAAGAATAAGGGAGATGTGCAGACCTGCAGTAACTACAGGGGAATAAAGTTGATCAGTCACACCATAAAATTATGGGAAAGAGTAGTGAAAGCCAGGCTGAGAGAAGAGGTGACCATCTGTGAGCAACAGTATGGTTTCATGCTGAGGAAGAGCACCACAGACGCATTATTTGCTTGAGAATGTTGATGGAGAAGTATAGAGAGGAGCTGTGGTATTGTATGAGGAAGTCAGGTGTGTCAAAGAAGTATGTGAGGGTGGTGCATTACATGTATGAGGACAGTGTGACAGCAGTGAAGTGTGCAGTAGGAACGACAGACTGGTTCAAGGTGAAGGTCGGACTGCATCAAGGATCGACCCTGAGCTCTTTCCTGTTTGCAGTGGTGATGGACAGGTTGACAGACTAGGTCAGACAGGAGTCTCCCTGGACTATGATATTTGCGGATGATATTGTGATTTGTGGTGAGAGTAGTGAGCAGGTTGAGAAGAGCCTGGAGAGTTGGAGGTACGCGCTGGAGAGAAGGGGAATGAAAGTCAGTAGGAGTAAGACAGACTACATGTGTATGAATGAGAGGAAGGGCAGTGGAGTGGTGCAGTTGCAGGGTGAAGAGGTGGAGAAGGTGGTGGAGTTCAGGTACCTGGGGGCAACAGTGCAAAGTAATGGAGTGTGTTAGAGAAGTGAAGAAAAGAGTGCAGGCAGGGTGGAGTGGGTGGAGAAGAGTGACAGGAGTGATTTGTGATAGAAGAGTATCTGCAAGAATGAAAGGGAAAGTTTATAGGACTGTGGTGAGACCTACGATGTTGTATGGATTAGAGACAGTGGCATTGAGTAAAAGACAGGAGGTGGAGCTGGAGGTAGCAGAGCTGAAGATGTTAAGGTTTTCGTTGGGAGTGACGAGGATGGCCAAGATTAGAAATGAGTTTATTAGAGGGACAGCACATGTAGGACGTTTTGGTGACAAGGTGAGGGAGGCGAGATTGAGATGATTTGGACATGTGCAGAGGAGGGACATGAGTTATATTGGTAGGAGAATGCTGAGGATGGAGCCACCAGGTAGGAGGAAAAGAGGAAGACCAAGGAGGAGGTTTATGGATGTGGTGAGGGAAGACATGCAGATAGTTGGTGTGAAAGAGGCAGATGTAGAGGACAGGGTGGTATGGAGACGGATGATCCGCTGTGGCGACCCCTAATGGGAGCAGCCGAAAAAAGAAGAAGAAGAAGAAGAAGAAGAAGAAGAAGAAGTAGAAGAAGAAGAAGAAGAAGAAGAAGAAGAAGAAGAAGAAGAAGAAGAAAAAGCTCTCCGTTTTATTGAATATAATTGTTTGTTAAACCCAGTGGCAGGCGCTTATCTGCTGGCCTAAACACTATCAGGAGCACTGTCCTACATTTACAACCTAAATTCTAATATTTGTTCCATGAAATTGTATTAATTTATTCCCAATAGTTTATTCTCCTAATTTCGTAGCCTTTCTCTTGGCTGCACTGCTTCCAGTACGTGTATTTGGATGTTAAATTTTTTCGACTGGCAAAAGCTCTGCAGACATTAATACATCTGAGTTAGACATTTTTTGACACCTACAGAGGAAGAAAAATTTATTTGGTCTCAGACATATTTTAAAATCTATTTTAAAGAAAAGCTAGACATCGTGAGGAGAAGTCGGCCAACCCCGCTTGTCTCAGCCCAGGAAAGGGTTTGTTCGCCACTTCCAGACCAGTGAATGTGAGCGGTACCACTGGATTACAGCCTCTGAGGAGCGGTGCAAATTATAAGTATGCATCTCTGGTGAGTAGGTTGTATTTTATTTAAATTTTTAATGTTTTTGTCATGTTATTAGACAAATATTGATCCCTCCATATGTGAGAAGCCTCTCTCTCTGTAATGCCACATGTTGTTATATTGCGCTTTTGTATAGTATTGATGGTTTCTATAATTGTGAAAAGATAGTGGTGGTCCTCACTGAGGGCCCAGGTACCAAATGCACGGCCCGTTACTGGTTAAACCTCTTTAGTTTCTAATTTGCCTTCATTCTAAACCGATGTATTAAGCATGGACTGACATGGATGTAATTTAAGTGACGGTTTTGTCTGATGATCTTTTCCTTCTGATTGACAGCTTCAGTGAATTAGTTTAATCATGCAGGAACAGGATCTGTATTTATCTTTATTTATTACTTTATTGTTTATTTTTCCTAGTTTTTACAGCTTTAAAAAAAAAAGTTTTATAGTAATGGCAATGACAAATTTATTGGACATGCTAAATAATTTGACTCTTAAAACTTATTTTTTTCCTTATAGAGTTTTAGCTCTAAATCCCTACTTTTTGTGTACTGTTGCGTTTTCTGTGCACTACTTCTGTGTCCATGAGCCCAATTCTGGCTGTGATGTGGACAGTATATGACAGAGATGGTGGTGGTGGTGGTGGTTGTTGTGTCCGGCAGATGGAGCTATGGGACCTTCCTTATAGAGCCCTACCGGACTCCTTCACTGACGTCAGTGAGAGACGCGAAAGAGGCAAAAGAGCGCTCGGAGGAAACGCGAGAACAGAGCCGGAGAGCGAAGAGACCTCGCGTGCACTCGATCACTGTGTGTGTGCGCGCGTGTGTGTGTGTGTGTCTTTGTGTGTGTATGTGTATGTGTGTGTGTGAGTGTGTGAGAGAGAGAGAGATCGAGCGGTCCGGCGGGAGAGTCGCTCCTCTGTCCCGCGATGGCTGATCTTATCCACATGCACGACTCCTCGGCTGCGCTCGTGAACCGGTTCGCCCGCAAAGGCGCGCTGCGTCAGAAGAACGTGCACGAAGTAAAGAACCACAAGTTCATCGCGCGCTTCTTCAAGCAGCCCACCTTCTGCAGCCACTGCACAGACTTCATCTGGTAAGAAGGCACCAGCCTGCACTGCCTTGCAAAAGCAGCTCGCGTTCAATGCAAACAAAAACAAACAAAAAAACAAAAAAGAACTTTAGAAACTTTACCGGCATTAATGCAAACTTTCAACCAAATGCAGGACTGAAACCTGAAGAGCAATAGCTTCTTTCTTTTTTTTCCTTCCCATAAACTCAGCGCGCCTCCGGGTTTCTGGCTGTCACCATTACGCACCAGGACGCACCAGTTCTCCTCTAGAAACGAGCCACACGCGCGCGCTTAGTTCAAATCGACTGGACTGCACTTTAATGCAAATGCGCATTGATTGAAATTATAGACATGCATGATCCGAGACATACAAAAGGACATGCATGCTATGTAAGTAAAAGATACATAGCCTACTAAAGGTGCAAAAACATCTTGATGGCAACATCAGAGCGATAAGGAGTCTTTCCCACTGAGAGAGATGATGTTTAATACACTCTGATCAAAACATCTGCGTTGATGTCTTGCTATCTTTTTTTTTTTTCACCTTTGGTGTGAATCTTTCACCTGTGGATACAATATTCCTGAAGTAAGACTTTGCATGCACCATGTTATGGTAAAAGATGGTAAAAGAAGCATCGCGAGAGCATTGCCTTCTTCTAAAGTGTGCTTAAGGACTGATTTCTGCTTTTCCTGCTTTTCTGTGATGCTGTTTAATATGTACATTGTAGCTTAATAGTTAAAAAATTGGACTCTGGATCGGAAGGTCTTAGGTTCAAATCCCAACATCGCCAAACTGCTACCGCTGGGCCCTTGAGCAAGGCCCTTATTAAGTCGCTCTGGATAATTGGGTCTTCTAAATGTCGTAAACGTTTTACCCAGTGCATATTAAAATAGACATTTTAGAGCCTATGCACTCAATTTACAATGGTTTAAATGCATAAATGCCTAATAAACATGCAAAACATGCAAAAAATCTCCTTGATAGTACCATTCTGGCATCATGGGTACATACTAGATAGTCCATTAGGTACTGTTTAATTCTGTGAATGTATAATGTACACTTCAGTACTCTTCCATGCTGCCGAGCTTTCAATCAAGAGTCATGTTTTTGTATCATCACTGTTTTTAAATGGTGAAGTGAAGCTTGTTAGGTACATCAGTGTTCCTCAAGGTTCACTATTGTGCCATAATTAATTTTAAATGTATACTATATACACTGTATATATGTCTTCAGGTACAAATCGTGTTGCAATCCAGGAGCAAAAAAAAGTACTGTTTAATACCTATAGTAGTCAGATAGTGTATTCGTTATAGTCTAAATAAATCCTTCCTTGAATTCCATTCAAATAAACTGAATAAGAATAATTTTTTTCTCTTGCTTGCGAAGGGAACTACATCCAATCATATAACTATTCAATGGATGTGCGATAACTTTCTTTCATTTATTTATTGTAAATATATTTAGAATGATTCAGATAATTGCTGTATTTATTGAGGGGTTTTTTGGAGTCTCTATGTGGAGACCTCAGAGAGGGTTCAGGGAACTGGAACGCTTTTAGGAGGATAAGAAGCTTCTAAGCTTTGAGTCAGTCTAAATCATTTAATTATTTAATAGATCCTGTAATATAGTTAGATATGAAAGCTGGTCCTTAGAATGTCAGTATTGTTCAGTAGAATTGTGTATGTGTACATTTTGCATCAGGGCACAAATAGAATGATTTTTATCTGTCAGTGGGAAGCCAGAAGCTAATTATTTCTGCATTTGCATTCTACTACTGCTGTGATTCGACATGTTTTGCAAATATTAATTTATATGCGTGTGTCTTTTTTTTTTTTTTTTTCAAATCAACAGGGGATTCGGCAAGCAGGGATTCCAGTGCCAAGGTAATGTGCACATTGTATGTGTGTGTTTTGTGTGCTCGTGTTAAAGGTAGCATATTCACTATAGTGTACCACAATCATGTGTGTGATCAGCTTGTGGAAAAGACAGTAGTTATAAACTGAGCAGACGTCACTTTTATTGCCTTCCTGTAATAATACTAATATGTAACCATTGTTGCAGATGTAGGGGTTATAATGCCTTCATTTGTTTAAGCATCATGTCATATTAAGGAGATTTACTCCGCTGTAATGTGGAAAGTGTGGCGCTTGCCAGGCCCTGGCCCCGTTTGCAAAAAAGTGCATGTACAAATGTCAACACAAGATGGATGGCAACTCTTCTGGAGAGAAAAAAAAAGTGAGAAGTCTGATAAACACTGAAAGCGTATCCTTCCTCAGTAGTGAATAAACGGCATCCGTCCATGCTCACTGATTGCCTAGTAAAAGCTGGAAGCTAAAATTTGCTGGAGATTAAAACTTGTGGGACTCTAGTTTGTGTTTCAAATGGTCCGGTGGCATTGACGTACAGAAAATTTGTCTTTGCTGGTTTTGTGTTATTGTTTTTTTCCTGGTTTGAAGGTCTGACACATATTTATCACCCTTTACCACCCCCAAGATTGATTTGTTTATTAAATACAGAATGACCCAACATTCCTTTTAAAAAGTGTAGTTATGTTGAATGTTGTAGAACAACCATTAAACAAACTGTTATCGTTTAGTTTTTCTTTTTTTTTTCCTCATAAAGTTAACAAGGCAAAAATACACAGTGTATCATGCTACTAAGTGTGCTGACAATAAAGACTCCTTCCCAAAAATAAATATCTTAAAGGAATCACTATGCTAATGGTTACCTCGCACAAGGATGCAGGAGCTGGTACTATACCTTCCAGCAATGGCGTGTTCTCATGGGACAAAAGGTCTCTTTCTGACCGATCACAGTCAGGCAGGTATAAATATGTATAAAAGCAGCCAATATCATGTTTTTCACCCAATGTCATGCACATGATTTTTGTTGCATGTGTACTTCATTATTGGAATTTTTACCCTTATTTCATTTGTGTCAGAAAAGAAGAAGCACTGTCTTGAACTACTCAGAAAATCCTCGAAAATTTTGATCTTCAGCAAAACACACTGGACAGATCCAGAAAGAAGGGATATGAGCTAGCAACAGATGGCAAAGGCATCAATGCTTGTTAATTCCCAATCAGATTATCTCTTTTCACCTGGTTCATTTTCCATAAGCTGAAGTGTGTGTGTGTGTGTGTGTGTGTGTGTGTGTGTGTGTGTGTGTGTGTGTGTGTGTTTGCCTGGCATCTACTTTTGTGTGTAATACTTAACCTGCTGGCTCCAGGACAAAACAGAAGGCAGTTAGTCTCTATCTCAGAAGGTTTGCTCTCAATACCTCTCATTATACTAGCCCTGTTTTCACAAGGTCTCAAGAAGCAGCGTGTAGTGCCGTGAGATGTTCACCGAGTGTGAAAATGGCCATCAAGATAAGAGATAAATTGGTTAAAAGCCTCTGATGTGCCTGAAGTCAGATTCCCCAGTGGAAGACTCTTTTATTAAATAGGATTTTAGCCACTACATAGAGCTCTCAAAACCAAACACCTCAGCTTCCCTTCAGCAATAACACAGCACACCCACACACCCAAGGTACTCTTCTGAAAAGAACAGAACCTTTAATGTGTGGTCCAAACTTTTTTCTTAATAGACTAAATTTCTCAATAACAGGAGTTATTTAGAATAACACAAATTATAAATTACACAATACATATGAAATGACAGCATCTGGTCTCTTTTATCCCAAAGAATATAAACAGTTTTATTTGTAAATCAATCAAAGGTTTATTAAGAGCTGCAGAGTTCATTTAGGTATAAGGAAACTCAATAATGTCAACATTGACCGGCTTTATGATATCATTAGTAATGAGTTCTGAAAATTTTATACACAGATTATATCATGTTAATGACTCGAAGGAGGCCAATCATCATTTAAAACAAATCAGTCCAGTAATCAGTCCAGTGTGGGGTAAAGGAAATGCTTTGAAAGAGTTAGTGGTTGCTGACACTTTGCAATAGGTAAGCTGCATTACTGGAAAATATAGGACACACCCAGAAGGCAAGTTTTCATTGCTTAGCCATCATTTGCCTTTTTTGGACTCTCTGTTACTCACTGTTACTGGAACTTTTGTAACTCTAACAGGAAATTCTCAGTTGAGTAGTTTTGGTTGTTTTGTTTATTTCAGCTCGACTTGACAAAAATAACTGATACAGTACATATGACAATTAACAGACATTGTTGCATTGTTGTTAAAAAATGTATTGGAAGGTATAAGGATCTCAGGATTAAAAAAAATGGAATAAAAAAAGGTGTAAAAACCATGACAATGTGTTGCTGTGAATTTACAAAATACATTTTGTCTCAGTGTTTATGTTTTATAATGTATTGTTAAGTATACATGCAGAACTTGTAGCTTATAGGGCTCTGTGCAGAACATTAAACCAGTGAGAGGTTAAGTAAAAAAAAAAAAACATTCAGAATGTTTCAGACATTCAGATGTTTTAAGAAAATTGGTTGTTTCTAAGGGTTTGAGGTGTGTTTCATCAATAGTGATCTCAAAATGAGGGGTTAAACTGACCTGAATCACTGGTATCATATACTCTTTGATATAAAACACTGATGCATTGTTTGTTATGAAGGTGCATTTCGTTGACCGAGACAACATGTGCGCATAGGATGCGTCTTAAAAAAAACCCTGCTGCCATCAAGCCTGCTTCACATAATTGTGCAACAGAAGCTTGCTGACAATCGGCTTGACTGCTTAGAAGATGTGAGTGTTGATGGAGATGAAGCTTACAGATGGTGCTACTGATGGCTGGTAGGCTGTGAGAGTTGGAAACTGTCGGATAGTTGACAGGAGGATCAGGCAGCAAATGCATGTTCTTGGACTGAGTAGAGAAATGAGATGAGGAAGATGAATAAACGGACTTCCTGAAGACTTTCAAATGAATTTTATGGTTTTTTGTTTAAGTTAACTCTGGAAATGCATTACAAAGTTCTTAGAATGATGTAGTTTGATACAAGGACAAACAAAACAGAAGCTCAGGAACCCGGGCAACTTTCCTGTCTTTTTCTCTGTATTTGTAGTTGCCCGGTGGACAGGTTGGTTTAAAAGAAAATGTCTATGCTCAAGATGATGAAAAGCAAGTGAAATGAAGTTTGATGCCAAACTGCCACATATTTCATGTTTCATATTTCCTTCCTAGCTTGTAAAAAAAAAAAAAAAAGGCTAGCCAGACTTGAATATTATCTATCTAAGAACATAACACTACATCAATGCTTTAATCTTTGGAAAAGACTTTTTGTCAAGACAAACAAAATGTGTTACTTTATACATTTTGTTAGAAAATAATAATAATCAAAGGTAGTTTGCTAAATGTTGTTATGTAATTTTTTTTCTAACACTTTTTAGCCAATTTAGTTAGATTTCTTTTTACTTTCCAGGAGCTCTTACTTGTTTGGCAGTTGTCCTGCTTTAGATTAGAAGATCTGACTGATTGGGCATCATATTGTAATCCAAAAACCTATATAAGATGAAAAAAATTACAGCATTTGCAGAAATGCCTCTCCCAATTTTTTTTGCCATCTGTCAAGGGCATTTTTTTATTATGTGTAACTGTGGGATACATGAAAACCATGTTTAAAGTATGTATACATGCAAACATACATTATAAGCCTGTATGTAAGCAAATACAGGTAAAAAAAAAAGGAGAAGGGAAAGATCGACTGACTCAAGGCCTATTAGTTCACTTAAGAATTAACAGGGATCCTTTGTGTTAAAGTTAGAATGTCACCCCATATGATAGTCTGTGTCTCCAAACAAGGGTAATGAGGCAGGACCTTAGTGATCCATCACCATCGGTTACACTTTAGTCAGACTTGGAACTCATTAAGGGTCTGGCCATTAGAGGCAGGTGAAGTGAGAGTGTATAAGCTGCAGGTCTGAGTGCACAAAGTGATCCCTAGAGTAGTGTAAATGAATTGGAGAACTTTTGAGCTTTGGAGGCAGTGACCTTCATTGTTATGAAACTGGTACTGTGCGTGTTTGCTCAGTTCACCTTTTACAGCCACCTCCACATTTGTAGGTCAAATAGAGTATAGGCTTGATTGTATGTATGTGTCTTATGACAAGGCATGTTGATGCTTTACTGCACACACTTATAGAGAGATTGGGGCAGAGGCACACAGACAAAAGGAAATTGTTTGCTGTTTTGAAAGAATCAAATATTTTTCGTCATTATAAAAGAAAACATTCTTCAGTTTTTTGAAGTATGGCATGTTAAACAGGTTTAATTTTTCATCCCTTTATATGAAAACGTTTGGGCACCGCTGCGAAACATTGATAAATAAATGAATAGATGGATGTACAGGTGCTAAAGTGAAGATCATTGAAGTGCTAGACAAGGTATAGCAATCAACTTATACTAGCAATTAGCATTGTGCACAGTAACCTTAGTAATTCAATAACAATAACAAGTAATTTTTTCATTGTAAAACTATAACAAGCTGTTTAATTGCAACAGCAGACATTCATAACAACCAAGTGCTAGTGATAAATGTGTGCACTGTATGTGTGTAGATTAAAAAATTCTGTCCAGATGTTCATTCATTCTAAAAGCTCAAGTTGCATCCCGCTGGGTGATGTTGTGAAGCATCATGGCAGCTGCTGGAAATGACCCCCAATAGCACTTCCTCGAACATCGTGGTGGTATGAGCCGAGGGCTAAATGTGCTCCTAAAAAAGAATCAGGGAGAGGATGTTCATGATTGTCTCCAGGTTACAACCTTTTCTCTGTAATTGTTCCCCATGAGTCTTTTTTCACGCATGGGATGGAGTTCGCTTTTCTGATCATCTAATTGAGATGTATTGAGGTGTTTTGCTCCTTCTCCAGTAGGCCACGTTGTAGAACAAAATGCTGGCCAGAAATCGACTGATAGAACAGCCTAAGTGGATCCTACAAGTTGTGCAGCTCTTGAGCTGAGCTTTCTTGTATAGTGTTTTGGAGTTGTCTGTCCAGTTTGATCTGCAGTTCATTGTCACTCATATGACCCATCTTTCATGTCCCTAATGTCACTAACACTTAAGTGGCCCTTTCATTAAATGAACATACTTGCAATTTACTAAAATAATATACAGTTCAGTGCACTTTTGACTGAAACTGCCAGCATAGATAATGAGATAATGTGATAATTTTGATGTTTATCATGGTAATAATTTTATAATTATAATAAAAAAGTGAATACATTATGTCAATAAGTACTAGTAGTTCTATAAATCTGAGCGAGGCATAACGGGATGGACGACTCTTTTAGTGTGGGCACTATTCTCTTTCCAAATTTGGTAGTGTTTAGTGTCGTAGCCTCTGTTCTCAGAGTATCCAGCACTCACGTGGCCATCATTAATTCTGTAGCCCTCTTTGTCATTGAAGAAAAAAATATGCTTTTGTCTGCAATACATTAGGCAGAGCATAAATTAGAGCCTTCTGCCCCTATGTGTTTCTTTATGCTTTTGATGTCATACACAAAACTGGTCAAATGTTCTTTTCTGCTGCCAGTGAAAGTGAGGGAAAAAAATCCCAGTCAATGTTTAAATAAATTGGAAGAAAATCTTGCAATACAACATACAAAACTAACACAGGAGCTATTTACGAAGTCTAAACAAAGTGCGAATTGGAAACTAGAGGGGTGGAAAAGGGAAATCCAAAGGTTAATGGTGGACACAAGGAGGCTGTTGGGTATGTCTCTAATGCTGTGCGAGGAGTGCTGACAGGGCCGGAATAAACAGATCATCCACAAATAGGGTTGGCTGTTGAGGAGAGGAAGGCAGGAGTGGATGTTTTGTCTGAAAGTAAGCGGTGGCAGAGCACAGCAGAGTGAGCCAGCTGCATCACATCAGCACTGGCTTCATTCTTTCCATATATTTAAGCTCTGGAAAATGTCTTTCACTTAAGTAGCAGTCTTGTCTCATGTACAATCGGTTTCCATATTTTGCTGTTGTCCCTCTGAGACATAATTGTTGTTAAAGTTATTTAGAATGATAATATAAAAATTTCAATGTTGAAAAAAATTATAATTTCTAATGAGTATTTTTCAGCATTATTTAATGGTGATCAGTGTGGACTTTTGTTCCATGAGCACGTTTTGGTTAGTGATGAATGTTAAAAAAAACAATTTCACAGTTAAGAATAAGACTAAATATTCTCGTTGCTTGAATCCTTACAGCTTAGAGGAACAGTTTGGTCATCACACTTCCAGTACGTTATTGGAAATTGTATGATTATGCTGAATGAATCACATTTAATGTGGCATTTGAGGATTTGTCAAATATATGACTAAAATTATGATCATGATTAATTTGTGGTATATCATACAGCCCAATCACAGATGACAAGATGCCTTTAAACACTTCATCAGCTTCAGTTTTCTCTTCTAAAGAATAGATAATATCCCTTTCTAGAAAAACTGTGACTCCTTTTAATCAAGAATTACATACATACAAGAATTACCATCTTCTAATATATATGCTTTTGGAGTGGATGCTGGGGACTATTTGGTTTTGTGAAGCATATACAGTGCAGCCACAACTAGGTTAGGAGTTTTTTTTTTAAGATGCTAAGGATTACAAGCCACCATTAGCAAAGATGTATTACTGAGATTTATATGGCTGTATTCAGAGTTTATGTCCAAATTTAAGTTAAGTATAAACATATGAACTGTACAATTTATAACAGGGTTAGGCTAAATCGTCTTATTTTTTGGCTGCTCCCGTGGGGGTTGCCACAGTGGATCATCCGTCTCCATACTACTCTGTCCTCTACATCTGCCTCTTTCAAACCAACTACCTGCATGTCTTCCCTCACCACATCCATGAACCTCCTTTTTGGCCTTCCTCTTTTCCTTCTTCCTGATGGCTCCATCCTCAGCATTCTCCTACCGATGTACCCCATGTGCCTCCTTTGCACATGTCCAAACCATCTCATTCGGTCCTCTTTCACTTTGTCCCCAAAATGTCCTACACGCACGGTTTCTCTAATTAACTTGTTTCTAATCCTGTCCATCCTCATCACTCCTTCAGCTTCAGCTCTGCTACCTTCAGCTCCATCTCCTGTCTTTTAGTCAATGCCACTGTCTCTAAACCATACAAGATCACAGGTTTTACCACAGTCCTATAAGCTTTCACTTTCACTATTGCAGATACCCTTCTATCACAAATCACTTCTGCCACTCTTCTCCACCCACTCCACCCTGCCTGCATTTTTTTTTCACTTCTCTAGCACACTCCATTCCTTTGCACTGTTGACCCCAAGGTACCTGAACTCATCCACCTTCACCACCTCTTCTCCCTGCAATCGCACCACTCCACTGCCCTCCCTCTCATTCACACACATGTACTTTGTCTTAGTCCTTAGTGCCTTAGTCAACCTGCTTCGTACTCTCACCACAAATCACTATATAATCCGCAAACATCATAGTCCATGGAGACTCCTGTCTGACCTCGTCCGTCAACTTGTCCATCACTACTGCAAACAGGAAAGGTCTCAGAGCCGATCCTTGATGCAGTCCAACCTCCACCTTGAACCAGTCTGTCATTCCTACTGCACACTTCACTGCTGTCACACTGTCCTCATACATGTCCTGCACCACCCTCACATACTTCTCTGACACACCTGACTTCCTTATACAATACCACAACTCCTCTCTCGGCACCCTGTCGTACGCCTTCTCTAAATCCACAAATCCACAATGCAACTCCTTCTGACTCTCGATATACTTCACCAACATTTTAAAAACAAATAATGCATTTGTGGTGCTTTTCCTTGGCATCAAACTATACTGTTGCTCACAGATGGTCACCTCTTCTCTCAGCCTGGCTTCCACTACTCTTTCCTATAACTTCATGGTGTGACTGATCAACTTTATTCCCCTGTAGTTATTGCAGATCTGCACATCTCCCTTATTTTTAAAAACCGGTACCAGCACACTCCTTCTCCATTCCTCAGGCATCCTCTCACCTTCCAAAATTTTGTAAACAACCTAAATATTTAACTTAATTGACATTACAATTAAGACTGTTCAGACTGTTGCAATTACCTGCATGTAGTTCATGAGTGGGTTGCCAGATTTTTTATGTACAAAGTTGTTTTTGGAGTTTTAGATATAATATGTAACATAAAAGCAAGTGGCAACTTAAAAATGAAAGATAAAAAAGACTACTGAGATAATATATGAATGAGAAGGATAACATATGATGTAATGTGTGCGCAAAGCCCTTAAGTCTCAAATGTTATATAAATTATAAAATTTTAAGTCACATTGGATGGGGGGTATCTGCAAAATGCCATAAATGTGAAATTAAATGGTTCTTTAATAAAATAATGACAATAATGCAATAATAATTAGGTTGGAAAAGCAGGTGTGTTGTCCACTAGGATAAGCAATGTAAAAAAAAAAAAACAAAAAGAAAAACAAAAAGCACAATTAAACTAATAATTAATAGTGTCGTGTTTTTGTATGTAATCTTGTATTTACTGCTCTTTATTCAAGATGATATCTGCAGGAAAATGGGTTTATATCAATGATAAGTGCATGTACCAGAAACACAATTCCAATTCCATTTCCATTTCAAATGCATGATCTTTATATTAAACGCTCACGAAATTTGCATAAAATCTAAAGCACATTTGGTAACCTAAATAACTTAAAATATTTTCTTAATATTATATCTATTTACCAGATCTATAAATAAAGGAAACTTATATGTCTGTTGTCTTTATTAGTGTTTATGCAAAATGTGAAAAATTAAAAGCACCTTGATTCCAAAAATGATTTATAAGCCTAAAAATGGAATTGTTGGATTATGTTCATAAAATACATTTGTCTCCAGGAGCTCCATGGAATTTAAATGACTGTGAACCACTTGTTCAGACATAATAACTCTCAATGTTAGTGTTATGTTGGAAAGAGCATTATTTGGTCTGTCTTTGGGGTTGTTTAGACTTAAGTAAAGATGGGCTGTTTAGCTGTAGGTCTCTCTCTCTCTCTCTCTCTCTCTCACTCTCTCTCTCTCTCTCTCTCTCTCTCTCTCTCTCTCTCTCTCTCTGATGAGTGCCATGTAAATGATTCTCACTTGCCCCTTTCTTTTGCACCAGGGCCTCTGCCAAAAGGCCTCCCTTCATCATCGTGCCTGCCTGCTTTGATCTGACACTCTTTATCCGTCACTTCTTCCATTGCTTAGTCTCCATGAGCAATTCAGTCAGGTTAGTGTTATTGCAAATGCAGCACAAATGATGCCGAAACCTTTTATGGGAGTGGAGTGGAATGGTATGAATTAAAGGAGACCTGGAAAACACTATGATAGCTTCAACCCAGTGTCATGGTATATAACAGTATGAGTTCGGCACCTCGTATGTGTTCATGTGATGTATTTGTTTCGCATATTAGAATTTAGAAAATATCTGGTGAATGGTTTTGGTTACTCCAAAGACCAGTCGGTGAGTCTCTTATGACAACTACTTATGACTATGTATTTTACTGTTATGTAAAATATGTTAAATCCTGTTGAGGGGTTCAGAGGTTTACACTTCCTCAAATCTTCACCTGGTTTATTTGTTCTTTAAATGTAGGCCATTTCAACAAAACTATAGTGTATTTTACAGATATCATCGGTGGGAATTTCCTTTTGAAAGTTGTACCATTATCCTAAAATGCCTTTTTGATTACTTCTTGCTTTTAAACTACATATACTCGTAGTAAGTGTGATAGTGGTAACCCAACTATTAATGCCGTCTTTGGGAACTGGAAGCACATAATGATCGGATTCTCATAAATGTCTGAAAGTTCCGAAGTGCCGACAGATGTCTCTTAATTGTTGCAAAGGAACGGGAGCCATTTCTTTTGTCTGCAAAAAAACCCCGAGCTCATTAACCGGGCGAGGGCGGCAAAAGTGAGGGGGTGGTGGAATATGTGAGCCAGGGCTGTGATAGAGCCATGAAACAATAAACATGTTACACAACTCAGCTTCATACCGTTCTTCTCAGAAGTCTCTCACATTTTCTCAGAAGCTACTCACATCTCATTAGATTGATAACGGTGTGTGTGGCTTGTTTGAGAACACCGTGACTGTTTTTCCGCACTGTCTATATGTTTTCACAGAATGGTGAGAACCATACTAACTTTATGGTTTCTCAAGTTTCTTTTTTATAGAAATGTACAGCCAATGCGTTTTCAAATGTTAGAAATGATAAGCGCTGTTAATAATCATTCATCAGTTAAAGAAATGCAGAGGTTTTTGTATTCTACTGTCAATCATATCAAGGAAAGATTCAAATAAATGAGGATGTGGATCTGTCAATTCGGTCAGGGTTATGAGTGGTTAATACAGAAGTTTCAGTTTATGGTGAGTTTTTTCCTTTATATTAGGTAAGTTAAAACACCTACACAATAATACATGATTCAGAGTTAATTCCCTTGTTTCTCATTTTCATCTCTGTTATGGCACAGCTTTGATTTGGCAGGTAATCAGCACATGCCGATATTCAGTATAGCCACATATCAGTTTTATAAACTATTCTAAGAACTCTGTAGCATGTCAGGTAGAACACTTGCCAGCTCACACTGATTTGTACATTCTCAATAAAAAGGTGCTAACTAATGTATACATTTTTGACTACACTTGGATTCTCCCTTTTGTTGAAACGTGCAGACAACACTCAATTTGATCAATACATAGATCATTATGTTGTATTTAAATCACTTTGATTTATATAAATAATTATTTAAATAATTATGTATTTAAATAAAAATTGGACTTGATTACAAAGAAAAATAAAATCTATAGTTTATTATTATTAATATTTGTGATGATCAACATTTAAACAGTTTACATTTTTAAAACAATTTTAAATAAAATGCCTGCTTGGTTTATTAATATTTGAAATAATATTTGTATAAATTATAATATTTTATACAAAAAAAATAGAATAAATCTAATTAATCTAATATACTTAATATTATATTGATTAAACTGAGTAATCATTTAAACCGATTAAATAAACTTAAATAAATGTAAAAAAAAAGATTATTAGATAGTTTACATTCCTTAGACCCCATTTGAGTAATACAAGTGTTTGTGTTTTAATATTGTACATATAATTTAATATATTTTTTTTTTAACTGTTCTACTTATTTCAGTATAATTTACCAAATGTCTTTTTTCCAACCATCCTTCATTTATTTACTCCCTAGATATGCAGAATTTTCAGGATTTCTTCTTTTAAGAGAAATTCTTGAAGCTGGATATAAAATAAAAATAGCGCTTGCGTTATCCTCTAGCCATTTCCTGGTTCAAGATTCAAGAGTTATTATTATTTTTTTAATTTTTAATTTTACTGCAAGTTGTATCCTGCATATAACTATGTTTGTGACAAATAAAAAAAAACAAAAAATGAAATGCTCTAAGCGCTCGAAGACTAAACAAACGTGTGTGTGTGTGTGTGTGTGTGTGTGTGTTATGTACTAATATCCTTATAAAGAAAATGCAACATTTTGCATGAACTAGGCAAATGAGGATCTTAAGGAATATGGGAGATAGAAATTTGTGGGATTCTGTGTCATCCATTGTGTATTGTATTCCTGATTCATGGCCAGTGCGACCTTGACCAGGATATACTTACTGAATATAAAATATAAAATGATTGGAAAACATTAATAGTTTGAAGGGTCGGGAAAAAATGAACCAAAACAGACTCAGAGGCTCATTGAATCACAAGTTTAGGTGAGAATTAAGGACATGTTGCGGAGGATGTACATGTGGCAGTGCATGTGTTTTATTATGTCTTAACACTTACAATACTGTAAAAATGTGTTTTATAATTTTGTTTAAAAATTTTTTTATACATATTTACAGTACAGTGCAATAAATGCAAATATAATTCAGGCATACTTATTTCATTGGCATCTACAAATCTTTAGCATGTTGTTAGTGTTTGTTGTCCAATCCCTTTCCTTTGCATATATGGAAACATATTTTATAGGTCATACACTCCACTTAAAGAAAGTGAGAAGAGACACTCAGTGCTCTTTCCGTGATTCACTGTATTCCACAAAACAAGATCAAGTGTCATTGTAGTCCTAAAAATATCTCAGCTTTTTTCCCCTCTAAATAAACACCCATCGTCAAAGCCGCGATCGAGCCCCAAAAAGGCTGCGTGGACACTTTCAAACTCCCATTCATTTCGTGTTCCATTATCCAGCCTGCTTCTGAGTGATGCAGCAGGCTGTGAGCTGGTGAGGGTTCTGCTGGCCATTGTCAACATTCATCTAAAAGGTTCTGCTCATTCATGTCCTTCAGTGCATCAGCACACTCCGAACCCTTATAGCATGAGTAATGGATTTTGTTAGTCAAGCCCTAATTATTATAATTAACTCACCCCTATCATCTCTCAGTGACCCCAACACTCCCACTCTACCCCAATGACATTCAAGTGTGCCTCATGACTTGTTGTGGGCTTGTCACACACCCACTAAAAACTGAATGGACTGCATGGGCTGCCAGGGAAACTCATAAGCTGGGCCTGGCAACTCTAGCTCCAGGATGAGTAGAGATGCCTATGATTTTAGATACCTTATCGATTGCTTTTTAGTTTACACTTAACTAATAACGGCATATGTATGGTTGATTTCACATTTAAATGTCCAATGCTATCATCCAAAACCAATTAAACACTGAAGACATAGATTTCATTCAACTGACCAGAAATAAAGTGCAAGACCAACCTACCAGAACAAACATACCTGCATACAACCCACTAAATCGGATTTATAGTCTGCTCCTTATTTATTGGCAGGTTTGGTAAAGATTATTGTATGTTATATTCTTTGGGTTATTATACTGTATATTATACATGTGTCACATGTATGGTAAAAAGAATAGAAATGGTGTTATTTGATTCCAAATGTGTGTAAAAAATAAAACAAAAAAACAATAAAAAAAAAGCAAACACTTTATAATAAACAAATTTAGAATATAAAAACTGCAGAACTGCACCATGCAGTGTATGTTATAGGCTTATATAGCCATTGAAATGCACTTAAATTTTAAATAATAGAAATCAATCCAATTAGCTATAAAAGAACATTATTTTGTGGAAAGAATGTAAGGAAATTGAAATTGTATTATATGTGTATACCTAATATGAGTGTATGCGAAATGGCCACATCAAAACCAGAGCTAAAGAATATCAGGCAGTTTTATTTATATTTAACAGGTTTTGTTTTGTCTGGTTGTCCACATTCCACTAATACTAGGGTTAGATCTAGTTGTTGAGGATGCCCAGAGTCTCTGCACCCAATATGAGTTTAATTGGTTTCTGGTGAAGTAGGAGGGGAACTGGAGAAAAGGGTTCCGCTAATTAAGAGAACTGTAGGAGGCTACCATGATTAGCACATTGCACCTTTCAAATAGAGCTGTGATGACAGACTGGCCAGGAGTTCCACACACACACACACACACACACACACACACACACACACACACACACACACACACACACACACACACACACACACACACACACACCCTATTGTTTATGCAAGGTCACTGTTAAAGTGAGACGATTACAATGCTAGATCCTATCTTACCAAAAAATTATTGTTCACAGTTCGCTAATGACGACACATACGCGTTTTTCACTTCTCTGTTTGTCGCTTGTTATATCTTGTGCTTATATCTCATTTTTACTGGGTTTGGGTTTTATCTATTAACCAAGAGTCTTCTTAGATCAGACAGACTCCATGACAGGCTCATTACTGAAACATTACACATGCTAAGCGTCAAATGGTCGAGTGAGAGCTTAGCTTGGGCTCGTTAACAACGAAAGTTTCATGTTGAATTAGCAGCTGCCTCGGTGTCTGCCGTACCCATAACTGTCAAAGCCATTTTATTTCATTTCATGTTAACAAGCCTTGTAGTTGAACCATTAAAATTATTTTGGTTCTTTCCTAACCAGCATAGTGAAAATCCATTGTGGCTGAAAGACTCAAGCTTTTTCTCCCTCTGCTGAGAGTCTTTGCTGCCCTGGAAGTTAATTGTCATCATGATGTTTTACTTTTTGAGCTGCATTGTTACTGTAATGAGAGGGAAAATGCCTCCTTGTGCGCTGATAAGCAACAGCATATCATCAGGATGAAAGCAAGATGTGTTGCTGCTTTATCACCACAAACTGTGAGTGGGAAAAACTGACTTTAATGTGCTATAATCAGGATGAATAAGAAGGCCTGAAGGAGATGAGGTTGGGTTCTTTATGGGGAAAAGTGTGGAATGGTAACTAACATGTGCAACAATCATGTTTCTTCAATTACCTGTGGTAAAAGACAGTAGTCTGGTGTAGATTTTTCTCAACAGAAACTATTAGTAGTGTTCAGTATAACTAGTGGCATGTAAAGTGATGATAGTTCAAAGCATTTTTAAGCAGATATTAATACTGGCATTTATTCAGAAGTTTGACACAAACAGGAAACACGACATCCACAATAGCACTTTCAAGATGCAAGGAAGTGGTTAATGTCTTTCTTTTGTCAGTGTAATATAGTATATTAACTAAATGAACAATTAAATGAAACAATCAAGAAGAAATATGCTTTATAATAAAGTGGTGACTCAATTTATTAATCTCTTTGATTTGTATTTGATTATGTTGTGCACTTGTTCACAGCAACAATCCATAGCAACAGAAAATATCTAATACCTAAACAGACAGAATACCTAAACAACAGTATAATATTACATTAACATCCAAAAACCTTGGTGGTGTATAATCCCTTTGTAATATGTGAAATTTCCACTGTCAGAAGACCTGATTTATCAGACAGGTCTGACTTGATTGGCAGTAACATGATACTACTGTATGTGTCAGGTATATGGCACTGGACTACCTTTTCCATCCGCCACTGCATCATGACATGACTGTCATGTCACTAATCACTGTTCCTTGTCACCCTTGATTGGCACATGTATATAAGTCTCACATTTCACAGCAATTTATATCTCCTATTTGTCTTCCATGGTTAATGTTGGTTTTTATGTGAGTCTTTTGCTGGGAAGTGAAGTTTCTGGCAGCCATATTGTTTTGTTGTGGTGTCTTCTGGGAAGCCCAGTTCTCGTAGGCTGTTGCAGATTGTTTGACAGTATGTTGTAGTTGTGAGATAAAAAAGTCAAAATTGTAAAATAAATGTATAAATATATGTTTATAAGAACATTCCTATTTGTCCAAGTCAGGTGATCATGGACTAGAATATGAATAGGTCCCAACAAAACTTGCTCTCCAAGTGACTGTATTTGCTTACTTTTCCAGTGAGCAGGTGTAGGTTTTAAGTAAGTAAGAAGTGATCAAACTGGGCGATGACAGAACGTACATTATTTGCAGCTATTGTTTGGTACAGCTAGGCTAATTGCTGGTTCACAGAGATAAGCTTTTAGTTTTAAGGTGCTGGGGCAGGTGCAGGAGTTTGTTCTCAGGCTTAGCGAAGCACCCTTTGGGAATATGTACATGAACACTCAGCATGAGAACTTGAAGAAATCGTGATTAATTAAACAGTAAAAACTACGAGTTGTGGGCATCTTTATGGGAAGGTGGACTATTTTTAGAATATCATGTCGAGTTGCTGAGGTATGCATACGAAGGAGTAATGAGGAGGGACTCAAGCCATTACAGGCTCCAGGAATATTTCTTAGGTCTTTGTGTGCTGTATGTGTGGATTAAAGACTGGAAAGTTTATATGAGAGGTGGTGTGCAGCTGAGTCCTCTGTTAACATGACAGTCTTTGTGTGTTCGTGTGTGTGTGTGTGTGTGTGTGTGTGTGTGTGTGTGTGTGTGTGTGTGTGTGTGTGTGTGTGTGTGTGTGTGTGTTTTTCCTTCGCTGCTGTGCAGTGAACTGGTGATGCTGACTGGTGGGTTGGAAACTCCTGCCTCCTTGTTCTAAAACACACACACACACACACACACACACACACACACATACCTGGTGTCTGTAACAACCTGGGTTTCTCCTCAGTCAATGGACAATCATTATAATCCAGTGAGTCACCTCACACGCATTCACACAAGACATTATTTATATATTTTTTTACGTCTAGTAGTATTTGAATGTGTGTGAGAAAGTGGACATACAGTTATAATGCAGTATCTTAACCTATACACACATGAGCACGCACACACACACACACACACACACACACACAGACACACACACACACACACACACACACACACACACACACACACTCTCAAGGACATAAGATGTACTGCAACATCTTCTGTTGTAACTGCTACTTTTCTTGTTAGGTTAAAAAATATCTTCTCAAATAACACAAACTAAAAGGAGCTTTTTTCAGTGGTTTATGTTTCTCTCTTTCATCAGACCACCATCTGTGTGCTACTGTGACAAATGTCTGATCCATGTTGTCTCCTCCTCCTCCTGCTGTTGCTGTGTGTCCTGCTAGTGAGAGTGAAGTTTTCCATACTCATTTCTACGTCGCCCTGCATTGTGTGAGCGAGAGCTGTTTGTTTACGTTTGATGATTATATGTATCAAGAGAAGAACAGACAACACTATATGGCATACTTAGTGAAAGCCAAAGACATAGGGACTTTTAAAGTAGAACATTGGATTCAATCTTGAGCTCAGTTTACTGTCTGCTCAGAGGTTTGCATGTTGTCGTATGTTTCCTGCCAGTAGGTGGATTGGTGCTGTGGGTGTGTGTGTGTGTGGGTGTGTGTGTGTGTGTGTGTGTGTGTGTGTGTGTGTGTGTGATTTTGTGTGTGTGATTTTGTGTGTGAGTATGAGAGAGATTATCTGTAATAAAATAATATCTGATGCAGGGGTATTTCAGTGTTGCTGCAATAGGCTCTGGATTAATGTACACTATATTTCCAAAAGTATTGGGTCACCTGGTCATAAGTTTGCTATGTGATTTTTGAGCATTGCATTCCACATTTAGTCCCAATTTGCTCTTATAATTCCCTCCACTTTTCTGGGAAGCTGTTCAACTAGATTTTGCTTATAGATATTTGTGTTCATCAGCCATAAGGGTATTACAAACGGCAGGTACTGGTGTAGGTGAGGTGAGGAGGCCTGGGGTGCAATCAGCGTTCCAATTCATTTCAAAGGTATTCAGTAGGGATGAGATCAGAGCTCTATAGTAGGCCAATCAAAATCTTCCTTTCCAAAGCATGTAAACCATATCTTCAAGGAGCTCACTTTGTGCACAGGGGCATTAGCATGCTGAAACAGGTTTGAGTTTCCAAGTTCAAGTGAATGTGAAATTTTATTATAGCGCATCTAAAGGCGTCCTGTACAATTAATGCCTCCAGCTTTGTAGTAACAGTTTGGAAAAGAACCACATATAGCAGAAAAGGTCAGGTGACCCAAAACTTTTGAAAATATAGTGTATATAATCCAGATATGGGAATTTCTTTGTAATCTTAAAGGAATTTGGACCAATCTTATTCACTACACAAACAAGTTTAATCAGCTCCACCCACTGCCACACATTATGTTCACATCTGCCTGCGATATTTTGTTATTAACTTATTTGCTTGCATTTCCCAAAATACCTATATTTGTTTTAGTTTAAGAGTGACCCTGAACATGTAAAAACACTTACTGTAGATGAATGAATAAACATAGTAAATGTGCTGCTCAGCAGCACGTAAATGACCTAGCATTTCAAGTACTCTCACATGTTAAGAAGCTTTTGTTGGCTGACCGTCTCCATGAAAATAAATGCTGCCCATTGCCATGACATTTTATTGGACTCACAGCTAGATGAAAGGATAAATGAAGAAGAACAATGTACTGAGAAAGTACGCTATAAGTACAAAGGTTTGTAAAAATGAATATAAGATTGGAATTTAGCTTTTTTAATTACCACAATTATTGCTGTTATAATAAACCTCCACTCTTCTGGAAAGGTGTTACACTGATTTCTGGAGTGTGGTTGTGAAGATTTGTACTCATTCAGCCATAAGATTTGAAGTAAAGTCAAGTACTTATGTAAGGTGAGCTGAGGTGCAGTCTGTTTTACAATTCATCAACATCAATGGTGTTTAATAGGTCTGAGGTCAAAACTCTATTGAAGGCCACTTAATATCTTCCACTTCAACAAATGTAAATTGTATGTTCATGGAGCAGACACTGTTGTTCAAGGGCACTATCATGCTGGAACAGGTTTGAGTCTCCTAGTTGAAGTGAAGTGAAAATGTAATCCACAGCCTATGCAATTGTGTGCCTTCAACATTGTGGTAACAGTTTGGGGAACAACCAGATATAGAAAAGACATAGAAAAGTCATCAGAATTAGCAGCTAATATGGCATTTCCTATTAATTTCAATTTCAATTCATTTTTATTTGTATAGCGCTTTTAACAATGAACATTGTCTCAAAGCAGCTTTACACAGATAATGCGGTGATTAAAAATGAATATGTTCTTTATGAGTAAGTTTGTCCCTGATGAGCGAGCCGGTGGCGACTGTGGCAAGGAAAAACTCCCCGAGATGGCATAAGGAAGAAACCTTGAGAGGAACCAGACTCAAGAGGGAACCCATCCTCATCTGGGTTACACCGAAATGTCCATTTGTGCCAGATATACGATGTTTCGGGGTACAGTGATGATGATCAAAAGCGAAATGTATTTCTGAGTCAGTGTAGGAGACTGTTGACATCAACTACAGTCCAATCCATCCTCAAAGCTCCCGTTCTTACTCCGGAATTTCATGGAACCACCCAAGGCTTTGATGACAAACCTACCCCAGCTGCACAGAGTGGCCTCCAGTCAAAGAGAACACTATCCAGAGGCAGGCCTGGATGAAGTGGGAAGATCCACGGAGGGGAGAGGGGCAGGAACAGTGGTCACTGGAGCCTCAGGAGCATGTTTAACTCGACCGAGAGAGAAAGAGAGAGAGAGAGAGAGAGAGAGAGAGAGAGAGAGAAGAGGGTGACAGGAAGAGAAGGATATGGATTATTAAGTGTCCTTATTGTTGCATGAGAGTTAAAGTCACTGTGCAGTTTGGACTCCGGCAAGACTCGCTATGGCAGCATAACTAAAAGGGAGAACCAGAAGGCAACACAGACATGAGGGATCTCTGGGATAAGAGACGACCCACCACACCACCATCAACAAACCTGAGTGAACGCGTGAATGTGAGGGGACGACAGCGTACAAATATCCCAGTTCACCAAACACTCTATATCAATGTTCCCTCCAGATCTGAGCCTTTACCTGAGAAAAAATCTACTGATTAAAGGCTTGACTGAATAAATATGTTTTCAACCTCGACTTAAACACTGAGACTGTGTCTGAGTCCCGAACACTGATAGGAAGGCTGTTCCATAACTGCGGGGCTTTATAAGAGAAAGATCTGCCCCCTGCTGTAATCTTCATTATTGGAAGAACCAACAGATAGCCAGCACTTTTTGATCTAAGTAGGCGTGGAGGATCATACTGGTACAGAAGTTCACTCAGATACGGCGGTGCGAGACCGTTAAGTGCTTTATATGTCAGTAGTAGTATTTTATAATCAATGCGAGATTTGATTGGGAGCCAGTGTAGACTGATTAATACAGGGATGATGTGGTCATATTTCCTAGATCTAGTAAGGACTCTTGCTGCTGCATTCTGAACTAACTGAAGCTTATTTATTATTAATGTTTATACTACTTCCATCCTGGCCAAAGGTGGTGATTGATTCAGATTACAAGTACTAGAATCTAAGCTCTTTTGTATAAAAGCTAAGTCATGTATTATGTCATGTATTATGTGTAGGATCTTTATTTGTTCATTCATTCTTTTTAATGAGCTATTTTATCCCATCCAGAAGTGAGTAAGTGATTATGTTTGTGGAAGCTTACCCAACAATTTAATAAAAGAAAATATTACCAAATGGTATAAATATGAATATCTGAGGGTAAGGATTGGCTGGCAACAAGAGGAGATGAAGTGAAAATTAAAAAATAAAAAAACAAAATCAAATGAATTTAAGCTAAAAACTTCCCTTTTCTCTTTTTCTCAGACTATAATCAATACATAAACCGTGAACTAGGACAGAGAAAAAAAGATGCAACATTTAATTCCTTTCAAGTAGCAAACACAGCTGTGTTTAAAAAATTAATTGTTGCAGAAAGTCATTTTAATCCTATTCCTGATACCCAAGCCAATATTCATCCTGAAACCCAAGCCAAGATTTGATTCTCAATTTTTTGTTTGTTTTAATTTATGAAGGAGAGCTTTAATCACATTCCCAATCCCAGCAGACTAAGCAGCAATGTGTCCAATAATAACCAGGTTTAATCTGTACTAAATTCTAAATACCAGCATCCAATACCACATACACACACACACACACACACACACACACACACACACACACACACACACACACACACACACACACACACACACACACACACACACACACACACACACAGGCACACACAAATCTTTCTTAATATCCTTTTTTCCCTGACAAAATGTACCTGTATAAAACATTTTTAAGGTAAAAGTCATCTTAGATATATTTAAAAAATCATCTTGTGGATGTAATGTTTTTTTTTTTTATAAAGGTGAACATGTACAAACAGAAGACATGAAAATGAGACACAACTTCACTAAACACATGAAAATAAAAAAACCCTGAACCTGGGCGTGAATACAAACATGGACAACCATAAATGACTATCGTGAGACAAAGAGTGCCGTGAAAGGTGAAGCTATATACAAGTGCTAATTGTCCTTGAAAATCACGTGACATGGTGCGGCTGATAGTAGATGTAGTCTTGTAGCTTTCGGATTAAACCTGACACTGGATGGTATATTCCAGCAGTTATCCAATCAGTAAATCATGTGGCAAAAGGGAAATGGCTACAATCAAGCAGGTTCAGGTGTAGATTTATGTTAAAGCCTGTTTAATCCTGGTTAAATATAATTAAATGTGCTTACTTATTGAAGGCCACAAATGTTAATACTTACAAAAAGCATGAGCTGCAGATGAATGCTAATCAGTTTTTATAATGGTTTATAACACGCTATATTTTATGTTGACTGTTAAAATAAATTGCAGTATCCTCCATTTGATGACCCCTGCTATAGACTGCTATAAGAAATCAGTATAAATTCTTCTTCTTCTTCTTTCGGCTGCTCCTATTAGGGGTCGCCACAGCGGATCATCCGTCTCCATACCACCCTGTCCTCTATATCTGCCTCTTTCACACCAACTACCTGCATGTCTTCCCTCACCACATCCATGAACCTCCTCCTTGGCCTTCCTCTTTTCCTCCTACCTGGTGGCTCCATCTTCAGCATTTTTCTACCAATATAATTCATGTCCCTTCTCTGCACATGTCCAAACCATCTCAATCTCGCCTCCCTCACCTTGTCACCAAAACATCCTACATGTGCTGTCCCTCTAATAAACTCATTTCTAATCTTGTCCATCCTCGTCACTCCCAACGAAAACCTCAACATCTTCAGCTCTGCTACCTCCAGCTCCACCTCCTGTCTTTTACTTAATGCCACTGTCTCTAATCCATACAACATCGCAGGTCTCACCACAGTCCTATAAACTTTCCCTTTCATTCTTGCAGATACTCTTCTATCACAAATCACTCCTGTCACTCTTCTCCACCCACTCCACCCTGCCTGCACTCTTTTCTTTACTTCTCTAACACACTCTCTATTACTTTGCACTGTTACCCCCAGGTACCTGAACTCCTCCACCTTCTCCACCTCTTCTCCCTGCAACCGCATCACTCCACTGCCCTCCCTCTCATTCACACACATGTACTCTGTCTTACTCCTACTGACTTTCATTCCCCTTCTCTCCAGCACATATCTCCACCTCTCCAGGCTCTTCTCAACCTGCTCAAACATCATAGTCCAGGGAGACTCCTGTCTGACCTCGTCCGTCAACCTGTCCATCACCACTGCAAACAGGAAAGGGCTCAGGGCCGATCCTTGATGCAGTCCAACCTTCACCCTGAACCAGTCTGTCGTACCTACTGCACACTTTACTGCCGTCACACTGTCCTCATACATGTCCTGCACCAATCTCACATACTTCTCTGACACACCTGACTTCCTCATACAATACCACAACTCCTCTCTCGGCACGCTGTCGTACGCTTTCTCTAAATCCACAAATACACAATGCAGCTCCTTCTGTCCTTCTCTATACTTCTCCATCAACATCCTCAAAGCAAATAAGGCATCTTTGGTGCTCTTCCTCGGCATGAAACCATACTGTTGCTCACAGATGGTCACCTCTTCTCTCAGTCTGGCTTCCACTATTCTTTCCCATAACTTCATGGTGTGACTGATCAACTTAATTCCCCTGTAGTTACTGCAGGTCTGCACATCTCCCTTATGCTTAAAGATCGGTACCAGCACACTCCTTCTCCATTCCTCAGGCATCCTCTCCCCTTCCAGAATCCTGTTAAACAATCTGGTTAAAAACTCCACTGCCATCTCTCCTAAACATCTCCACGCTTCTACCGGTATGTCATCTGGCCTCTTAATCGCTGCTCTCACTTCCTCCTTACTAATCCTATCTACATCCTGCTTCACCAACTCCACATCCTCCAACCTTCTCTCTCTCTGATTTTCCTCATTCATCAGCTGCTCAAAATACTCCCTCCATCTTCTCAACACACTCTCCTCACTAGTCAACACATTTCCCTCTCCATCCTTTATTGCTCTAACTTGCAGTACATCCTTCCCAGCTCGGTCCCTCTGCCTGGCCAATCGGTATAAATCCTTTTCTCCTTCCTTAGTGTCCAACCTCTTATACATTTCCTCATATGCCTTTTCCTTGGCTTTCGCCACATCCCTTTTTACCTGCTGCCGCATCTCCTTGTACTCCTGCCTACTTTTCTCATCACTCTGTCGATCCCACTTCTGTTTTGCCAACCTCTTTCCTCTAATGCTCTTCTGCACTTCCTCATTCCACCACCAAGTCTCCTTGTCTTGCTTTCTATTTCCAGATGTCACACCAAGTACTTTTCTAGCTGCCTCCCTCATCACTCCTGCAGTAGTTGCCCAATCATCCGGCACCTCTTCACCACCACCAAGCCCCTGTCTGACCTCTTCCCTGAACCTCACACTACACTCTTCCTCCTTCAGTTTCCACCATCTTATTCTTCTTTCAAAACCTTACTTTCCTCCTCTTCTTCTTCGCCTCCAAAACCATCCTACAGACCACCATCCGATGCTGTCTAGCTACACTGTCCACCGCCAACACCTTACAGTCTCCAATCTCCTTCAGGTTGCATCTCCTACACAGAAGATAATCCACCTGTGTGCACCTTCCTCCACTCTTATACGTCACCCTATGATCCTCCTTCTTCTTAAAATACGTGTTCACCACTGCCATTTCCATCCTTTTAGCAAAATCTACCACCATCTGCGCTTCCACATTCCTCTCCTTAAAACCATACCTACCCATCACCTCCTCATCACCTCTGTTCCCTTCACCTACATGCCCATTAAAGTCTGCCCCAATCACCAATCGTTCTTTCCTAGGTACACCATCTACCACTTCATCTAATTCACTCCAGAATCTTTCCTTCTCCTCCATCTCACAGCCAACATGTGGAGCATAGGCACTGATGACATTTATCATCATCCCTTCAACTTCCACCTTCACGATCATCACCCTATCAGAAACTCTCTTCACCTCCACTACACTCTTACTGTACTCTTCCTTCAGAATCACCCCTACACCATTTCTCTTCCTATCCACACCATGATAAAACAGTTTAAACACACCTCCAATGTTCCTGGCCTTACTCCCTTTCCACTTGGTCTCCTGAACACACAACATATCTACCTTTCTCCTCTCCATCATATCAGCTATCTCTCTCCCTTTACCCGTCATAGTACCAACATTTAAAGTACCAACCCGAACCTCTACTCTCCTACACTGCTCCTTTTCCTGCCGTCTCTGTAGACGCCTTCCTCCTCTCCTTCTCCTCCTTCGGCCAACAGTAGCCCAATTTCCACCGGTACCCTGTCGGCTAACGATACCTGTGGCGGTCGTTGTTAACCCGGGCCTCGACCGATCCGGTATGAAATTCTCATTTGTGATCCGCATATTTGACTTGGCACATGTTTTACGCTGGATGCCCTTCCTAACGCAACCCTCCCCATTTACCCGGGCTTGGGACCGGCACTAAGAGTACACTGGCTTGTGCCCCCCTAATGGCTGGGTTAAGAAATCAGTATAAATTAAAGACCATTTTTAACTAGGACTCTTGAATATGGGGACTTTCACTGTAGTTCATTATAGTAGGTTTTTTCAGTTTGCCAACAAGAATCGTGTTTATTTAGCCAGTAAATATGTAGTTGGGCCGAATTGAGTTTAGGTGCCCCAGTGATGCAGAAAACAAGAGTAACCTCACACTTCCTGGTCCCCAGTTCGACACTGAGCTTATTTTGCTATCTGTGCAGTTCTTTTTGTCTTCTCCCTGTGTCCATCTAGATATCTCCGGTTTCTTCCCACCTCTCAAAACAAGCTTGTAGGTCGACAAGGGCTTAAATGCCCCTAGGTGTGAATCGGTGTGTGAGCGAATGTGTGCATGATGCTCTGTGATGGACTAGTGTAACCTTTCAGGGTGTGTATCCTTTTTCACAGTGTTCCTGGGATTAGCTTTGAGGGGAAAATATATACCTAATACAATTGACTTGTGTGGCAATATCAACATTTTTTTCACCTCATCGGTTAGCATTATTATTTTTTTTATTATTATTTGGTTTAAGTAATGTTGTTGTTCCTGCTGTTCCTATCATTATAAATACACATTAAGAATATGAGTGGTCCCGCATGCCTTGGTTTGACACCTAGCTGCGTAAATCATAAGTGTTTTTGCTGTTTTGTAAAGTTTTAATTGAATTTATCAGGACTGAACTGAACCAAAGGAGGAAGATAAATAAAGAGAATAAATGTTGCATATGTGTGTCTTTGTCTCTATTCACAGTCCTGTTTAACAATTAATTTGTGTGCAGTGCATTAGCTGTGATATTTGGATGTTGCAAATGGAGGTTTACAGGTTTCATCAGTAAAACGGTTCATCACTATCTGAGTATGTACACCAAGTTCCCAGGCATTGGCACCCAGTCCTTCTGCTTTGTCTGCCATCTCTCATTTAAAACTTTCCCTTTTTTCTCCCAATTAGTGTGCGTTAGGTCTATGTTAGAAGGACTGTGGTACAGACACCAGTAGCAGGTGTTTGGTAGAATTAACAGAGGAATAGCAGGAATAGAAGAACAATACATCAGTGAGACCCAGCTGAATTCGCTCTTCTAAGAGCAGCTTACAAGCTCCTGCATGTTCTTGCTGCTGGCTAATGGGGGAGGTACGGCAAAATGGGTATCCTCAGTTTGCCAGTTAGATCTGTCGGCATTGCCTCGCGACCTTCGAGTGGGTAGGTGGGATGACACCATATGGACCACTCCACTGGCAGCTCCTTTGTTGTACCAGAATGTGGCAGTATAATTATAAAAAACAGATTTATGTGCTGCTCTGTAGCTCCTTAGGGTTGAGTTTACAGTTTTCATTTTGGCATCTCTTGTTAGGAAATAATTCCAAATTACACCCTTTAAAATGTGAAAAAGATGATGATGATGATCATCATCATCATTATGATCCTGATGATGATGGTTTTGATGTTTGTGTCTATGGCACCTTGCAATGCTGTGCCATCTCATTCAGTGGATTTCCTTCTTTCTTACCCAGTGTTCCTAGGATAGGTTCGAGCCATGATGAAGTGGTTACTGAAGAGAAATTAATAATTAATGGTTAAAGTCTAAAAGGAATATGATCAAAATTTCATTCTACCTGCATCCATTGTTCATAATGGTTTTATTAAATGAAACCGAGCCTAAAAAACAGAAGGACTATAAATATTCAAACCCAGTTACAAGCAAAAGGTCAAGTAATCTGCACATAGGCACAAAATAGACAGGACATAGATAAACAAAGGAGGAATCAAAGCAGCAGGACAAACAGGTAAATATACACGAGTACTGATTGCAAAGGGGCATGGTGGACATTTAATATGGGGTAATGCTTAAATGTAAATGATCTTATCCCCCTGACAGGACTAATTACTGTCGGAAGTTAAATTAAAACCCTTGTGAAAGTGGTGTAATGTCAGTCCCAGTTTATACATCACTTCATCAGCATGAGTGTGTAGCTGCAAACTTACATTCAGTCATTTTAAGTGCTCAGCTGAGCACACTGGGAACTCTTGTAGCGAGTTTTTAAGAATGCTCTATTGTAATAAAATAAAACATGGCAGATTGTTGTTATGGAAAAAGAGGAGCATCAGGGAGGTGCAATGCAGCTTGAATTGAGGTGGAACTTGACTATTTTCCAATAGCAGCATTGATTTATTTCTGTTTTTCTGCTATGTGCCAGTGCTAACCATTTTTACTGATAAAAGAATGACACATATGTTTGTTTGATTTCCTGAATTAAAACACTTTACACAGCTGTGTAATCTCAGTCCCAGAGGCAGACCAGGGAGCTCCTCTCTACATGATTAGATTAATCTAGGTGTTTTTAGCATGTTCAAAGAAATTAACGAGGTAAGGGGTAGGTATGTGATATTGTGAAAATCCTCCTTGCGAGAAGAAATATACTTACATTTTTGGTGCTACACAGTAAAAACCAAAAGGTTTTCCTCTAGTGTGGCTGTGGGGATTTCTGCTAATCTAGCCACAAGAACTTTAATGAGGTCAGATGCCAGGTGAGAAGCATTGGGGTGCAGTTGACATTAAGTTCTAATTTCATCCCAAAGGTGTTGAGTGAGGTTGAGGTCTGGGGCGCAGTGCAGAATGCTCGAGTTCTTCTACTTATACTTTGGCAAACCATGTCTTCATGGGGCTGCACGGAGGTATTGTTAAGCTGTATCATCATGTGCCTCATAGTTTCAGTAAAGATAATGTGTAATGTGACAGAATACAAGGACATTCCATACTAGTGGTTTTGGTTAATAATTGGGTAGGCAATAATTGGGTGAAGGGCACACGTCTACAATCCTTGGCTGTATCGTCTACAGGCTAAATAAACTAGATATTATATGCATATAGAATGTAGGTTAAATGAATGAGACATTAGTGAAGAGCTACTGTGTGTAGGCTACTGTTAAGCATTTTAAGGGTTTATTTGTCACATTGGTGTGACATGATTTGTGACAGAAATATTATAGTATTATCTTTTATCTGTTTATTAGATCTATGTGACTAGATACATGCTATTAATTTGTCTTTAGTTAGTGCTCCTTTTTTGGGCAGAGGATTTTTTAAGCCATTTTTACCTCAGCTGTTTACTATCACATGACTGCAACTAATCAGGGAGGGTGTGGGCTAACACGTGCGTCCTGTGAGACATGTAAAGTCCGCACATCTACTCAATCTACTGCTCATTCTACATCACGAGGCATCTGAAGACACTCAGGGGAAAGTGGTCATTTTCTTTTTTCCATGTACATGAGCATACACTCATATGCCCACGATTGATTAGTCTTCCTGCCGTCTCCTGACAATCATGTTTCGTTTTTATTCATTACCGTTTTCCCAGAGTAACTTAATAGCATTCAGTGAGATACATAATCAGTGTAGAGCAAGAAATGTAGAGCACTTAGCCAGCTAATGTTATACTGAATTCATCAATGAATTTATATTCCTCAATCTATAGTCTGTCCTCATTTTGTGTTAAAGTTATGTACACAAAAACATGTACACAGAATGGGCTACAATGCCATGACACTATCTGTATCTGTTTATTGCCCCAAATACACTATATTGTAATTTATTCTAAACCAGTCCAAGATGAATTGTGTTAAAAGAAGAGTTGAGCCATCCTGAAATCCTCAGGGACGTTGGAACATGGTGTCTGAATCTACAGGAAGGCATCTCTACTTCCACTTTACTTTGCCCTTATATCCCATATCTCCTGCTTCTGTAATTGTGCAGTGATTGCACTCATTATTACAATCTGACGGCTTTAGGCTAAAAAAGGTGATTATATGTAAATATTGGTGGTGTCTCTGGGTAGTGACAGAAGAAAAGCATAGCAGCATCTGAAGGTTTAACAAACTATTAATAGGGTGTAAGAGTGGGACAAGATGTGGTCGAATAAAAAAATAAAATAAATTAAAAGCAGTAGAGCAAAGAAAGTCACGATTTGGATCTGAGAAGTAATTAGTAAAGATATATAGAGAAGGAACCCAGCCACAATTTAATAATAGTGTCCTCCGGGCAGTGAGAGTGTTGTTTAGCCCCCAACATCATGGCTCAAGACCATGTGTGTGTGCATGCTGAGCGTTCTGTCGTCAGCAGCAGCGCCGTGGGTGTCAAGTTCACGGTGAGCAATTTGAGCGATCGTGATGAGGAGGGCTGTTCAGAAGGAAGTAACACTCCCTCTTGCAGCCTTTAGTCAGCAATAAAGAGGCCTGCTTGTTTAGCAGCACTCCAATGAAGCCAGGTTTTTTCGGCTGGGCTTTACAGAAGACATATTAATGTTAGTGTGTGTCTATGAACTAGAAAAGGTGAAAAATGCTTTCTTGAATAAGACTCAAGGTTAGTGTACATAAAGCTAAGTGAAAACAAAATATGGTGAGCTAAATCTACAAAAATAACAATGACAGGTAACATAAAGATTGCTTTTTTTTAATGATGTAATGCTGACACAAGGCTGTGTTCTAAAACTTTTTTAAACTAACCTAACATTTAATGTTATAAGATAGCTAGATCAAAGAAGGAGAGTCTGAAATCAGTGTAATTGTAAATATAGTTATATTTTTAAGTTTTATTTTAAAACTTAACTCTTAAGCAATGTCATGACACTGTAATGAAAGTTACGCCTCTATTTTTATGCATCTCATGAGTCTGGATTGCTTACACATTCGCACGATGGCCTGCCCCTGGTCATTAGGAACATCACTCAGCGACACCCTCAGACATGAAAGCCATATATCCATGTATATATTGCAATATCAGTGAACATAATAGGGGCAGTATAGCATCATGTAACACTGCACAAATGACCTATACAAGTGTTGTGGGCCAAATTGCATATGACTAGACAAATCAAAAATAGAAATGCTATATATAAAATAATTGTAGTGTTTGTAGCCTTTAGATCTACTTATATGGCATATGTAAGCTTTTTGGATTTTGTAGATTAGTAAATACTTTACTACTTTACAGTTTGTCTTGGAAACTGGACGAATATAGATGATTTGGCTCTGACATGCCATGTAGTAAATGTTACTTTTAGTCTTCTGGATGTACATAAAGTATGCAGTAAGCCCAGTGTCAAATATGAACCTGCCTGTTATTTTGTTTGATATGTCAAAACATCCCCATGATCTGCACAGCTGTGATTAGCCACAGTACTCAGATGAGCTTGTGCCCATACGAAATCACAGCTGTGACCATATTAAATATTTAATATTACCTGCTTAAATGTGTTGCTCCGTAACTCTCTTTAAAATACTCACACACGCGATTGTAGCAGAATTACGCTAAATCTTTTGATTGTTCCCCAAGGACACGAGGACAGATATTAAGCACTACTTATTTCCAAAAAAAAAAAAAAAGATTAGATGCTGAAAGTAGATGAACAGTTTTGAAAGCTTGTTAGTATTATTCAAAAGGTCCCCTCTTGATTTCTTTTACAGTTAACTGCATTAGCATTTTCAGCGTCTGGGGTCAGGTTACGGTTGTTGTTTTGAAGACAGCTATTTGATTCATTCATTAAACAGTGTAGACTACACCACATGAACACTGAGGTGCTCATGGGTACTTCTGCTAGAGGGGAGGCTGATTGATCTCCATATGGGTTCTTGCTCTCTCTTTCTCTCTCACTCTTACTCTTGTTTTGTCAATCTCTGTCTCTCATGCTCTCTCTTCCATACTTCAAAATATGGCAAACCATTCAAGAAATATGGTATGCTATCCAAAAGCTGTTGGTGTAAAATTGCTGATGGTGATGCATGGAAATCATTACAAGGGTTTAGCAGAAGATTAAATTACATCATCATGCTGTACCCAGTAACCTTCATTGGTCATGCACATGTACTGCAAGCTTTTTGTTTTACCGCTTGCTCTTGACCACCTAAAATTAAAGATTTCCTGCTCCCACAATTTTCTTTTGAGATCCTTTTGAGATCCCAATCTCATTTTACATACACTCCCAGTACACTCTGTACCCATGCACCAATATTTGAATACTGAAATCACTTTGAATATTTGTTACCCTTTATGTTCACCAAAATTTGGGAGAAGTATGAAAAACAGCCACATTTACGAATATTTTAATGCAGCAAGCACTGTTGGCTTGGGTGCACGTTAAAGGTGTGTATTGGGACTAGAAAAGTCACTTTGACCTTTCGATAGCTGCAATTTTAGTCAATGCCAAATCTCTGTGCTACAGTAGAGTTATTGGCTGCAATATTGAGCTGACATTAAGTAGAGCTTTTGCTGTTGTTTTTTCGTATTCTTGCTCATGCAGGAGGGAATTATAGGCCTATTTATTTTTGCTTCATTAAAGTCTTCATTTTTCTTACTTCTCCCAAATAAATATCTTTTTAACTCTTATCATTAAGTCTCATGCATATTCATATAGTACAATTAGCCTAAGGAAAAGATGTTTGTAATTTGAGCGTGTCAAGTAGTCATTGAATTCAAGGGTTTTTGTCATATAAGTATATTACAGGAAACAGTCTGTAAACTATACAATACATTGTGGACATATGGGGGGAAAGTGAGGACATATAGGAAAAAATAGACACAAAACATAAATGACAAAAGAACACATTTCAAAGTTTGAAATTTTAAAAGTTACTCAGTTTTTTTTGTGGATAATTTGCTACCTATGTTTGGTTTCATTTCATTGTAGAACATTCACCAGGTAAACCTTTGCTCAATGTTTCCCCAGATTAATTTTCTTGCTTGCATTGAGATCCAGTCCTTCTGTCTGAAGTTTAGTGTGTTGTGCATTTTGAGATGCCTTTCTTTTTACCACAGAGTCTTTCCCCTACAAAGCTGCACACAGGATGTTTTTGGGTTTTGGGGGATTTTTTAAAGTGAAAGTTCCTGTGTGTGGGAAACTCTCAGGAGTTCAGCTGTTTCTAAAATTCTTGAATCAGACCATCTGGTTCCAATAACCATATCAAGGACAAAGTCATATTAGACGTGAGCATTTACTGGAGCTCTGGACCTATCTCTGCACAAGTTTATCCACATGCTGACACATGTTGAGCTGATTCAGTAACTGCGAAGGTGAAAGTAATGGTGTTCTAAATAGTGTTGTGTGCTAAATGTTCGAATAAATAAAGTTATAAGATAATTTTCAGTTGAAGCCAAATGTTTACATAGCCAAGGCTAAAGATATTCACACAACTCCAAAGATTTCTTCCTGGCATCTACTTCACATTAGAGGGAATTTAAACCTATCCTTTAGAGACAGATTTATTTTAGCTTCATTTCACTAAATAGAAATTCCAATTAGAGGGTTAAATGTTTATACAGTGGTGACTGGTCTTTTTATTGACAGAGATTATGCTTTATTGCTGACATTTCAGGGCATTGTTCTCTGTCAGATGCAAGAATGACCTTTATTCTACTGTACTTTCCGACAATGACAAAATGGTTGCCGGTGTAAAGCCTTGACCTTCATGATGTAAAACAATTTGTGGAACAAATTTAAAACGTAGGTTTGAGCAAAGAGGACTACAAACCTAACTTTTACACCAGTTCTGTCAGGAAGAATGAGCAAAAGTAAATACACAGTAAATTAGTGTGTGAAACTTGTATACATTTTTTTAAAAGTTAAGCAATGTGGGTAATACTTTGAAGTACTAACAGTGTGTATGTAAATATTTAATGCAATAAAATCGGATTTAGTGAATACAAAATTAAATAATTGTCTTGTCTTTTACTTTCAATAATGCATGTGGACTGAATTCATACCCTTTAAATTGTATAATTCTGGAGTATTCACATGAACCTATAAATGTTAATAGTAACGGCAGTTTACTGTAAACTGCCATTGAAAGTCAGTAAGTGAGAGAACTAAATGGTTTAAAACAATGCAGCACTAGAAACCTATTTCACAGGGTTTGTTAGTTCAGATTAAAAGAATCAAGTTTTTTGAGCAAAGATGGAGGAAATGTAGCTTTTTGTGCTATAGGGAAAATAGTAATTCAGACCAATTTATTATGTGTATCAAAGTCCAAACTCTGAAAAATACTTTTGGACCTGGGTGCAATTATTTTATTTTATAATAATAATAATAATTACCCTCTGCCTTTCTGAACATCTTATTGAAGTTCCATCAGCCTGGAGAACTGGGGATCCAAGTCACAAAACCAGGCATTTTTTGAGATTCTTTGCCAGTAGTAATATTTTTGTAATATAGAATATGTAATATGATGTGGCTATAATGTGGTTGTAAACAATGAGCTGAGGAACCGGCTTGATGGAGCCTCTTCCTTCCTGTGCGACTTAGGTTGAGATGAAGCACCTGCTCCTTCATCTGGCTGCAGTGTGGATGCATCAATATCCTCAGACACACTGGCAAAGCTAGATAGCTGTTGTGTCAACGTCTTGCTGTTTCCTGTACAAAAAATCACACAAGATTCTGCTCTGCAGTGCAGTTAGAAGAAAAGCACTGAAAAGAAAAAAAAAATGATGACTGCGGGTGTTGGATTGGTTAGGGAACCTTGTGTTGGTGCATTAGTTTGTAAGTGGGTCAGGTGTAAGCATATTTGCCTCCCAGTGGGCATAAAGAAGAGTGGAAGAAGATATAGATTCAACTGTCAGAGCCTGTTTGAGATATTTTATTGCCAGTTTTAATGTCATAGCCACCTTGTCTTCTGAGCTATAAATAGCTTACCTATCAAAGTCAACATGGCATTATGGAAATAACTGGATATTTAATACCTGTTTATCTGTAGAGATGTAACTTACTATTATTCAGAATTATGCAGATATACATAGCACCTGGGTCGAACTAGAGGTTTGTTTCAGTGTTGTTTTTTTGGGGGTTTTTTTTGTGTAACACAGCAAAAATAGTTGTGCTTGCAGATATGACAAAGAAAAACCTTGTTCATAAACATGAATGAGCAGCAATAACAGGATGCATTTGCAGCATCTTTAGTAACTGCCTGGTCAGGGATGCAGTGGTTTAAATTTGATTGGTTGTGTGTAAATTTGTGTAAATCAAAAATACCACAGTCATGACTGCAAAATATATATTTTTAAAAGAGCCCTCCAATATTTCTTGTAATTTTGATGTAGCTGAAATTACGGATCTGTTACTTATGTATGCCATGTAGGCAGAGGTGGGAAGTAACGGAGTACAAATACTTCGTTACTGTACTTAAGTAGATTTTTTCAGTATCAGTACTTTACTCCACTATTTATTTTTCAGACAAATTTTTACTTTTACTCATTACATTTTTACACAAATATCTGTACTTTTTACTTCTTACATTTTTAAAACCGGCTCGTTACTTTAGTTTTAATCCAATGATTTGGTGAAATATACATTTTTTTATTTCACTGCACGCCGATTTCAGCCGAACAACCGATTTCCTGTTACTGTCTTTTTCAATCCGCTGGTGTATAAAGTCCTGACTCTCACTCTTTACGGAGATAAGAATCAGCAGGCAGAAGGCAGTAAGAAGTTTGCGGTTAATGTGGATGAGACAGAGGGAGTCAGTGATGTAAACATGACTGAGAACAGACACATTCATGATCATCATCATGTTTTCTCTGCTTGTGTTCT
This sequence comes from Silurus aristotelis, assembly GCF_946808225.1. Taxonomy (NCBI): domain Eukaryota; kingdom Metazoa; phylum Chordata; class Actinopteri; order Siluriformes; family Siluridae; genus Silurus; species Silurus aristotelis. The sequence goes on along the minus strand of NC_139590.1, from coordinate 15,749,591 downwards.
ATACGTGGATGTTCAGCCTGGACACATTCATTAGATAACAACATTTTTAATTAGTTTTGTATTAATATATTTATATTTGGCTGTCAAAATTTAAATTATTTTAAACTGCACTAAATGTTATGAACACGCTATCAATTCAGCGCGCATTTTTGTTTTTATCATTTTTATAAAAAAAAAAAAATGTTTATACATAAATAAATAAATATGAAAGAGGCGAAAATAAAACCTCCAGCAAAACATACACTTATTCACGACGTCCCTTCTTTACTTAGATATAAAATAAATAAATAAACTCCACCGAAAAATAATTTTAATCAGTAAACTTTTGCTTTATTTTTGCACAAAGTCTCAAATCAAACACCAAATCCGCCATGTTTTACACAATTAACCCTCTTGGTGGCGTTTTGTGGGTTTTTCCCTCATAATGGCGACATGAACATAAATTACTGTCTTTATTGATCGTACAGATAAAAACAATAAATCATTCAAACCTGTAAAATGTCTATGATTATATATATATATATATATATATATATATATAAAAGCTTCTTGACTGGAAGAGGTACAGTTTCTCCGGTATCAGCTCATTAACGGTCCGTGTGAAAACATAGCAAAGGCTTTTTGCACGATTGATATTTTTTGCACTTCTATTAGATGCCAAACTGCATTTCGTTGCTGTGAACCTGTATTTTGCAATAACAAAGTTTTATCTATCTATCTATCTATCTATCTATCTATCTATCTATCTATCTGTCTGTCTGTCTGTCTGTCTGTCTGTCTGTCTGTCTGTCTGTCTGTCTGTCTGTCTGTCTGTCTGTCTGTCTGTCTATCTATCTATCTATCTATCTATCTATCTATCTATCTATCTATCTATCTATCTATCTATCTATCTATCTATCTATCTATCTATCTATCTATCTATCTATCAAATATTAATATGATGTGAGGTCCAGTTAACAGCTAAAACAGGTAGAAGTAATAACTACTTTTTACTTAAGTACATGTCAGAGCCAAGACTTCTTTACTTTCACTTAAGTAAAAAGGTATAATCAGTACTTCAACTTTTACCCGAGTATTTCAAAACATGAGTATCTGTACTTCTACTTAAGTAAGGGATGTGTGTACTTTTGCCACCTCTGCATGTAGGTCAGAGCTATATAGCAAGCCATTTAAGATCTTCCATGCCAAACCATGTACAGTGAGGAAAATAAGTATTTGAACACCCTGCTATTTTGCAAGTTCTCCCACTTAGAAATCATGGAGGGGTCTGAAATTGTCATCGTAGGTGCATGTCCACTGTGAGAGACATAATCTAAAAAAAAAATCCAGAAATCACAATATAAGGTTTTTTAACTATTTATTTGTATGATACAGCTGCAAATAAGTATTTGAACACCTGTCTATCAGTTAGAAATCTGACCCTCAAAGACCTGTAAGTCTGCCTTTAAAATGTCCACCTTCACTACATTTATTATTCTGAATTAGATGCACCTGTTTGAGGTTGTTAGCAGCATAAAGACACCTGTCCACCCCATACAATCAGTAAGAATCCAACTACTAACATGGCCAAGACAAAAGAGCTGTCCAAAGACACTAGAGACAAAATTGTACACCTCCACAAGGCTGGAAAGGGCTACGGGGAAATTGCCAAGCAGCTTGGTGAAAAAAGGTCCAATATTGGAGCAATCATTAGAAAATGGAAGAAGCTAAACATGACTGTCAATCTCCCTCGGACTGGGGCTCCATGCAAGATCTCACCTTGTGGGGTCTCAATGATCCTGAGGAAGGTGAGAAATCAGCCCAGAACTACAAGGGAGGAGCTGGTCAATGACCTGAAAGAACTAGGACCACCGTTTAGGAACTGGAAGGTTCCCCTGCTTAAACCAGCACATGTCCAGGCACGTCTTAAGTTTGCCAATGACCATTTGGATGATCCAGAGGAGTCATGGGAGAAAGTCATGTGGTCAGATGAGACCAAAATAGAACTTTTGGGTCATAATTCCACTAAACGTGTTTGGAGGAAGAAGAATGATAAGTACCATCCCAAGAACACCATCCCTACTGTGAAGCATGGGGGTGGGAGAATCATGCTTTGGGGGTGTTTTTCTGCACATGGGACAGGGCGACTGCACTGTATTAAGGAGAGGATGACCGGGGCCATGTATTGCAAGATTTTGGTGAACAACCTCCTTCCCTCAGTTAGAGCATTGAAGATGGGTCGAGGCTGGGTCTTCCAACATGACAATGGCCCGAAGCACACAGCCAGGATAACCAAGGAGTGGCTCTGTAAGAAGCATATCAAGGTTCTGGCGTGGCCTAGCCAGTCTCCAGACCTAAACCCAATAGAGAATCTTTGGAGGGAGCTCAAACTCCATGTTTCTCAGCGACAGGCCAGAAACCTGACTGATCTAGAGAAGATCTGTGTGGAGGAGTGGGCCAAAATCCCTCCTGCAGTGTGTGCAAACCTGGTGAAAAACTACATGAAACGTTTGACCTCTGTAATTGCAAACAAAGGCTACTGTACCAAAATTTTAACATTGACTTTCTCAGGTGTTCAAATATTATTTGCAGCTGTATCATACAAATAAATAGTTAAAAAATCATACATTGTGATTTCTGAATTTTTTTTTTTAGATTATGTCTCTCACAGTGGACATTCACCTACGATGACAATTTCAGACCCCTCCATGAATTCTAAGTGGGAGAACTTGCAAAATAGCAGGGTGTTCAAATACTTATTTTCCTCAGTGTATGTTTTCAGGTTACATATGTAACCCTGGCACTGAGGTCAAGGTTATAAAACGTGACAACAGTCAGTAAGGTGGACCAGCTTGCAGCACTGCAGATGTCATGGATGGTCTGCTTGTTTGCAGGGAGGCCTCTCGTAGGAGAGCCATAGCAGATGAATGGTTGTTACGAATTCCTCCACGGACTTGTCCTGTGGACGTAAATGTCCAGTGCTTGCACCGGACACAGTTGGTTCAGCGTTTCCTGGTTTGGGGCCTGCAAAGGAGGAGGATAGAATGCCTGGAGCCTAACAGGTCATGGGACAACCGAAGGCACCTTAGGGATGTACCCTGTTCCAGAGTACAGGTATGCCTGGAGTGAACTCCAGAAAAGAGGGGGCCACAGAGAGGACCTGCAAATGCCCTACTCTCTTAATAGAGGATTGAGCCAATGGCTTGAAGGGGGCTCAGATACAGCCTCTAACACCACGGCCAAGTCCCACACAGGCGCTTTGCGGTCTTCAGGGGCCACAGCCACAGCCTCCACAACTCTGGGTGGAGGGTTATCTCTTGCACCCCCTGCCTAAAAGAGAGGATTTCTTCTGAGAGGAATCTCCTAGGGAGGGTGTTTGAGAAGGGCTACCAGGTCCACAAACCATGGTCTGCCCAGAGGAGATGGACTCCATCTCAGCGAACTCTTTCCAGAACTCACGGAAGCAGCGTGACGTTTAGATGGTACGGGATATACGCTTCCCCTTAAGGACAGCAGCTTCCCCTGGGCCCACAGGAGGATCTGGCATGCCAGCTTGTACAGGAGGCTTTAGCACAGACCTCCCTGGTGGACCACCAAGATGTTGTCCGAGCGGATCAACACATGGTGACCTCTGAGGTCTGACAGGAAATGCTTCAAAGATGGAAGCATGGGCAGCATTTTGTGGCAATTGATGTGCCACAGCAGATAGGGCACTCCCCATAGACCTTGAGGAGAGCAGCCATTTATGACCGCTAACCAACCCGTGAGGGACGCGTCGTCATTAGCATTTACGTGACGACCGGGAACTCCCAACAAGGGGCCCTAAGATAGACACCCAGGATCTTTCCAGATATCTAAGGCACATAGGGCTTACTGCATGATCTTTATTGTATGGAGTTGCCCCTGAGCCACCACTCAAGGGGTCTCATGTGCAGGAGGCCAAGTGTAACCACATTGGAAGGTGCTGCCATTAGCCCCAGGAGGAGACAGCTACAGGTCGAATTCCATACGACACCTAAATAAGTGGTTTTCTGTAATGGAGAAAGCACACTCTTTTTGGTGTTCAGCCATAACCCCAGTTCCTTCATGTGAGTGAGAACTACATCTTAATGCTGGACAGCTAAGTGCTCTGATTGAGCTAATATCAACCAATCTTTGATATAGTTTAAGATGAGGATGCCCTAAAGTCTCAGGGGAACCTGAGCCACATCTACACACTTCGTGAAGCTGCAGGGTGAGAGGCCACAAGACCAAATAGAAGGACCAGATATTGGTATGCTTTAGCCCTGAAAGCAAACCTCAGGAACTTCCTGTGAGAAGGAAGGATAGATACATGTAAGTATGCATCCTTTAGATCTAACCAGTATTTGGATTTGATTTAAGACATGACCACCTGCTTAAGGGGTAGCATCTTATTCCTGGTAGCATCTTATTCCTGGTAGCAATCTATGTCTCATTAGTGCATGGTTAAACTGACGTAGATCTAGAATAGGACGCAACCCTCTGTCCTTTTTGGGAACTATGAAGTACAAGCTGTAGAACCCAGACTCTCTGTCTGATGGAGGGACCACCTCCATGACCTCCTTCCTCAGGAGAGTGCTTAGCTCTTGTTCCATGACCAGAGCCTGCTCGGGCCACACCAAGGTGGGACCCACCTTAACGAATGAGACCCCAACTGAATCATATAGCCTCTGTCAACAGTGAGACAGACACGTCTGGCAGAGCTTCCAAGGTTGCGAGGTAGTCTTTTAAGGGTATCAGTCTCTCAAGACTTGGCCGAAGGAGAAGAAAGGAGAGGAGGAAGACATCTACAGAGGCAGCAGGAAATGGAGGAAAATGGAGAAAGTGTAGGAGAGTGGAGGTTAGGGTTGGTACATTAAATGTTGGTACTATGATTCGAAAAGGGAGATAGCCGATATGATGGAGCAGAATATAATTGATAGGTTGTGTGTTCAAGAGACCAAGTGGAAAGGCTGTAAGGCCAGGAGCATTGGAGGGGTTTTAAACTTTTCTTTTATGGTGTGGATGGAAAAAGAAATGGTGTAGGGGTGATTCTAAAGGAAGAGTACAGTAAGAGTGTAGTGGAGGTGAAGAGGGTTTCTGATAGGGTGATGAACGTAAAGTTGGAAGGTGAAGGGGTGATGATAAATGTTATCAGTGCTAATGCTCCACAAGTGGGTTGTGAGATGGAATTGAGCATTGAGTTTTCCTTTCACTTGAACTTGGAGACCCAACTCATAACTGCCTCCTTTGAATGATTCATGCCTTCTGAGCATGGTTTTGGGACACCTCAGTTATAATGTTGAATTGCCAATGCATGATGTTTTTCATGCAGTTTACCTTTTAATTGTTTTTTCTTTTTTTTTTTTTTGGAATTATTTGTAAAATCAGCAGACCCATAGAGTTTGAGAACAAAGTTTTTTTGTTATTTGTGCTTGTGACATGGACATGATAGTAAGACAGTAAGGATAAATCAAACAGCAGCTTTGGCTTTGCTCTGCTTACACCCACACACACATGCACTTATGTACACACATACACACAGGAGCTCAATGCCCAAACAAAGCTAAGGATCACACAAATGTACAAGGGACAGCAGGGCTCAGGTGTGTCATGTTAGTCATCATTTGTAAAGGGTGTCCTAAACCACATCCCACCTGCTACACAGTTGCTTCGTTCAGAAAAAAGGCAAAATAATCATGTGGGATTTCAAACCTGCACTTTTTTGTGAAATATTTGTTTTTAAAAGACCTATGCAATGTTTCTTTGCTAGAATATAAAACTCTTCCTGCGTGTCTTTCTCACAATCCTCATTGTGGCCCTGTCTCTACAGTCCCAACACTGCAGTGTTGTGACAGCGTGCCTTAGTATCTAAGGTCGACCAAGACGACCTTCAGTTCAGCTTCCTCCCTCTGACATTTATGGCTGCCATTTGACCTTTCAGAGGCAACGGTGTAGCCGAGTAGCAGACATAGCGACAAATGTGAGTCCGCCATTCAGTACATTATTATCAGCCCAAAGATGTGGGTACACACTTGGTTTTAATAAACCACTGAGAATTTGCACTGTCTTTTAATGAAATGTCTCCTGCTGTTAAAAAAAAAAAATTTGAAAAGGGCATTATGCACATTCCTAATTTTTTTTAAGCACTGCTTTAAAATGAACAGGAAACAAAGTGTGCAACAATGGTTTAAGGCAGCGTGCAGGCTCATATTCTACAAAATGTAAATGAAAAATTAAAAATACACACACACACACACACACACACACACACACACACACACACACACACACACACACACACACACACACACACACACACACACACACACACAGACACACACACATGGGTAACAGCACATTGTGCTATTTCTCCACAACAAATAACTTGAATCTCATCTCACAATTAAATATCTGATTTCCCTCGGAGCAGTCAGAATATCTATTATGTAATTCATGATTACAAATCCGTGCGTTTATAAAAGACATAAGATGTGTGGGTGTGTCTATTGTAATACGATGCAGCTATAATAATGCACCTTATATTCGAGTCTGAATATCTCAAATGTTTTCTCGGCTCATTTTTGAGGATTTGCATTGTTGGTGATATCTGAGCTTCTGATTTGTGGGTCATATGGAAATAGAGCTTACTGAGATAACTGAGAGAATAGTACCGACTGTAGGACTGTAATAGTAATAGTAGGACTGTATAAAAAAAAAAAACTGTATAAAAGAAGGAAATGAAGTGTCATAAAAAAACAAAAAAAACAAATATGGCTTTGATATCCAGTATAACTAGAGCGACATGCCTATAATGTCACTAAAATATTTTACTTGTTCCTTTTTGTGTTTTCTGGAGGCAAGTGTTTAATGGGATTCTCAGCAAGACAAGCTTTAGGAATTAAATATTAGCTGTTGTAGATATCCAGAGGTATGCACAGTTTAATTGCTATGGATCTGAATGCTGCCCACACAACAGTAGGGAGACTGGAGGTGAGAACTTGCCAAAATAGCCTGTTTGTCTCAACCCACCATTTTCCCAAACTGACAGGTAATATGGGAGAAAGAAAACATGATTTTTTTGTACAAGCAGGAATGACCATATGGTGTTTTAGGCCAAATGGCGAACTATGTGAAATAGAAAATACAGAGAGCTTAACTGAAGTCAGGGCCACAGATAGAATCTGCACTCTAGGATTTTATCACTTGGAACCTGTCATTGATTCTCCTGGAATTGATTAAACACAACTGTCTCAAATCAATAGGTGCTTGATAATCACCAAGATTATAAGTTATAAGAGGTGGGAAAACACAACCCCAAGAATTTGGATTGACAGTCATGGCTAGTTCTTTGTGATTTGTGTTTAAGTCAATATCACAATGCTTGTAATCATATTCTAAGACTACCAGCACTGTAATACACCACACCTTCTGATTGTAGATCCCCTCTTTGGCTACAGGACCGGACAGCACAGTTGCCATATTGGGCTCGTTTAAATAGTAATTTGAGTCTGCCAAGATCTTTTCTATAAAGCAAATAATTGGAATGAAATCTTATAAACACACCCAGTGATTTTGTGGGATTGTGTCTGTGATGTATAGAACCAGTTGCGTTGGATTGTAAAGTATACTGCAAATAGTGGGAAATGATGAATGAACATTTCCATACACCAGAAATGCATGTGAAATGTTAATTTTGTGAAATACCTTTTGGTGTTTTCTGACAATTAAATGGGCTGGGAATTTTGCTGAAACAAGGCTATCCTGGTTAATGGTGATAGGAACATTACTGCTGGTATTAAAAACAATTAAACAGATATACAAACTATAAAAAAATAAACCAAGCCAGACCTTATGCTGGATGAGTTTATCAGTTTAACTAAACAGACCACAGATTTAACTGGCTGAGTTACAAAATAATTCCCTAGATAGAAGCCTATAGCATAATGGATGTGTGATAGCCCCTAAACTCTACATTTGTATTTAAATCTACAGATGTAGCAGGTGTGTTGTTAATGCCCTGCTCTGACAAAATCTGTGTTTACATAGCAGTTCAGATCAGGCTTAGTCAGATTATAGTGTGTTTGCGCTAATGAGATGTCCAGGCATGGTAGATGGTTCGGTGATGGCTGAGGACTTCACTCGGATCTCATTAGATTTTCTGGTACATCAGATTCAATTGTCATATTCAGAGGAATGCAGAGACACATCAAAAGGGCCCAGGAGCTGTCATTTACTTGGACCAATTAGATCACACTCTGCCAGACTGACAGGTGGCAGAGTGCTTGATTTGTTTTTCCTTTCGACCCTTTACAGCTTTGAAAAGAAATTACAGTGAAACAGGGGACAAGAAATTTGGAAAAGGTCCCTCTCTGAACCTGTAGCATCCACCCACCTCTACAGCATGTGATTAAACTCTGGACTGAAGCTATTTTATCGTATTTTATAGTGCCTTAAGCCTTCAATAAGCCTTGATTCATATAATAGTCCACATAATTTCCCCTTAGACAATGTGGGCCTGTATTGTTTTCCTCAAATGAAAACAAACTGCACAAAAACTGCAAACTCTTAATCATCATTCGTGCACACAACAATACTTACTTCTTGGATTTTTGCTCTCATTTTTTCTTACCCTACCCCTTTTTTGATAAACAACTTAGATGTTTTTACTCTTCAGTAAAACTCATGAGTGCTCAGTGCTTACAGTTCAGTTAAATGTTTCTTACAGAATGAAAAAAATATTTACTTATATTTGAAGTGTGCCAAAATGGTCATAAACATGGCACTCATTTAGATTGAACGTAACAACATAACTCATTGGTGAAATTGTCTTAATGTAAGAATACACAGCCAGCAATATGAGATTCAGTGGATTTGTATGAGAAGAAGCAGGCCAAGATCAATTTGTCAAAATAAGGCGAATAATTTTGCAGAATATTAGATAGCACAAAAATTGCTAGAGAGGACAAGGACTTCTTTCGGCTTCTTTCATTAGGGGTCGCCATAGCGGATCATCAATTTCCATACCCCCCTGTCTTCTACATCTGCCTCTTTCAACCCAACTACCTGCATGTCTTCCCTCACCACATCCATAAACCTCCTCCTTGGTCTTCCTCTTTTCCTCCTTCCTGGTGGCTCCATCCTCAGCATCCTCTGGTGCTCTTCCTCAGCATGAAACCATACCGTTGCTCACAGATGGTCACCTCTTCCCACAGCCTGGCTTCTGTGGTGCTCTTCCTCAGCATGAAACCATACCGTTGCTCACAGATGGTCACCTCTTCCCACAGCCTGGCTTCCACTACTCTTTCCTATAACTTCATGGTGTGACTGATCAACTAAATTTCCCTGTAGTTACTGCAGGTCTGCACAGCTCCCTTGTTTTTAAAGATCGGTACCAGCACACTCCTTCTCCATTCCTCAGGCAACCTTCCAAAATCCTGTTAAACAATCTTGTTAAAAACTTCACTGCAATCTCTACTGGTATGTCATCTAATCCAACCGACTTTCCACTCTTCATCCTCTTAATTGCTGCTCTCACTTTCTCCTTACTAATCCTATCCACTTCCTGCTTCACCAACTTCACACCACCCAACCTTCTCTCTCTCTCTCTCTTATATGCTTTTTCCTTGGCTTGGCCACATCCCTCTTCATCTGCTGCCGCATCTCCTTGTACTCCTGTCTACTTTTCTCATCACTCAGTCGATCCCAATTCTGTTTTGCCACCCTCTTTCTCCTTATGCTCTCCTGCACTTCCTCATTCCACCACCACGTCTCTTTGTCTTTCTATTTCCAGATGTCACACCAAGTACCTTTCTAGCTGTCTCCCTTATCACTTCTGCAGTAGTTGCCCATTTATCCAGCACCTCTTCACCACCACCGAGCCCTTGTCTGACCTTTTCCCTGAATCTCACACTACACTCTTCCTCCTTCAGTTTCCACTATCTTATTCTTCTTTCAGTCTTCACACTCCTCCTCTTCTTCACTTCTAAACCCATCCTACAGACCACCATCCGATGCTGTCTAGCTACACTGTCTCCTGCCAACACCTTACAGTCTCCAATCTCCTACATAGAACATAGTCCACCTGTGTGCACCTTCCTCTACTCTTATACGTCACCCTATGATCCTCCTTCTTTTTAAAATACGTGTTCACCACTGCCATTTCCATCCTTTTAGCAAAATCTACCACCATCTGCCCTTCCACATTCCTATCCTTAAGGCCATACCTACCATCACCTCCTCATCACCTCTGTTCCCCTCACCTACATGCCCATTGAAATCCGCATCAATCACCAATCTTTCATTCCTAGGTACAGCTTCTACTACTTCATCCATCTCACTCCAGACTTTTTCTCCTCCATCTCACAACCCACTTGTGGAGCATAAGCACTGATGATATTTATCATCACGCCTTCAACTTCCAGCTTCACGATCATCACCCTATCAGAAACTCTCTTCACCTGGCCTTACTCCCTTTCCATTTGGTCTCCTGAACACACAACATATTCACCTTTCTCCTCTCCATCATATCAGTTACCTCTCTCCCTTTACTAGTCATAGTACCAACATTTAAAGTGCCCACCCTAACCTCCACTCTCCTCCACTTCTCCCTCCCCCGTCTCTGTAGACGTCTTCCTTCCTTTCTTTCTACTCCTTTGGCCACAGTAGCTCAATTTCCACCGGTACCCTGTTGGTCAACGATACCTGTGGCGGTCGATGGTAACCCGGGCCTCGACCAATCCGGTATAAATTTCTCTTTCATATTTGATTTAGCACATGCTTTACGCTGGATGCCCTTTCTAACACAATCCCCCCCATTTACCTGGGCTTGGGACTGGCACTAAGAGTGCACTGGCTTGTGCAATTTTAATGGCTGGGTTAGAGAGGACAAGAGATCATTATAATCATTATAATCATTATAATGATAACAATGATATAAACCCAAGAAAAGATTCACAGTTAATGTAACACTATCGGGGCAAGTAAAGTTTGCTGTTTAAGCAGTATGATAAATATGTTTGAGCTGGCAACAACTCCCTAATTGATGCCTACTGTACAAGCCTGTGGAGGCAGTGTAATGTTCTGAGGTTGCTTCAGTAGGTCAGTTTTAGGTTGAAGAACATTATGCAATTAATAAAGTCAGCTGAATATCTCAGTTAACTGAGTGACCTGGTTATTCCAACAATGGACATTTTTTTTGCTGATGACAAATCTATTCCAAATAAACAAAAGCCTATATTTGTCATTGTCTAAAACTGTGATTAATTGGATCAGGGAGCATAAGGAATTATTGTCACACATGAAACATTTTTTTATAAAAAATTGATAGCCATTACAACTACCTGTTTTAGTGTCATGCTGGTAACTGGACCTCACATCATATTAATATATTAATACAAAAGAAATTACAATTGTGTTATGTAATAAATGTATTCAGGCTGAACAACCACCATATAAACACAAGCAGGGAAAAGATGATGATCAGGTGACATCGCTGACTCCCTCTGTCTAATCCACATAAACCCCATACTTCTTGTTGCCTTCTGCATTGCCTTGCTTTGTAGGCAAGCCTCCATCTGTGGTGTGTGAGTACCATACACCAGTGGTAGATTGAAAAGGCTGCGCAATGACAAGAAATGGGTTGATGGGCTGAAAACAGCGCACATTAGAAGAAAAATTTACTTTATATGAATTATATAGATTAAAACTAAAGTATTGAGCCTGGTATGAAAATGTAAGAAGTATTCATTTAATGAGTGAAGCAATGTACTTATATCAGAAAAATCTGTGTCTTGTTAAAGTGCATTAACAAAGTATTTGTTCTTCATTACTTCCCATCTTTGCCAAACATGAATACAACTTCGGAATGAAAAAAATTTTCGACGTAGCAATGGACTATAGTAATAAAGATCAATTTAACTTTTGGCTCTCACTTTAGGCTGAGTATACAAAATATATAGACTCACAATCCGAAATATTCAACCCCCTCACCTCAATAGACAATACAGTGATGTTGATAAAAAAAAAAAAGGGAAATAACAAACAATATTTATTGATACATATGAGTTATTTTGACAACAGAAGTTGACTTAACTTTGAAGTTTAAATGAAAATTGTAAGTCTTGTAACACATGAGCATGTGCAGTATTATTCAACCCCCAGCTTCAGTACCTTGTGGGGCGCCCTTTAGGTTTTATAACTTCTAACAAGCGTTTTCAATAAGTGCTGACAAGCTTCTTACACCTCTCGATTGGAATCTTTGCCCATTCTTCACGTGTAAAAGTCTCTAACTCAGTGATGTTTGACGGCTTCCATGCTGCAACTGCCTTCTTCAAATCCCACCAAAGATTTTCAATTGGATTTAAATCTGGTGACTGAGAAGGCCACTCCAGGACACTCCAGCATCTCTTCCCCAACCAAGCTTTGATTGATTTGGAGGTGTGCTTGGGATCATTGTCTGGCTAGAAGATCCAATGATCACCAAGGTTTAATTTGTCAACAGAAGGCATCACGTTCTTCTTTAAAATGACCTGGTATTTCTGGGAATCCATGATGCCAGGTACACAATCAAGATTGCCAGTTCCTTCCGCAGAAAAACAGCCCCACATTATTATTGACCCACCTCTGTGCTTGACCGTGGGGATGGTATTCTTCTGGTCATAAGCCTGACCTTTTGCACGCCAGACATACCGCTGGTCCATTTGTTTCATCAGTCCATAGAACTGTCTCCCAGAACTCTGTAGTTTTATCCAAGTTTCTCCTGGCATATTCTAGTCAACTCCTGATGTTCCTTGAGGTCAAGAGTGGAGTGCGTCTTGGGGTCCGGCCATGTAGTCCTTGATTATTCAGTGCACGTCTTATAGTTGCCACTGAAGCACTTGTACCAGCCTTTATCATGTCATCCTGTAGCTGTCTTGCAGTCACACGGGGGTTTTTCTTAGCTGTCCTGACTAAGTTGCTAAAGGCCCTTGATGAAATTGTGAGCTTTCTTCGTTTACGGCCAGGCAGGTTTGCAGCTGTTTCATAAGTTTTAAACTTCCTTATAATGCTCCCAATGGTGTCTCTTGGAATGCTAACTCTTTTGGAAATCTTCTTATACCCAAGGCCCTTCAGATGTGATGAAATAATTTCCTCTCTCAGCTTTTGTGGAAGCTCCTTTGTCTTTCCCATGATTGCAACTCACCTTGAACACCTTCATGGTCAGGGTTTATATATGCATCACAGCTGAAGCAAATGAAGGATTGTTATAGAGTTCCCAAAGGCTTAATGATGTTTCAGCTCCACTTCAGGCCATAAAAACTGTCAGAAAGCTTTAAAAAAACAACAATATTATATAGGGGTTGAATAATTGTGACATGGCGATCTTAACAAAATATACTGTTACACACAAATACTACATCATACATTTTCTGTTTTGATTTTATGTATCACTAAACTCATTAAGAAGCCATCCAAAGCAGAATCCTGAATCCTTTAAACTCTTTAGGGGTTGAATATTTCTGATTGCAAGTGTATATTTTGTGTGTGTGTGTGTGTGTGTGTGTGTGTGTGTGTGTGTGTGTGTGTGTGTGTGTGTGTGTGTGTGTGTGTGTGTGTGTGTGTGTGTGGCACCCCTTATAGTACTCCCCTATAGTGTGCATAGCACTTTTGTCACTCTCACTATACCAAACAGAACCTGGATCTGATTGCTGTAATGGCTAGCAATTTTCTTTTGGTGAAGTGTGACTCATTTGGTGTCCTCTAAATTAGAAACAAGAGACAGCACTCTTGTTCTCTACTTCTTGCCTTCAGATTACGTTCTGAAGTGTTGTCTCACTCCCCTGCTAGTACACAATCATTATCCTTGTAGTAAAGAGGTGCAAAGGAAAAAGGGTCTCTCTCTTTAACGTTCCTATGTTTAGGACCTTTCTGTAATTCTACCATAGTATTAGAGCTGGTTGGGCCATGCTCATGTCAAAGCTATTCAGCAGTGCTGTGCTCTGTAGGGATAGCAGCAGCTTCTAATTCGAAAGGCATGAATTCAATTTCCAGCACCACCACTGATGGGCTCTTTAGCAAAGCCATTAAGTTGTAGGAAATGACTCTGTGTAGTGGTTTTTAAATTATGTACCGTAATTTCCGGACTATAAAGCGCACCCTTATATAAGCCTCACCCACTGAATTTTACAAATATTTTTATTTTTAACATAAATAAGCCGCACCTGTCTATAAGCCAACTACAATGAAACTAATGAACTTTACACAGGCTTTAATGAAAGACACTAAATGCAATATGTTGTGCTTCTTTTAGGAGCATATCGGTATTTTGGGAAAAGCATGTCACTGCATTCCTCCGCTATTACTGCGTGTGTGTGCATGTGAGGCTTAGGATTATGTCCTTATTATTTTCTGATGCTCATTTCTAAGTTTCTTTGACTAACCAATAACGCTGTTGCCAAGAAAAATAAAAAAGCATGAGTTTTGGAAACCTGTCTGGGCTTATATGATTTCTGTTGCAACTGGATTTAGCGAGCTCTCCCTTTACCCTGACTCAACACGTTACAACGGCTTGTATCTAAACAGTAGCCGACCAAGTAAGTCATTGTTCACTGTCTTCCTCCTTCCATTCACAACTACAGTGGTACCTTGACCGATGAGTGCATGAATGTATGAGTTTTTTCGAGGTACGAGCGGTCACTCGGTCGATTTTTTTTGCTTTGTTCCGCTGCTAGATGGCGAAGCGAAGCCAGAAAGCGAAGATTGTGACGAAAATTAAGATAAGCAAAGAAGAAAAAGTACAAATTTTAAAGTTTAGGGATACGTAGTGTACAGGAGTGATATAAAAAAAAACTAGTTTTCCCTCCGCCTCCGCTTATCGCCTCTACCCCCCCTCCACACACACACACACACACACACACACACACACACACACACACACACACCCCACCGGCGCTTTCGTTAGTCGTCTCATCTCCAAGGAAAATACACTGAATAAAACCTTATTATAAAACCTTATCTTTACATACTCTTTCTATTATGTTTTTATACAAGATTTGTTATTTAGAAATGTATTTTCCAATTTAATAACATGAAACATAAAAACAGGGTGTCATTTTGAGGGTTGGAACGGATTAATGCCATTTTAAGTATTTTCAATATGGAAAACTGATTTAATGTGCGAGCAAATGGAGATACAAGCTCGTCCACGGAACGAATTAAACTCGTAGGTCAAGGTACCACTGTATTTCTCTGGGGAGTTTATAATTTGTCATCGTCGTGCTGGACTGGTGAGGTGTGTGCGTGAGGTGAGGTGCGTTTTTTTGTTTCCGTTCGGAAATTGAATTGCTCTAATGTTATGTCGCTTAGTTTTTTGGCTTGAAGCTTGTGAAACCGGGAAAAACCCAGGAAAAATCCATAAATTAGCCGCTTCGTTGTGGAAGCGGGGTTCAAAACGTGGGAAAAAAGTAGCGGCTTATAGTTCGAAAAATACGGTAAAAGTAAATGTATGTGCCTTTCTTACATAAAACATCACAAATTTTTTTTTTTCAGCCAACAAACTTGCTGACATGGACTCCAACTTCCAGCAACCATTTTCGCTTTCTTCTATCCAATCACCCAACTTTTAATGTAGTTCACATTTGCTCAATTAGGTGTGTTTTGTTTTTCCCCCTTTATAAACACAGATGTTTTAGTTTCTCTCTGTGAGGTACGAAGTCAGTTGCCTACTGTTGGTTCATGATGTTACTAAGCCGTGTTTTTCTAGGCAATTATTTTTTTTGTTTTTTTTGCCTCAAGTTTCACCTGCCATTTTTGATTTTTCGATTAGCTTGATGTATGTTCTATTACTTTTACACGTTCCAATGTTTTTGAATATTCCTAATTTTGTAACTGTTTCTTTTGTTTTGCTTTGTCTGTTTACTTTTTGTGACTACTTCAGTTTATTTATTTTTTTTGCCTATGCCAACTTTGGGACACTGGGTCTCCCCTGTGTCTTATTTGTGATAATAAACTTCTTCGCCTGCATTTGCATGAAACCATATTAGTCTGATTCATGACAGTCATGTTTCAGTCATATGCAAACCCATTTGTAGATGTTTTTAAATCTGGTTTAAATCAGACTTCTATACAGTTTAAAAAAAATTATTAACCAACATTACATTTCAAATATGTCATATATAAATACTGTATATAGTACATTTTAAAATGATAACTGATGACTGTTAAAATATTTTTATTGAATGTCTACAGTTAGAAAATAAATCCTTTCTCCAACTCGTTTAAGTTTTTTTCATAGATGGAAAGAAAATATGAGTAAACAGAAAATAAGACCACTCTCTAGTAATTAGTTGATTGGAGATATTTACTAGACATACTGTTTAGACTACAATAATGTTTGTCTATGTGACAGTCCTCTGTATACCTGCACTGTCTCTATTTTCTGTGCCGCAGATATTTGCAAGAGATGAGTAGGATTTCCCAAATGGGTCCATTAACTGATTTATTTCTTTTATGATGATAGAGATCACTTTTCACAGACAGCCATATTGAGAATTCAAAAGCTAAGTCAATATTTATGCAGGAAAAGTTATATGTATTCAGAAATGATTTACGCAGCTGCTTAAGTGGATTTTTTGGGCCGCTCCGTTCAATTATGCAAATTGGGGTCCGAGTACAATCATCCAAGATGGATTTTTTCTGCCAATATTGTCTAGACCACTACTTTCAAAATAAACAGTTGCCTTTGAGCTCATTTTTCTTTGCTGTCAAATGTACTACAATGAAACATAAAAGCAAGAGGCAATTTAAAAATGGCAAAACAAAAGATTACTACAGTGACATATGAAGTGTTAAAATAAACATGTAAAAGGAGGCTAGTGCATTTCTAGTGCATGCTTAATTAACTTTTAAAGCTCAGTTACCAAATAGTGACTTTAAGTGCAATTTTAATAAGACTAAACATGGAAATGTAAAAAAAAACTGATTGTTGTTACGACCACAAGGAGTCAGTGGATTTTTCAAAACTAACACTTGAATTTGGCAGTGTAAAATATGAGAACTGAGACTTTGTTACACCCTCTCTACTAAAAAGGTTGTTGCTGTCTGACTACTAAAATGCTGTGTGTCCAGCTAACCTCAGTGCTGTTCACTATTAAGGTCACTGAGAGCTAAAGAAAGAGAAAGTGACAAATTTCTTGGTGACATTATGATGCTGACCTGGGGGGATGCAAACCCATGTTTAGAGAGAGAGAGAGAGAGAGAGAGAGAGAGAGAGAGAGAGAGGGGGGGGGGGGGGGGGGCAAGCCAGGTGTTTATTTTGCCTAATGTGTTAAGGGACAGAGGGCCGACACATGCTTCTAAAGGAAAGATTTAAAGACCTGCACATGAGTAAAAACGCCATCCTACACACACAAACACACACACACACACACACACACACACACACACACACACACACACACACACACACACACACACACCGAGACACACATGCTGAATCTCACACAACCTTTGCACTGATCATTGTTTCTTGCAGAGCTGAGTAGCCTATTAAAAAAAAACTTGCTGAAAGGAAAAACATTGGTACTTAAAAAGATGACTCAAGTAAAAGTACTCAGTAAAAACTAAAATGGCCACTCAGCAAAGTACATTGCAACTTTTGGAATTTGACCCCATTTTTCTCCAGCGTGGTCAAATCTTACCTATTAACTAGCTCACCCTCTTGACACAGCAGCTGAGCTGTTTTACTAAGGCTGAGAGCTAGCATGTGCATGCTTTCGGAGTGCTAATTATGTTCTCTCGACAGCACAGCTGAACACTTTGAGAAAAGCGCTATCCACCTTCTGCATACATCACCTCAGAGACATCAAAGATTACTTAAAAGTCAGGAGTGTTGCTCAGACTGACAGAGGTAAAAATAACGCAATATCCATCCATCTCTGTTGTGCTAAAGATAGAAAACCTTTGACCATGAAATTGATCTATTCCAGATATAGTCTGTGAAAAAGTGTTCATTTTAATGTTTTATATTGTTTGAAAAAGCAATCTTGTAAACAAAATATGCTTGGTATGACAGCTACAAAAGACGTTTCTGGTTGGTCATTCGCAGCATATGTCAGTGGACACTTTTTTAGGCAGTGCTTAGCTATGTATTGTCATATAAAATGAATGTTGCTGAGACTATTTGACAAATATTGAACGTATGATGGTGGTGTATATGTGCTGCTGAGTTTGATTTACATTAAACAAATATTTCAGTGGGCATAACAAGCAAAATGTCATCTTGTTTTAACCTCCAAATGTTAGTTTGTAAAAGTTAAAAGAAATGTAATATAGAGTGTTGCTTCTCACCACAGCACTGGGTCATTGTTCATATCCATGGCGCTTCGGTTAGTGTTTCAGAGCCATGTTTTATGCTAGTGGGTGGAAATTTGCAAGGAATGAAAGTCTGATTTAAAAAAACAGCGGTTTCCTTGATCTTGGAAATACCTCTATATACAAGATCACGTTCTGTTTTTTCAGAAAACGTTGATCTGGAGTGACCAGTCTTGGGAAATAATGCAACCCTCCAAACCCCTCCCCAAAATCTCAAACTATTTAACTTAAAGTGTAGATTTATAGTGAGCAAGGGGAAATGAATCTTACCCGTGTCAGTGTTTCACACTTAAAAACTCCTTTGTGTCCTTGAAATTCCCAAGTCTGTTAATGTTGGACAGGCCATCTATCCTTGTTGTATACTTTTTAACACCATAAACACGTGTTCTACACCATTGTGTCTGTTGTGTATGTGTAAGTGACCGACTGTCCATTCTGACTAACTTGTCCTCCTTGCATCTACTCTTACTTTTTGGCCTGTGGAACATTCTGTAACAAGGTCAAAGCAAAGCCTGTCTTCTCACACTGAATTGTTTATCAGTTTAGAGGCAGGCTATCTATAGGTCCAGCTCTAATTGCAGAGGTGCACTTGCTTTGGGCCTGTAACATGCCAGTCTATCTCCATGGCAGCAGGAGTAGAAAGAGGTATAATGTGACAGCACAGCCAGTAAGATACACCCTGGTTCAATTTTGCTCTCTTCTTGTCGTGAGCTACAGCGGGATGGTCCGAGTGTCCCATGAAAGTTTGACGAGAATTTGACACAGAAGGACTTATTGTTTTCTCTTCCTGTCAGTTAAAAACAAAAGGCAGGATCATCAATCACCACAGAGCACTGTTATACTACCAGTGGTGTGTGCACATGTACTCATATGTACGGTACATCTGCATGTGGGTGTGTGTGTGTGTGTGTGTGTGTGTGTGTGTGTGTGTGTGTGTGTGTGTGTGTGTGTGTGTGTTTGGCATTGTGTCTGGTAGAGAAGGCAGTAACCCAAGCTTTACTGCTTGTGCGTCAGACATGTTATTCTCAAGACTGTCTCTACTGACAGAAGATATCTCTTTCTCATTCTGCCATTGTTTCTTTCTCTGTGTGTTTCTCTCATCTCTCAAATAATTTTATTAATATGCCCTAATGCATTTTGCATCGACCACTCTTGGCTTGTTGGTCACTTGCATGCGTCTGTGTGGAGCACACTGTTTTTGTGCACCGAGGCAGTTCTTCAAGACTAAAGGTTTCCAGTCATGCTAGAATAGCCATTGCTTATTGTTGTTTTGCGCGTATAAGAGGGAAACACCGAGGTGTAAATACTTGTTAGACTCTTGCTTAGGGCTCTATAAGCCGCACTTTATCGACTGTCTTCTGTGAGTTGTGCTTCAGCATCGGAAACAAAGCCCGCTGTAATTAATCCTAACAGCCCTGGCACTCCCTGACCTGCCAAGTGTTATTGGAGCCAGCACATTATAGTCACTGAGCACTAAATCCATCATTAATGCGAATGCTTCATGGTGGTAAACATGTCATTAGCGGAGGAAGGCTGGCTGCCTTGGTCTTCATCATTCAATTAAGTAGCTGAAAAGGCCACTCGAGTATAAATGACACAAAACGGATATGTGTGGCTCATGTGTTTGTGTATATGTGACTGTGAGCAAAAGTATCACCACAGTTGCTGTTTGAAAAACTGCTTCCAAATCCAACACCTTGATGGAAACCCAGACAAACATCAGACAGTCATCAGAGGCAAATCCACAATTGTGATACAGATGTGCAGCCTAGCTGTAAGTATAAGGAGGAGCAAGGACTTGAAGCCTCATTAGCAACATAAACAGATGACTTTACTGTGTATGCAGTATTAATGTTACATTTCTGGAGTTTGGTGTTATTAAATATATTTTTCTACTTATATTAATTGGCAGAAGTTTGGCAAGCTCGTTGGAATTTCAGCTATCATTGTAATTAATTAACAGAATATATTAGCGAGTAAGGCCACTCACAGTGTTATAGTGTATTAAAAGTTCAAATTCACAAAACCTTCTAATAAAATGGGTTTTAAGGATGGTACTTAATTGTATTATTCTATAACTATAGTATACTTTTGTGCTATCTTATAATCCCTGTATGAAAACCTTAAAATGCTTCCTGAGAAAATCTGACCTAAGTACACTATTTGGAAACATTTATGGACACCTGACCATAAGATTTTGAATGTCCTTTTTTGAACATCTCATTTCACATTTAGTCCCCCACTTCATATTTAGCTGTTATATTAACCTCTAGTCTGGTGGGAACATATTTCACTAGATATTGAAGTGGGGTTTTGGAGATTTGTGCTCATTCAATGACAAGGGCATTAGGAAAGTCACGTACTGACAGTGGCAGGCACCTTCAGTGGTGTACTACCTGAATCAATCCACCTCTTAATACCATCATTATGACAAAACAGCTATATAAATCATATATAATCATCTGCATCATGGTTATATAATCATCTGCATCACAGACAGGTATCTCATGCAGTGAGAATGAATTCCATTACTAAAGCAAGAAACCCAATTGACACACTTGTCTCCTTTCACTGTAGCCACATCTGCGCCACCCGCATACATCATCTCTATCACAAGCATCAATATTAACCTCATAAAATATGTTCCTGTGAATTATGGTTTCCCTTAAAAACTAAGGCAAATTGTGTGTTTTTGTGCAAATTCTACAGGAAAGAAAACACAAAAGTACAAATAGTTCAACTGTATGAAAATGTTTGGCCCAACCTTTTCTAAATCTGTTCGGCTTTTCTTGAAAATACCATCTTGTAAATGTCCTTGTATCTGTGACTTAATCAATTTCTTCTCCTCTGGTAGCCATTGTGGAATGGAAAAAAAAAACAGCTTATAAATCCACAAAATCTATTTTAGCCTGTGCAGTTTCTGACAATTGCAGGTTGCTCTCTGACCATCCAATCAAAGGTAGTGGAAATCTTGACGTAACTGGACACCTTCTAGGGGACCTAAGAGTGGCCAGATCACAGTCTGATTGGTTAAAGCAACAGTTTCAAGCAACATAGATTTTAATCTACCAAGAGCCCTGATAGGATAGAAACTCTTAACTTATACTTGATGGTGCAGTAGCACATTTGTGAGAAAGGCTATGAAATAAACAGAATAGACTATTAGGAATAATTTAATACATATTCACAGACATAAATATTCTAAAACGTAAGTCAGTGATTCTGATTATAGAATATAAACCACAGAGGAGGCCTTGCTGGCCCTGATTGTCCATGACTGGGTACTGTTGTAGTATAAGGGGGCTAAAAGTGCAGTCAGTGTTCCAATTAATCTCAAATGTGTTCTGTAGGTTTGAGGTCAGAGCTCTATAGCAAGCCACCCAAGATTTTTCCCCTTCCACAGGAAGCTTGCCTTGGGCTCAGTTGCCGTTGTCATGATTGATAAGGTTTGGCTCTCCACAATGTTGAAAAACAATATTGAACAATATTGATAATTGGAATGCAGATAATTATTATGCATTATGTCTACTATGCATATATTAGGGCACAGGTACCTGGAAAATACCTGATTTATTTAAATGATTTGTTACCATTTTCACTTCACCAACTTATCAAGTATTCCAATCACAAGAGCCCAAGAGGTTCACTGTCTTACAGTAATACCTGTAAATCATTTCGCATTTTGAGTTTGAGGCAAATGGCAAATGGGGATAGAGAGAGAGACAGAGATAGCAAGAGAAAGAGAAAGAGAGAGAGAAAAATAGGAAAGGAGAGAGAAAGGGAGTAAGAGAGAGAAGGAGGATCAGGGTGGATCGTTGTGTCTAAGCACTGACAGGTTTATTCGCTGTTTGAGTTGGTGACAGGAGAGTTAAAAAGGATTAAGCAGTATATCTTCACTCCCTTTCTCTCTCTCTCTCTCTCTCTCTCTCTCTCTCTCTCTCTCTCTCTCTTTCTCTCACACACACACATACACACACACACACACACACACACACACACACACACACACACACACACACACACTTTTTCAAACTCTGATTGCCTAAGTTTATGTTCTGCAATTTTTCAGCATTGGTTTTATGTTGTAGAGAATTCCACTCAACCTTTCCCAACCATGTATTAGCACTCCAGAACATTCCACAAGAGTAATTCTCCAAATTGGCAGAATAAGGGGCATAGCATAAGGGGGATGGTCTATGTAGCATTGTAATATGGCTTTTCATACCAGTGTTTCACATATTGGCACCTAAATTCTACCTAAAAAGATGTTTGAATTCAGTAGGTGTGGATGAATCTTCATCTTCTCCATTCCTCAAATTTTTTATTCTCCAGCTTGTCAAAGTCCTCCTTGGGCTTAGAAAACATGCCCAAATATTGTGAAACACTCTTCACTAACTTATGGTTTGTCTCCTGCAAGTCATCACTGACCAAACTATCATCTTGTATTGCTAAATATATGACTGCAGATGATGCAGTAACCTAAATGAGGACACATTGCAACCCTCCTCGTCTTACTCCACTCCACTGGTTCAGGGTAGCTTACAGACTACTTTGAGCCAGTCAAAGGGGTCTACAATCATGCAAAAACTTAAAGTCTAAAATCTCTTTGGATTCCTCTACAAGGAATCATTCAAATACTCACTTATGACAGCAATTGGACATAACTGGACATTTAAATTATTTGATTTGGTTTTCATCAAACCACTTCTGGATATTTATTGCTGTGTATTGCTCCATTATCTATGGTATGTTAAATGTAACAAAAGTGGATAATGGAAATGTATTAAATAATAGTAATTATTTACACCACACATTTCCTGATCTGCTAAGCCAAAAATCCTCTTCTTATAATAACCAGGCTATTTTCTTACCTGTTTTTCCAATTTTAAAATCACCCACTTTATAATTGCAGAATATGCTCACCTAGTCCCTGATATACTAATGTGATCTTGACCATCACCTGCAGTTATCTTGCATTTGTTTTTGGTGAGTTTGGATAAATTTTCCCTTCTATTTGTATTCTTGTTTTGGATTAAATAACACCAGAAGAACAAATGGAAATGTGTGCCATTCCAGATCCTGTGTTATATTTATCAGGCACTGTTATCTCAGAGGAATGTTCATCTATTTTTCACGGTTTACCAGCTTTTATTATCTAAAAACTCTAGAATAATCAATTATGTGTGGTCATGTTTGACATGCTCACTGCTTCCTTCTATATTTGTTTAGGAATATCCGCTGAAGATAAGATATCCTTCACAACCTTCACTCTTTTCATATACCTAATTTATATATAGATGGTACAGTAGATTTGAGAAAATGTACATCTTTTGTATGGACTTCATCAAAATTATGGTTCAAAAGAATATTAAAGTTAAAATTTTTGTAAGTGCAGCTGACATTTTACAATTTTATCTTTTTGGTAATTTCTTATAAGTTAATGAGATGGGAAATAAATAGTGTTTTGTTTGGAGACGAAACCCAGTTGTGGTTTGTTATTACTGTAAAATTGTTTGTCCCATAGTCATTTCAATTCACTTGGATAAGATTGAGGTTCTTTGAATGTAAAAAAGGAATATTTTAATTTTGTAAATAATAAAAAATATGTATAAAGATTTTTTATCTTTAATAGATGTACCTAGTTGTTCAGTGTACATTTTAATACATTACAGTAATCCACCCTTTATAGCTGTGGTTACGTTCCAAAACCGCACATGATAAACGAAAAAAACACGATAAACGGACGCTACCCCAAAAATGCTATTTCATGTATACAGTACTTTACTGTATTAACATTTTACTTCATTTTATAATTAATAATTATATTTTTATTAATACATTTCATTATTTTAACATAAAACTCTATAAAAACAATTCCCCATAAGTTTTCTGGTCTATTGTGCTTTTCGCAAGAGACCGGGAAAATCAGTGAAATAAATTAGTTATGTGGCAAATGCAATTCCTTGATAAACCTGGGGTGCGAGATTCGAACCGTGGTAAAGCGGGGGGTTACTGTATATAGTATAGACTATATAGTAGTATAGACTACATAGTTGAACATCTGTATCAGGATGATTCTACAATAAATGCATAAAAAAAAAGAGGACTAGGAAAGTGACATCCAGCATAAAAATTCATGAATTTATAGGCTCTTGTGCAGTCACTCAGACTTGAGAATTCTCTTTCCAAATCATCTTTTAATGTTTCTTGTGCATTCATATCCAAAACAATGCCCCCTGGGTGCTCTCTGTAGCGGCTTACAAGTTCATGTATAATAGACAGAGGATTTGACCAGACATGCTGGTATTGATTGGGAGTAATGATTGGTCAGTCCCATTAAATGTGACTCAATATGCAGAAAAGTAAATGAAAAGGTCAAGCTATAATATTTTAACACACCCTGGTAGGCATGCTCTCTCATAGACATGTATACACTTTTATTTAGCCCTGGTTCAATTAAATCAATTAGTTCTGTCTCGACTATGTACAAGTAGCATGTTTATGTGGATGTGATGGAAACAAAGAGGTAGAGAATGCCTACATTAACTATGGGAATATAATTGGTGAGTTCATGCTTTGCACTCAGAGTTCAATATTAGTTTCATATGAAACATATATAAATACCTAATAATATAGGTTTATTATTAATATCAGTAAAACACATAATTTATACTTCAATTACCTACATTCTTTTTGATATGTGAGTAGTTCACTTTATTACAGTGGAGCTATATGAGTGGTAGAGCCGCGTGATATATTAAAATGATATGAAATATCGCAGTTGTTCTTCACGATATGCCTCAAGCGAGTCTGTGTATCACACAGGCTCGCTTGATCCAGATCATTTCTACTCATTAAAAAAGTTGTAAAAAGTCAAGGTTTTAGGATGACACAGATAGCATAGACTGTGCCTTGTTGAAGATTACTCACGGTAAACTGTAACCACAAGGATAATAGATGTACACTCGTGCACAGGGGGGAACTCGAGCAGGATTTCTTCTGTGCGTGCAGTACAGGCTTTGGCTGGCAAGAAAAAAAATATGTTGTATGTACAAGCAAAGTTGTTCCCCACACTCACAAGCTGCTACTATTGCTTTTGCTTAAAGAAATACTGTTTTCTTTTTGCCAACAGTGGGTGGTCCCAACTGACCTGACTGGAGCCTTACATATTATTACGCATGCAATGTATTAATTTTTTTTTATAGATTTTAGGTACACAGTATTTATAGTTAATTTGCTGTGTTAAAAATCTTCTCCGTCTAAATGGTGAATCATTTCTGGTGAAACCTGAGGTGATTATTTTCTGAAAGCTTTTACATAAGATTACTATTTGTCTCCTTAATTACCTTGACAATACATCAATGTAATGATATATGTAGATCTCCTGTAATTAAACAGAGTACTGGGAGTGGTAAAGGTTTCTATAGTAATTGCTAGAAAAGTGAATGTACACACATATATGTACGTACAACACATATATAGAGTGTATATGTGTGTGGGGGGCATGAAAGCATCTTGCAATAGTAGCAGACACAATATGATATGACAGAACTATCTCTGGAGCTGTCATTAGCTACACTTCTGCAGAACCGTGCAGAACCATGAATCTAATATATCTATACTTTTTCCATCCACTGAAGCATCTGGATGTGTTCAGACCTATTTATGAAGGTGAGATGAAAGACAACAGGTTTGTACCATGCAGAGATGTATATAATGAACAGAGGGATGAATCTCCACCTGATATTACAGACAGAACTGCATGTTATCAAACGTTTGACTGGAGTTCAATATGCTTCAAAACTCTTATGTTACTCTTTTCTTTTCTTTGCAGTGTGCTGTTTTGTGGTGCACAAAAGGTGCCATGAGTTCGTCTCGTTTTCCTGTCCAGGGGCTGACAAGGGGCCAGACACAGATGTAAGTAAAAGTCAGAGATTTTTTTGAAAATGTCTACGGTTATATATTTAATGCATCAATGAAGTAAAAGCTTAAAGTGGAAGACAATTAGATTGTGTGTATTAGTGTGTATAACGTTTAACATTAAGAATCTTCACTAGGTAAGTGTCCTTCTGATTCAGCCCTGACTGGCGTAGGGTTGCTTGCTCAGGTAACACAAATGAATGACTCATGGCATTTGGCTCAATGTCTTTTAGTTTAATAAACACTTCAGGAGGATTATTGAGTCGGTCAAAGAAACCATATTTGTCCTTGTCTCTGGGTTGGAAGCATACAGTAGTAATACTGTACAGAAAAGGGCTTTCGGAAATAGTTTCTAACAGCATTTAACTGCTTTATGGCACTTCATGATCTCTAGCTTGAAAAGATATCAGCAAAAAAGGTCAGGCTTCACATCAGAAGAATGAAGCATGAATGAAATCCCACCCCAAAGTTGAGGAAGCAATCAGTTGATTCAGATTATTGATGACTAATACATTGATATTCACTATATGGACAACGGTATTTAGACACCTGACATATGTGTTTTTTTTCTCTAAACTGTTACCACATAGTTAGAGGCACACAATTGTGTAGGATGTGTTTTGATGTGGTAGCATTTGATTCTCCCTTCACTTGAACTAGGAGACCCCAAACTGTTCCAATGCCCTTGTGCACAATTCTAGCTCAATGAAGATTTATGAAGTAGAAGATATTGAGTGTGCCTGCTTTAGAGCTCGTCCCCCAACTGAACTGATTTGGGATGAATTGGAAATTTTTGGCTTTCTAGCCCAAAATCAGTACCTGACTTTACTAACACCCTTGCGGATAAATGAGCGCAATCTCTACAACCACACACACACACACACAATAATTGTGAAGCATCTTTTCTGAATAATGAAGGTTAATTAATACAGGATGTAATAATTACAGAAAGTAAATGGAGAATGCGATGTTCAAAAAGTGCATATGAATTGTATGGTCAGGTGTCCACAAACTTTTATAAAATATCATGTATCTTATCTTGTGTCTTACATAAAAAGCAGTGATACTATGTATAGTACATTACATTGTATACCTATAGATGTTAGAGAAAAATAAATTCTACATTTCTCTCACCTGTGATTGTTAAATAAAGATGGTCCCTGAGTTACGATGGTTTGATTTATGATGACGGTAGTGTTTCCGGTAGTGACGCAGCAGGGAAGCATAGCAACATATGCTTCAACTTCCAATTTTAAACTGTCCCTTTTCTGCTTACCCGTTGCCACATACATACAGTATATACTATATAGTTAACATGGTACATTACTTTAACTTGCACTGTTTTGCTAAATAATTAACTTTAAATTGTTAAATTATTAACAAAATACAGTATACTAACCCTTACTGATTCTTTAAGACTCCTGGGTTGGTTAGACCATATGAACAATATGTTTTCATGCTTGAGACACAGGGATGAGTCTTGAAAACTGTGCGATGTTACAGCCCATAATGTTTACTGGTCTTTACTATTAAACAAAACAAATAGATACACATTACAGAAAGAGTTGTATCGCAGTGATTCATAGTAACAAATACCAAGTTAAAATTGAACATTTTGAAACAAAACAAAATAAATTGTATCATACATAGACGAGGACTATTGTCTGCCTTAATACTGCAAGTCACACTGTATATAATAAAACGATTGTGTGCATTTTTGCACTAGATTCCTCGACTAATACAGTTCCATCTCACTTAGGTTTAATGCAAGTCTGTTTTAATTAGTTTTCATTGCATGTGAATTTGACTTGGATGTTGATTTTCCAGAATTACGATTTAAACATGTTCCAGTGTTTTGGCTCAGAAAAGCATGAATATTTAGAGCACGGGCATACTTGTACGTTGTCTCTGAATTTGAGCAGCCTATTTGTATATCTTTGCTCATATACATGTCACAATGTAATTATATTTTGTTAGTGAATTTGGGGTGAAATCAATGAAATTCTAATGTAAACTTGTAAAGATTTTTACACGAAAACAGGAGCTATGTATGAAGTAAATTCAAGTTTTATCAAAGAGAAAACAATTTAAGGGAAAATCTGTTTACTGTGCATTATCATGCTAATGACATAACGTGTGAATAAAGCACTCCAATGCACTTTTCCTTGTTGGATGTCAGGTAATCCGGTTATCAGGCTACAATGGATTATGATGGACTTCCTCGGTTTTGCTTGCTTGTCCACTTATTGTGCAGTTAGCCACATCAAATCAATCTCAATACAACAAAAGGGTTGAATCAAAAATTTCTGGTGTGTGACTCGATAAGAATTACTTTAATACTTGGAATTGGTTGCTAGAAAATAAAAAAACCCATGTAAAAGCTATACACATGGAATTCATCTGCGTTTTCCACCATTTTTTTGTGTGCATTATTGTTACAGTACCTTGTCCCAGTGAGTGGAAATAGATTACTCATTCTATATCCCACCATATGTTTTTTGTGGCTCAGTTTTGATTCAGTGCAATGTCACAGTGTCATGACCTTAACACTCTTCACACCTCCAGACCCAAACCACATGACTCTGCACTAGATTGCATTCCCTCACGTCCTTTCTACTTCTCTCTGAATCTCTCAGGTTTTTTTTATCCAGTATTCCACTCTTTTCATTTTCACCTATTTACCTTATCAGCTATGCCATGCAAAAATAGAATAGGCACCTAATTAAAATGTAACTTTGTTGCATTAAAATACAAATCTTTTTTTTTTTGTTATGTACATTTATAAACAGCCTTGGAGCCTGCATAGGTATTTTACTGTGGCCACACATCCACACGACTTCCTCCCTCATCTATTTCGTAATTTCACCAAATTTAGACTATATTCCAAATTATACACATTATTTTACTATTATACCCTCAAAAAGTAATGAATTTAAAATTTGGAGGGATTTTTAATATATTCTATTTTTTTTACTGTGTCCTCACTCTTTTTAGTTGGAAAAAGCACAGAATTCACTAACACGAGTTACTTACAAATAAAATAAGTAATCAGGATAATTACTCAAGAAAGAGCTCATTTGGTGAAAAGTGACCTGAATTATTAATAAATAGATTGCATATTTTTATGTCCACAATTCACCCAACAAATCATAAAAACTTTGTATTTTCGATTCTGTTTTATTTGTTTTTTATTATGACATTCTAGCCCTCACAGCCAGACTTTGTAAAAGTTTATTCCCACATGCCATAATAAGTGGCAACTAAAAACTCTGCTGTAGAATTATCCTCATTGTACTATGTGAGTCTTAATGAAGTGGTAAATGTTCTATGGCCACAATACCACTGAGGCATTCACGAACTGTTGATAGTTTTTTTTATTTTTTTTTTAATGGATTTTTTCACATGCCGCTTTGGGTTTTATGTGTGAGACAAGAACGAATGACCTGCCAACTTGCTAGCAATTTTCAATCCATTCTCTCCATCTCTCAGACACCTCAGTGCATTGATTAAGTCAAGGCTGATGCAGTGTCTCCTGTGTTTGCATGTACGGTGCTGTTTCACTTATCAGTAAGGTATTTATAAGAACAGCACAAGGCCCTAAATTCTTTGATCGACCCTTGCGAGGCCTTTGATCGACCCTTGCGAGTGGAACCCGTCTTGGGTAAACCTCTGTATGACCCTGGCCATTGTACTGTAACTCAGTTTTAGAGTATCCTCTTATAGTCTCTGCCATCTTTGTGGAGAGCAACAATTATAATTCTCGAATCTTTGCCACGAGGTGCTATTACAGTAAAACTAATTAACATTAAACCTATTTTTGAACATTATTGATCATTTTAAACTTATCATTATTAATATATCATTTTATATTATTAATATATCATTTTGCTGCTTACTAGAAATTAATGCAAACAATGTAACATAGACAGCAGGACAAGACTATTACAAGCTTGAAATGTACTTGTAACGGTGTCATATATATATTTAGTTTTATTGCAATCAATTTTTTTTTTTATTTGATTATATTGAAGAGTTCAGGATGCACATGCATTTTTGTGAGACCTTGAAGGGCCATATTTGAGGTGTAATTAAAAAAGAAACGGTAATTAAAATTTCTACAAATGGTTTATTGGGTTGATGTATTTTTCTTGTTTCTGTTTGAAAGCTACTAGCTACATTATATAGACAAATTGCTTAAGATTGGCATGGTGCTTTTTTGAATATCATATTCCACCTTTAGTCCCCATTTGCTGTTATAATAAGTTCCAATCTTTTGGGAAGGTGTTCCAGGTCAAAAACAAACAATGGTCAGGTGTAGTGCAAACAGACTAAACTAGTAGGAGGCAAAATACTTAAATCCAGAAATGAATTTAGGTCAAACCAAAAAAAACAACAATGCAAACAGGCTTGAGCGTATACTTTGCAACATGTTAATTTGTTTGTGAGTCTGTGTGTAAGTGTGTATATTTGAGCAGAAGTGTGCTCTATCAGATGCTTGGTGATTGTAAACGTGGTATTGGATATATGTTCTGCGAAATGTAGTCCAGAGCAGCCTTATATGTACGTGTGCTGTGGCTTCTGCTGATAAGTGAGATTTGGTTACTGGGTTGACCTGAGCCAGACCTCCACAAATTATGATGCTGGTCCAATTACGTCAGCAACCAAGTCCATGGACTGATTAACTTGCAAATTGCACACGTACAAAGACAGACTCTTCTTTCTCACTGTACATCATTAACACACCTGCAGTGGAATCAGCCACAAACAAGCTGCACTGTATGAGGACAAACTCTTCTTAAGGCATTTACATTCACTAGACCACTAAATTGAAACCCCCATGCAAGCAAAATAAAAAAAAATAAAAAATCAACACTGTGGATTCACGTTTGTTATTTTTTTTTGTTTTTATGCCAATCGTATCATTTAAATTTGTTGTATTTATCCGCCACACCTTAAAGGCCGGTCCGTGAAAGTATTGTCCAACATTAATCTGGTCTGTGGCGCAAAAAAGGTTCCGGACCACTGCATTAGATGATGCACACAATCACATTTCAAGGGTTTAGGATGCATTCCTTTCCTGCTCACAGTGAACTCCAAGTAAGGCATGCAAAGGTATTGTTTATTATTGTTTTACTTTGAAAGCTAAAATCAGCATTTCTTTGAAATATTTTAAAAGCTCAGCATGAACACACGCTTACACACACACACACACACACACACACACACACACACACACACACACACACACACACACACACACACACACACACACACACACATTTACACTTGTTTCTTTTTAACACACCTAACTCTTCTTTGTTTGTGCCTATTTTAAAATTAGGTTGATACTGTAATTAATTGGAATGTATTCTTATTCATTTTAATAAATGCTAAATTTTTAAACGTTATTGCAGTTCAGAACTACAGGAAGTTTCGCAAACCAAGTCAGTGATTGTTATTGTTCTCAAATAAGATTGTGTTCTTAATAATTCTGACTTTTTATGTTAATTGCTAGTTTTTTCTATGAGATCATTTGCCTAAGATGAATCATTTTATGAGTGAATGAAATTTACAGTGAAGCACCTATACTGCTATACTTTGCTTGCATTTGCAGTGCTTCCTGTATAAACAGAACCATTTCCACAACAGTTTGCTACGCTTTTACTATTGTGGATTGTGGTGACTCATACACTGCTGCACCAACACCCTAACATATTTTTGGTTACATTTCAAGGAATATATTCAAGTGAAATATGGCAGAATTAAAACATCAGTATGAAAAAAATGAACTATAAATGAACAGGGAAAACTTTTTGTTGGAAAAAAGATTTAGCTGAAAATGTTTGATGTTTGATTGCTTTGATCAGATACACCTTTTACAGTATATACCTCTTAAATGTAATATGAACAGGGTTTAATAGCAGTAAATCAATTTGGCAATGTTGATGCCTTTTGTACAGACGTTGATTGACATTTCACTCCCAGTGAGGAGACATCTAGGCCAGAATGGTGTAACACTGCCAGCTTGATTTATATGCATCACAGGTATGGTTGGTGCAATCTCCTCTGCAGAACCTGCTTTGATGGCAACTGCACCAGATAAGTGAAAAACTTGCAGGAAGCTAAGCTACAAGCTACAATTTTTTAATATGTTTGTCTTCAGGCCTTCTGTCTAAGAATCCAGCAAATTTTTGTTCAAAAAGGATTATCTTATAGTTTTGTTTTCTTACATGAAGACCAAATTTTTAGATCTACCAGTAATGAACTAGTCCCTGAACATACTCCATTTTGTACAAATTGTTTATTTAAGAGAACTTATTTCCAATTGCAATTGCATTACAATACAAAGAAAATCTCTTTGGCTTTTCCCTAGCCCCAAGATGTATACTGCTGTGTGTCTCTTCTGTATTTTTATAACTATTGGTATCAGTATTCTCTCTGTTATTTAATGACTGGCTCTTCCGTGCACCCACAATTCATCCCTCTCTTTCACAATGTGTTGCTTAAGACAAAGTTGATCAGCATTCACTGAGAATGATAGCAACCCCATCACCCCAATGTGTGGTGAATGTTATTACACTTGCCTGGCCGCCATGTGCAGTATCACCCTCTGTTGGATGCTCAAACCGATAATGGGACTTTCCTGACAGAAGGGCAGAACTTTCCTAACAGAAGGAGACCAGGTGGGGGGGGGGGGGGGGGGGGGGGATACCACCCCAGAGAGCGATAATCAGCAGGGATCTTGCAGACGTCAAGCAGATTGAGCCTGCATGGCATTTCCTGCTGTGCCTTGTACTTGTATGTAGCCTACATCGTGGACCTACACCAGCCATCCAATTGTTAGAGCAGCATATAGTTACCTATGTAAAAGTGTTTCTGTGAACTCTGGATAACTGCCAGAGTTGCTTGTCATGTTCAGGATGGCCAGGATCTGGGGATCTAGGTGTGAAAATACCATGAACAAGGTGGCATCCAGGTGTTATACACCACTCCTGGTGATTATCCGGGGTTTATATAATCACTACGTATATAGATAGCATTTAAATTTATATCAGAAATCATAGTAATTGGCATGGCAATAAAGACAAATTATTGATCATGCATGGACATTATTAATGTAACAAATTGCAGTACTTCCTGATGACTTCTTTTGGAACTGTTGGACAGCAGCTTAAATGGCAGAGATGCTGTAGTCGAAGGGCCATGCTTTTGCACTTAGGCAGTCTAATTAGAATTTCATACCACTTTTGAGTCAGCATAGTAGCTTTCCAGAGCAATCAACATGACTAAGAAGATCTGAGAGGTGCAGCTGTTTGGCAATGCTTGCTTACTTTTAAAAGGAATTCTCTTGTAATAAGCACAGCTGGAAATGAAAGACAACCTCAGCACCTCTGCAGCACATATCCAGGCTACAGGATAAATTATCTTTTATTGACCTGTTTTATTTTATTTATTTAACTTGGTTTTATTGTGGTGGTTATTTTATCTACCACAGTGCTATGAATAATTAAATCATCTCTTCCTATTAGCATAGTATAATATGACAAAAGCATTGGAGAGGACACAGAAATGCAGCATTCACAGCTGTTTTGTTTTTAATCTTCTTCTGGAAAAAAGGATTTGAGCTGTTTTTGTTAAAGGCATCAATGATAGTTTCAATGTATCGGGAGGTTTTGAAGCAAAAACTCCCTCGAGGCCCTAACGCATGCTTTTGTTTTAAAAAAAAAGGAGATTTTTACTAACTCATTGTCCTGCCAGCATTTTCTATATTTCTTACATCCTTCTAAAATTCAAAAGCATTAATAAAATGTCCTTTTAAACTTCATTTAAGGTATATACAGACTCCGAGAGCTGTGTGATTAAAGCGAGTACAGACTATCTGTTTGACAGGAATCCTGTTCCCAAACAACATATTACAAATCAAATGAAAATAATGACCACGTGTTTATTAGTGTCTAATTCTAATTAATATGTATCCAATATCTACTCAGTACTGTGAATCTTTTTATTGATTTAAATAATTTTGGATAGGCTGGATAATTACTAAGGCATATGCAAGCCAGGAATTGGTTTCTAGAATAAAATATGTTGTGGTTGCAGTTAGACTGTAAAAAGTACTAATGGTAGAAAGCAGTCAGTCACTGTTGCCATGCAACCAGGACTATCACAAGTTCATTGAAGCAGCATTGTAAAAGGGTTCCTGAGCATGATGGCTATTGGTCTTCTTAGCACCTGACAGGGAATATCTAAAACTTTTTGCATGTAGGTTTCCTGATACAGTCTATCAAAGAGAAAAAATGAACTCTTGCATATCTTATAAGTAGGCAAGTATTAGTCTGTTTT
Source organism: Silurus aristotelis (assembly GCF_946808225.1). Classification (NCBI taxonomy): domain Eukaryota; kingdom Metazoa; phylum Chordata; class Actinopteri; order Siluriformes; family Siluridae; genus Silurus; species Silurus aristotelis. Next base: position 15,714,998 of record NC_139590.1, on the reverse strand, counting down.
GTAAAACTTTTTTTTTGCAATATGTTTCTTCTACAAGTTGCCTGTCTGGTTGAAGGCTTACCATCTGTTGCCACCATTTCTATTCCACAGAGGATGTAAAAGTTGGGAGAGTGAAGGGTCCTAATAGACTTACACCAGCACAGATGTACTCTCATGCACTGAGAGTACAGTACAAGACAGAATAAACTCACCAAGGATAGATCAGGCAAACCCATAGAAAGTGGCCATATTGACGACAGTATATCAAAGAAATATTTAGCATTTATTGTTACTGTTATGAGCATGTGTAATTCTGGTGACATGAAAGCGTTGATGTTTCAAATTAATAATAATTATTCAATCTGGTTATAATGCTCTTCACTCTTCTGGGAAGACATTCTACTAGATTTTGGAGTGTCCTTGTGGACATTCGTGCTAAGGTGCATAAGGTGCAGTGTAGTCAGCATTCCAATGCATCTCAAAAGTGTTTAGTAGGGTTGAGTTCAGAGATCTATAGCATGCCACCCAAAATCTTACATTTTCATTTATGTAAACTATATCTTTATTATATATATATATATATATATATAGATATATAGATATATATATATATATATATATATATATATATATATATATATATATATATAGATAGATAGATAGATAGATAGATAGATAGATAGATAGATAGATAGATAGATAGATAGATAGATAGATAGATAGATAGATAGATAGAGCTGGCTTTGTGAACAGGCCCTTGTCATACTGGAACAAGTTTGGGTCAGTGAAGGGAATATAGAATGCTACCATATCCTTAGACATTCTATACAATTGTGTAGTAACTTTGTGGTAACAGTTTGCAAAAGAAATACATATGAGGGAAGAACATTTGGGAAGAAACACATATGGCTGAAAAAATCAAGTGTCCCAAAACTTTTGTCCTTATAGTGTATAATCTCTATTTTTTTGGACAATGAGCACATTCAATTAAATATGTGAAAGGACAATGTGTACAGATCAGAACTTGGTGGTGGTACAGTCTGCTAATAGTTCTTTTGGCACCCAGTTGCCGTTTGTCGCAAAAATACCCTCAAGGCTCTAACGAATGCTTTTGTTTAAAAACTCATTGTCAAATAAGAATATGAGTGCATATTCTATATTTCTTACATCCTTCTGAAATTCAAAAGCATTTTAAACTTAACTTGAGCTTAAACTTTACAGCCTAGACATGTTTAACCTTGTTGAACTATTTAATGCAAACGTTGAAAAGATAAGATAAAAAGCAGTTTTTCTCATGGTGACCAGTGACAGTCAAAACTGTCAAGATACAAAAACATGCTCAAACAATTAAGAGTCACCAGTCCACCTACCTGTATGATTTTGGAAGGTGGGAGGAAACCCACACAAACACAGGATAAGGACACAAAATTCTAAACAGACAGTAAGCGAAGGTCAGGCTTGATCATAGGAGCCAGGAGCTGTAAGGTGTCAGCACTACCCACTGCATCACCTTGTCACCTACTATCAATATGATCACCTAAAACAACCCAACTGTTACCACAGAGTTGGAGGCACACAGGTGTATAGGATGTGTTTGGATGCGGTAGATTTACATTTTCCCTTCATTTGAACTAGGAGACCCAAACTTGTGCCAGAAGTACACAATGTGAGCTCTATGAAGATATGGTTTACATGGGTTGGAGTGGAATATTTTGAGTAGCCTGCTGTACAGCTCTGACCTCAACCTTATAGAACAACTTCAGGATGAATTGAAAACCTGGCTATTCTTCACCTAAATTAAAATATTTTATTATGCTTTTAGGGACCCAAACCCTACTCAGAATTCTTATTGCAAAGTTGGATGAACCAATCCTTCAAATAAAGCGGGAACTAATAAAATGTTTGGCTGATATAGTTGGCATTGCATTCCTGTAAGAGAAATTGGCAGTTTTTGCTATTTTACAAAGACCTTGCTTCGCCTACCAACAATTTCTGTGTTGATTCTGATGTATGTCTTTGTCATTATCATATTAAATGTCCATCTGTAGATAAAATGGCAACCTCCTGGCACAGGTAGAGGGTTTAATCTAAAATATCCTGATCATTCATACTTCAGTCACTGTTCACAAAAGTCACACAAACAGATAGTGTTTGATTGACCTGCTAATTAATAGCTTTGATTTTCAAGAATCATTACAGCTGCATTTTACTTTTGTTTCCTGTTGCCAAGAAATACATTTTTGGATAAATATTAGAATTTGCTGACAGCACATATGATTCTGTATGTAAAAAAAAAAAAAAATGGTGTCCTTTACCAATGTAGCCTTGTCTGCTGATGTTGTTCTTTGTGCGGGAGGAGTGAAAGCTGAGATGGCAGAAAAGTCGCTTCCCACCGTGCGCTCCTGCGTAGGTGGCGTAGGCTCCACATAGGCAACACACAATCTAACACATACATAAACACACACACACATGCAGACTCCCTCCAATATGAGCCTTTCCAAGTGAAAAACCCTACAGCAGCTAGTGTTACAGAAAAAAAATGTCACTGCGTTCCAGATTTGTAGAGGATTTTTTCTTCACAGTGCAGCCAGCGAACCTACAGTATTTGTTCTGTGGGAGCCATGCTGTCACAATCGCTGTGCTCTCACTCATTCTCCTTCAATTATTTGATCGTACTTGTTTTTATTGTAATAAAATGTATGCAATACTACTACACAAGTTGTTATTTAAATATTTATATGTAATTTTAATATCAGCTCAGATTTATTTCATACAATGTACACTTAGAGACAGAAAGCAAGCTCCACTGACATTTAATTCTTTGTTTGTTTCTTATGTTCAATATTCTAGACACCACTTGTGTTTGAAATGATTTTTTATATGTTCCCTTTGGATTTTTATTTATGCCAAGATTTGCAAAGCACACCTGCTGTCACAAAGTTCTTGATTGAAAGAATGAAAGTTTTGTTATTTTACTGTGTGTGTGTGTGTGTGTGTGTGTGTGTGTGTGTGTGTGTGTGTGTGTGTGTGTGTGTGTGTGTGTGGGGTGAGTGTTTTAGAGGGAAAGAAAGCATCTGCAATTATGTTTTGCCTGATTAACAGAGAGACTCCTTATCTACAAGTGGAAAAATAGAACAAGATGCTCCAAGAAAGCGTTACTGCATGATTCAATTAAGCAATTAACATCCTGCCATGATCATGTATTAAAAGACCTAGTTTTTTTTCTCTCTTGGAGTGTGTGTGTGTGTGTGTGTGTGTGTGTGTGTGTGTGTGTGTGTGTGTGTGTGTGTGTGTGTGTGTGTGTGTGTGTAATAAGATTTATATGTGCTTTTTGAACATGCCATTCCACATTTAGTCCTCATTTGCTGTCATCATAACTCTACGGGGAAGATGTTCCACTTTGAAGTGCGCTTGTGGAGATTTGTGCTCATTCAGCCACAAGTGTTAGTTAAGTCAGGTACTAATGTAGGGTGAGGAGGCCTGGGGTGCAGTCAGCATTCCAATTCATCCAAAATGTGTTCAATATGGTTGAGGTCAGAGCTTTATAGCGGGCCACTTAAGAGCTTCCATTTCAATCCATGTAAAGCATACCTTCATGGAGCTGGCTTTGTGCACAGGGGCATTGCCATACTGAAACTCTTTGTTAAAGTGAAGGGAAATGTAATGCTTTTACATCCAAATGGATCCTACACACAAATGTGCTTTCGAATTTGTGGTTACAGTTTGGATGGAAAACCACAAATACTCTAGCTGGAAAAGTTACTAATTTATGGTTAGTATCTAACCATGAATGCATAACAGCAAGTACTAGTTAATGTAAAAAAAATATATATAAGCAGTACAGTATAGTGCAGCAAACAAGCTAGAACATAAACTGGAGGTGGTGCATATTCATTGGAATTGAATGGACTCCAAGAATAACAATATTCTATACATAAAGTGTGATTACCAGCATACACAAGACAGTTGAAGGTGTATAAGTTTAGTTGTGTGTTAAAGTAGGGCTGTGTATATGCAATATGTGCCAACCATGCAATGTTGTTATTTGATCCAAGTGCAAAATGCGACATAGGGGTTAGAAGATGGGGGCGGTTTGCGAGGAGTTCAGTATGCCAATTGCTAAGTGGAAGAAGCTGTTACATAGGATGCTGAGAAGGCGGTAAAGGCTCTGGTAGCACTTCTCGAATGGGTTAGAAGTGAGCAGTGTATGGTTGGGGTGCGAGATGTCCTTGTTGATGCCTCTCACCCTCCATGCTAATCATGGGAAACACAGGAAATGTGAGAGTGATAATGAAGGCATGTGCTAGAGTCATGTGATTAGCTGTATGATGTAAGGACTGATTGGGAACGGAAACCAACACTCACTTGATGCAAACTTTATTTGGAATTAAACCATTTTTTTATTTTGAAATATATAAAAAAAAAGTAAATGTTTAACGTGTTAAATATTTTTAGGGCTCTATTTAAATGTAAGCAAATTGTGCGATATTGATCATGTTATCTGTGTTGCACAAAATATCGGATTTTTATTAATCTCTCCTGTTGAAGCACATGTTTAGATGATACTCCATACAGCTCGAATGCAACTTGTTATTAAAGTGACTATGAAATCACTATGTTTATATGAAGTAGTCATTTAGAATTTATTGTTAAAATTCAATTAAAATCTTTTTTTTATTAGTGATCTCTTTTTGGGACCCCTCTGTAGTTCTGTTTTCATTGGAGTATAAAAGTAAAGGAACCGACTGTAGAATTAATTTCAGTTCTGAATCTCCTGTTTCTTTTCTCTCCCTGCTGTTGGGAACATCACAGCCAGCAAGGCCAAAGAAAATCTTCACAGTCACGTTTTGCAGATAATTTCAATGACTTCCAGTGTGGAGCTAAAACATGAGGAGTGGAAATGCTCATGTTACCAAAATAATAGGAGCAGATGCAGGCACGGAGCGATGGGCCGGCTGCCCAACCAGCAGGCCTGCACACCATATGACACCTCGCTCCTTCCAAAACGCTTGTCCATCAGTTCACTAGCCATCCTCATCCTTGTCGCACACGCAGGCTTCTGGTCCCACAGATCGTTTAAAGGACAGCGTAATTAAAAGTCAACTTCATGCCTTCTCACACAAAATCTGCTTTCATTGCGTTGTACATGTTGAAACTTCTTGTTTCATTTTTAGCTCCAGTGCTTATTCATTTTCTGGTACACTAAATGGTACATCTAAATTCTATTAAGAAGTCCTCTTTGGTTCATTTCTGTATCTTAATTGTTTTTGTGTGTTTGTGTGTTTGTTTGTTTGTTTGTTTAGAGATTCTATCATTTTTCTGGCTTGTTACTGCTGAAAAATTCAGTTAGCAGCAGAAATATGCAGCTCATATAATATCATGCAGCTCATATATAATATGCTCCCTCACTTAATAGAATATTAATGCTGCTTTTACCCGAAATTCAATATTCTATCAGTATGAAAGGGAAAAAAAGGTTGTGGATCAGAAAATATTTCACCAGATATCAGAAAATTAGGCAAAATGGCAAATTGGAATTGCTGATTAGAAAAATGAATTTTATATTATATATATATATATTTTTTGTATTTCTTATATTTACAATATAAATGATTGTTTATGCGTGTCTGTCAGTGCAACGAAAATAACTCTTAGTAGTGTAGTTTTTAAGACAAACATTGGAAATCAGTTTCAGTATTAGAAAAAAAAGTGCTGTTTCTACCATTCCTTCTAATTTTCGTATTAATTATGATACATGATATCATTTATTTTCTTTATGTTAAAAACTTAATTGGACTTCATTCAAATTAACATATAAAATATTTAAAAAGTGCCCCACTAATGGAAGAAGGCAAAATTGCTTTTAATGGTAGACAAATTGATAAAAAACAACTTATTAGGCATCTATATACTGTATATTAAGGCAATTTACTGAGGCAAAAACACCATGTTATGTGTGAAACAGCAGCAAGAAAAATACACCAATTTAAAACATAGTGTTGCTTTATGGGCAAAAGTTTGTGGACACCTGGCTATAAGATTCATATGTGCTTTTTAAACAGTCAATTCCACACTAGTTCAGATTTGTTATTATAACAACCTCCACTCTATTGGGAAGATGTACGGTGAGGAGATCTGGGGTGCACTCAGCATTTTAATTGATTCCAAAGGTGTTCAATTGGGCAGGCCACACAAGATTTTTCACTCCAACCCATATAAACCATTTCTTTATGGAGCTGCCTTTGTGCACATTGTCATGCTGGAGTAGGTTTGGGTCTTCTAGTTCAAGTAAAGGGAAATTTAAATGCGACCATATACAAAGACATCCTTCTAAATTCTGTGCCTCAAACTTTGTGGTAAGAGATATGAACCACATATGGCTAGGAAAGTCAGGTGTCCTAATACTTTTGTCTATTTAGTGTAGCAAAATATCCTTAATGTCTTGTAGCATTTCAGCATTACCATTTGATAATACTGTTTCTTTTCTATGAACTGATGCTACTGTATCATGAGTATGAGTATATTTTATGAATGACTGAGCAGTGACACATCATCACTCGATCAGGCTGATTGTCACCGCATGGACATAACACTTTGTCATGCGTCAGTCGTGTCGGTTCTCGTCGTCACGAGCTTTTCTCAGGAAGTTTTTTGCCCCTGCTGTGAAAGACGTTTGCTGGGACAAAATAAGCATGTCACTCCCTCTGCTTCTCTGGAGCTCAAGAGGCGCAAGTAATCCTCATTACACTGCGCTATGACTCATCCCACCCTTGTTTAGCTACTGAACAGCCGGTTCATGTCACAGACAGCTCCTCGAGATCCTGCAGTGCTGCAGAGAATCTGATGCGTCCTGACCACACAATCTTATAAACATTTAATTCATATTTTTATTAAAGCATATTTTTTCGCACAAATTCAGCACTGTTGAATTCTCTAATCGGATTGCCTGATAAATGAACTCTAACAGCAGCCCAGACATGAGTGCCAGCTGTGGGGGGGAAACACAGGTTTGTATTAATGTGTTTGTTCTAATATGGATTGTTTCTATCACATTAACTCCCATTTATGACAATCTGTTCATTTAAAAATGAATTATGAATTTATAATCCATATACTCATTCATACTGTGAAGCTCACTGACGTGTATTTTACTTTAATAGAAGTTGTTTTTGGTGTCAGTGAGAGTCTTTTTTTAATTTTCTAGTTTCTTTAGGCTCTTTATGTCAAAATTCTTTGCTATTGCCTTAGTGTACTTCATATACAGAAACGATAAGAAAAAAATAAGTGACTGAAATATTATAGGAAAGAAGTTTGCTTGAACATCACTCAATAATCAATAGTACATCATTCTTGTTGACAAATCACATCCTGCAACAACGGATGTGATGTCCAGTACAATGACTAGCAAAGTAAAATATTACAGCTAACTTTCCAAGTCAATTATTTAACTATTACAGTAAGCAAATTTCAAAGAGATCAAGGACCACTGCACTAAAGCATTTATTGAACAATTTCTAACATGTATGTACAGTAAATTCATGCTATTTAGCCAGTGGTGGATGAATTACACAAACTGTGTGGTTAAGGTTAAGTGGACATACACTCTGTGAAATATTACTCCAGTAAAAGTAAAAGTGCCTTCTTTAAACTTTCACTTGCGTGCAATTGTATTTTCCTTTAAATGTACTTAATTATCCAAAGTACTATGATTTGTTATAGATAGATAGATAGATAGATAGATAGATAGATAGATAGATAGATAGATAGATAGATAGAAAGAAAGAAAGAAAGAAAGAAAGAAAGAAAGAAAGAAAGAAAGAAAGAAAGAAAGAAAGAAAGAAAGAAGTTGGACACAAAGGAAGGAGAAAATTTTGGCCAGGCAGAGGGACCGAGCTGGGAAAGACAGGTTAGAGCAATAAAAGGTTGAAGATGGAAATGTGTTGACTAGTGAGGAGAAGGTGTAGGGAGTATTTTGAGTAGCTGATAAATGAGGAAAATGATGAGGTGGAGATGGGGAAGCAGGAAGTGGATAGGATCAGTAAGGAGGAAGTGAGAGCAGCTATTAAGAGAATGAAGAGTGGAAAGTCATGATAAAAGCCAGATGACATACTGGTAGAAGCATGGAGTTGTTTAGGTGTGATGGCATCAGAGTTTTTAACCAGATTGTTTAACAAAATTGGAGGTGAGGAATGGAGAAGGAGTGTGCTGATACCGGTTTTTAAGAGGGATGTGCAGACCTGCAGTAACTACAGGGAAATAAATGTGATCAGTCACACTATGTATTGTGTGTTTAGAGCCTGGAAAGGTGGAAGAAGTGAAGAAAAGAGTGCAGGCAGGGTGGAGTGGGTGGAGAAGAGTGGCGAGAGTGATTTGTGATAGAAGGGTATTTGCACGAGTAAAAGGGAAAGTTTATAGGACTGTGGTGAAAACTGCGATGTTGTATGGTTTAGGTAAGGTAAGGAAGCCGTGATTGAGTTTTGACGTGCAGAGGAGGGACATGGGGTGTATTGGTAAAAGAATGCTAAGGATGGAGTTACCAGGGAGAAGGAAAAGAGGAAGGCCATGGTGTGGTGACCCTAATGGGAGAAGCCGAAAGAAGAAGAAGAAAATCATGAGCCCAAAACCTTCTTTTCAAGGAAGATATCTTGCAAATACACTTAAACGTGTTACTGAAAGCCTGAACCAGGAAATTATTTTAGGATTCCACCATTACATTTAAAGCTGATGCACTCTTTGCAGGTTGTTTTGTCTACTTCTCACTATCACTGGCTTGTTTTCTTTTTTTCTTAAGACAGCATATTGTAACACTTCTCTTCTAGCTTTGATATGTCGATATAAATCCGCTGGTCAGTAGGTTTGTACCATAGCGGTTTGCAGTATACTGTATATCATTACCCCAGTTTTGTTGTGTCAGGTTTTGAGGCGAAACAGAGCTGAAACACAGACTTTCTTTCACAACATTTATTCTAGTGGACTTTTCTGGAACCATAGTGACATTATATAAAATGATTATAGACTTTAATGGGAAAAAAATCCACTTAACTGCAGAATAGAAAGCTCTGGCATTTTTAGCTTTATTTGTAGCCGAATGTTTTTTTTCACCCAATACACATTTTTCCCATATATAGTTTCTGGCTTGATAACATCTGGCATTTTTTTCTGCTGTAAGACTCTCCACTAGTCTGATTTAGACTTTAGTCTGTTTCAATTTGACATTTTGATCAGGCCAAAGATCCCCATGCTGCTTTAAATATGTGGCACTTTGCTTCTTGAACTTTTTTTCAGTCAGATCCTTTTGACTGTTTTAGGAATTGATGTCTGGGATTCTTGATGATTGCAGGATGTAATTACATCTTAAATCCTTGGTGGAGCTTCCCCAGTGCTCACACAAATCAGCTGCTGCTGCCTGATTACATCCTTCTAGAAATAACTCTGTCTTTCTCTCTCTCTCTCTCTCTCTCTCTCTCTCTCTCTCTCTCTCTCTCTCTCTCTCTCTCTCTCTCTCTCTCTCTCTCTCGCTCTCTCTCTCTCTCTTACACACACACATACACAATCGTTTTAATTGTGTCTTTATCTCTTGCCTTTATTTTAGTCTAGTGTATTACTTTAGCTGTCATTCTTTCTTGCTTTCTTGCTTTCTTCTTGGTTTACGAGCTTGTGACTGAATTGACTTTTATTGTCATGTGTTTTAAGCATGAGCTTGAATTGCTATATGTGTGGAGGGTTTCCCTTTCAGGGAACAAGGATTAGCTACGGTACAGTGAGTGTGTGTATGTGTGTATATTTGTGCATGGTGAATTCTGGGCTGAATTCTTCCAGTGGGAAACAACAAAAAAGCATTTAGTTATGAATACACTTTTGTTATATATTTTACTTATATTGTGATGAATATACATGAAGCGAGAGTGAACAAGCAGCGTGGCCTTTATTTCTCCAGTATAAAAACTACTATGCAACCTACAGTGCTTCTGTGCTAGATCACGTGCCATAGGAGAATGTATAGAAACACAAAAGGGACAATTTGAATTTTGTGAATACATGACACACTTTACTCTGTTAATACAGTGTACAGTTGATTTTATTGTTAGACTTCAGGACGTTCCGGATAAGTTGTGGTTAGCAGTAGCTGTTATAAATCTAGATGAGATGAACACGGCCAAGTTGGGATGGGGCCAGTACTAGTGCAACTAATGAGGTAGTGTTGTAGATGTGTACAGAAGATGAAATGGCAGTTTAAAGACACGGAGAATCCCTAGACACCTCATACACACACACACACACACACACACACACACACACACACACACACACACACACACACACACAGAGTGAGAAAGGGCTTGTGGAAATTGATGTTATATAACCTTAATACATACACATGATAAATATAGGGCTTTATATAAAAAAATAAAATAAAAGGTCATGGTCATGTGTGAGAGCTCAAGCAGGACTATAAACTGCACAGTGATTTCTACGCATCCTTCTCTACCCTTGTGTTTTCGCTACAGGCTGCTTCTTAAGGAATAACGGTAACAAATGTACCTACTGTACAACCCACTTTTCTTCCCGGTGTGCTTCTCCAGAGGGGGAAGACAGCCTATTCTATTTTTTGCATGGCATCTCTACAGGCTGTTTGAGCCGAACAAGCCTTGCGTTGCATTTTGGTTCATCTCCCTCCCCTTCTGCTGATTTCCAAAAGCACATCTGCAGCATTAAAGCTCAATAGGTCTCTTCTTTTTTCATCACCTCAAAGCACCCTCCAGAAGAGAGTAAAAAAGAGCGAGAGATGGTTAGATGTCCTACCGGTGGTTTTAGTTTAGTAGGTCGGCTGGGGGCTCTTGGATAAATCTGCCCTGCTTACCTGCAGTGGAATAATACAAGCATCACTGACACGTCCACCTGGACTGTCTGTCTGTCAGGATGACAAGCATGTTGACAGCAAGAGACACGGAAATTAGTCAGAGCATTAGAGCTCATTAGTAAATGCAAATGGTGTTTATAAATCCTTTTGGGTCTATCCGGTGTGTAAGCACAAAGGTCCATGATGAGCTGATTAACACTTTGGATTTGGTGAAACAGAGACTTTTTGTTTGCATGTCTTGAAGTGCAGGTTTAATAAGATTAAAAAACTAATGCTAGCATTTTTTCATTGCAGTGCCTTTTACTAAATATATGCTAACCTTCCTCCATATAGTGCATGTTTACAGTACTTCGGGTGTGATAAGTGTTTATTCAGTTCATAGCAACAACGCAAATACAGTAGAACTCAGTCAGTCAGTGGCACTGATTGTGTTTTTTCTCACCATGTGAGAAGTCTATTCCTTCTTGTTACAGATTTTATTAGTAATTTAATAATTTAATTAGTAAAATGACTGAATTGCAGGCCAGTTCAGCATCTGGACTCCCACTATGGATTTAGTCCTGGATTTGGCCTGTTTCTAATGTTTTTTTTAAGTGCCTCCTGAGGGCCTGAAGATTACGGGCAGCTAATGATCACAGAGATTTCCCCAGATTCTTAGAAACGTTTGATTATATTGATTATATGTACTGTAGATGATATATTTAAAGTCTTTATGTTAAGAAATTATTCTTAAATTGTTAGAAAATTTGTAGATGAAGCTTTTTGCAGAGTGGTGAACCTCTGCCCGCCTTACTTTCTGAGCGTCTCTCACTCTTTAAGAGGCTTTTTTTTATTCCCAATCGTGTTACTGACCTGTGGCAATTAGAATAATTAGTTGCAAAATGTTCTTCCAGCTCTTGCTTGTTAATAACAGTTACTTTTCAGCTTTTTATTGCTTCTGTCCCAACTTTTTTGAGATATGTTGCTGTTATCAGTTTTGTCATTTACCAATTTCTTCTTCATAAAATGCTACATTTTCTCAATTTAAACATTTAATATGTTTTCTATTATTTATTATGAATAAAATATGGGTTTTTCAGATTTGCAAATCATTGCATTCTCTATGTTTGTACATTTTACACAGCGTCCTAACTTTTTTGGAATTGGGGTTGTACTTTAAACAGGAACGAAGCTATGGAAAAAAAAATATTTTAGAAATTTGACCATGCTGTGAACTGGACGCTGTTTAAAAGAATTTCATAATCTAATCAAGATTTATATTGACTGTAAACACTGTAAAAACTTTTGTACATTTTAATGCTTAATAATTATTAAGTTGTTGGTTTATGGTAGAATTTAAATATTTATTTCGATAGCATTATTTATCGGGTGTTTATTCTACTGATTGGTCAATGCAGTTATTGATTATAACTGTTTGATTTGCTAGTTATTCAAGTTGTAAAAATTCTGACATTAATGCATTTAAGCTAGGGCAGTGGTGGTTCAGTGGTTAAGTCTCTGGGTTACTGATCATAAGGTAAGGGGTTCAAGCCCCAGCACTACCAAGCTGTCATGGTTGAGCTTGACCCCAGCTTCCTGACAAGCTGGGATATGCTCCCCCCTTTAGTGACGAGTGGTAGCTCAGTGTTTAAGGCGCTGGGATATTGATTAGAAGGTTGAGGGTATCACCAACCTTAACCCTCTGAGCTACAGGGTTGCTGTATCATGGCTGTAATATTTAGATTCTCAGTTTGAACAGTTTTTGTAGCAAAATTGTTAACTCCTTGCCATGTTGTTCAGTTTGCTGTAAATCTTCCTGTAAATAATGAGATTTTGTTTGTTGTTTTATTTCTTGTTATCTTAAGTTTTTTAACACACAGAACTCAGTTTTGGATGGAGGCCTGCCTGCTGGGTTTAATGATGCAACCACGGCAGGCAAAAAAAAATACAGCAGTAATGAGGAAAAATAAACAGAAACAGAAAGTGAGGACTGGAGATCAGAAAAGGAGAAAAATTAGGTAGGGTTTTCTGAAACAAATCAGAAACTTGAGAGAAAAGGCTTGGTAAAATAACTGACAAAGTACTAGGGAAACTTTGCAATGGTTGTATGAAATTGCATTATGTAATTGGAGTGTGTGATTGTTTACAAGTGTGTGGATGATTAGAAGGACAGAGATTGTAAAATATTGATCGTTTCTTTCTTTTTTTTTTTTCTTTTTTCTTTTGCAAGCGACTGTGAAAAGTGTAGTATAAAGTTACAGGTTAAGTCAAGTCAAGAGGCTTTTATTGTCATTTCTACTATACACAGTGGTACACAGTACACAGTAAAAACGAGACAACGTTTCTCCAGAACCCTGGTGCTACACTAAACAACAACAAACAAAACAACATAGAGCTACAACACAAGTTACATAAAGTGCATCGAGTGCAACCTAGTGCAAACAGTGCAGACAGACAATGCAGACAGACGACACAAGACAAGACACAAAACCCTATATAGCGCCGACCAGTAAACCTACTGTATACTTGATTATACAGTACTGTACAAGAAAACTGTAAAAACTATACAAACTAAAAAACTATATCCCAGAAGTGAGTATAAACAGAACAATGTAGTGCAAAAAATACAGCACCCAAGAGGTTAGACCCAAAAAACAGTTTGAAACCACAATATGAAAGAATGAAACCTTGCATTTTAACAAAGCTGCCTTAAATAATATTTATATAACATCCTTTTACATTAAACTACTATATAAACTATTTTTGCTTATAATAAATATTATTTAAAGATTAGTTATTTTGATTATGTCGCCTATAACTCAATTCTTAGTCTTTGACTGTTATTTAGACAAAGATAAAGCATCTGACAGTATTGTCTGTACACAGAACTATGCTCATTGTGTGTATGTGAATGCCTGGGCTAAATGTTTTTGTGACTCTGTAATGAAAAACTGCTGATGAAAACAAAAACCACATAAAGTGGAGATGCACACAGTTGTGCATAGAGAAGTGCAACTGTGCACCTCACTTCATGGGTATGAATGCAACCACACACATCCCTGTGTGTGAGAGTGTGTGTGGTTAAACTGATGAACAATAATTAGTCTTTTTTTGCCTCACATCACATAGGGACGGCCCCCTATGTCTTACCCCAACACAAACGCATTCACACATGAACAAACCCAGACACATAGATAGAGACACACAGGCATGTGCACATGCTGATGGCCTTTCTGCCTTTCTGCTCACTGAGTGGTTGTGGGAGTCCAGACTTTGCTTTATAATCATATCAAATGGAAATTCAACCTCCACACATCTACTGGGAGGTTGAGGTTTCCCTCACTATTTGATTCCTGCTTGTGAGTGGGAGGCCTGTTCAGACTTGGGTTTTTTTTCTCTTTTTTTTCTATTGCACATCAGCAACAAGTTCGAACTTATGCTCTGCTGTAGCCTGGTGTAAGACACAAATTGCTGCTATGTTGAGAGTTTACAAACTAATAAATATTTTATTTGTGCACTTTCTACCCTTGTAACCTCAAGTAAAAAAAAAAAAGCTGTGCAAATCTACCTTGTAAGAATAATAAGAGCAGTTGCTTCTACGATATTTCTGTAACGTCACTATATGGACAAAAGTATTGGGACATTTGATTTTTTTTTTAAATACCAGCCATATTTGTGTTTTTATTTTATTTTTTTACATCACAGTTGTAGGCACACGATTGTACAGGATGTCTTAGGATGTGGTAGCATTCAGTTCCTTCACTTGAACTAGGAGACGTTCCAGCATGACAATGCCACAATTCACAAAGCTATTTCAATGGAGAAATGGTGTACATGGGTTTAAGTGGAAGATCTTGCTATAAAGCTCTGAAATCAACACTTTTGAACATCCTTGGGATGAATTGTAGCACTGACTTTACCCTAGACCTCCTCACCCTACAGTACCCCAGTACCTGACTTTACTAAAGCCGTTGTGGCTAAATGAGCACAAATTTCAAAAAGAACATACGTAGCTTATCATCTGGTGTTTACAAACTTTTGTCTATTTAGTATATGATTGCATTTGTTTTTCGTTTGTAAGTCAATTAATTTGTTTCGTCATGTGAAAAACGTGTAAACGTGTCATTTTACATCTTGTGAAAATCTAGCTTTTGTGGTCAAGTCAAGTTTAATTCTATAGCGATTTTCACAACAGACATTGTCTCAAAGCAGCTTTACAGAAATCAACAGTCAAGATGAATGGTGTGTGTTTATTCCTGATGAGCAAGCTGTGGCAACTGTGGCAAGTAAAAACTCCCTTAGATGTAATGAGGAAGAAACCTTGTGAGGAACCAGACTCAAAAGGGGAACCCATCCTCATTTGGGTGACATCAAGAGTTTGATCATAAATCTTTCAACAATACAGAACATTGGAGAGTGAGAACTAACATGAGCACAGGAGTATAAGATTATAAGTAATGATCTTTCTGCAGTCTTATACAGTCTTTATGGTTATAAAACTAGGAGCTACTGAGCTCAACATTTGTGATCATCACAGATCCAGCATCAGCTTCTCCATGCCAGAGCCTTTAAACACTCCAGGAGTTCCAATGTCAAAATCACACATGTAGTGGGATCCAATTGGCACTGGTACGTCTCTAGATGGTTCGGGATGTTTGAGAGTTCGGCATCTACTTCTTCAAAGGTCCATAATATTTATGAGGTGGGACGTGACCAGTCAACCTGGTCAAGCTGGCCAACCTCAGGAAGCCTCGGGATGGGGGGAGAAAGAGAAGCAGTGGAGAGAAATTAGCGTAGCTGCTGTTCATGATATTAACAGCACAAGTTCATAATGTGCATGTGATCAGATGTTCTGGAGCACAAGGTTATGATGTGAGACGTATGTTATGTGTAGGCTTTGCTAAAAAGATATGTTTTTAATCTTTTAAGATAAGGACGACTATTCCAGAGTTTAGGAGCTAAATGTGAGAATGATCTAGTGCCTTTAGTGGACTTTGCTATTCTAGGAACTACTAGAAGCCCAGAGTTTTGAGATCTCAGGGAGCATGACGGATTATAGCGTGTTAAAAGACTGGAGAGATACATGGGAGCCAAACCATTTAGTGCTTTATAAGTAAGAAGCAGTAGTTTGTAGTCTATTTGAAACTTAACAGAAAGCCAGTGCAGGGATGATAAGATTGGGGATATATGATCATATTTCCTTGACCTTGTAAGAACTCTTGCTGCCGCATTCTAAACTAACTGAAGCTTGTTAATTAACGATGCAGGACATCCACCTAGTAATGCATTACAATAGTCTATTCTGGAGGTCATGAACGCATGGACGAGCTTCTCTGCATCAGATATAGATAACATGTTTCTTAACTTAAAAATATTTCTAAGGTGAAAGAAGGCTGCTTTTGTAACTTGGTTAATATGATTATTTAGTTGCTGTCTAAAATAACTCCCAGGTCGTTTTTACCATTGAACTAGTAAACTAGAAAATCTCCGTCTTATCAGAATTTTATAGTAGAGAGTTATGGGTCATCCAATCTCTTATTTCTTTAACACACTCAGTTATGCGAGCTAATTGAGCTGTCTCGCCTGGTTTTGATGAGATATTTAGCTGGGTATCATCAGCATAACAATGGAAGCTAATTCCATGCCTTCTAATAATATTTCCTAAAGGAGGCATGTATATTGTGAAAAGCAGGGGTCCTAGAACTGAACCTTGTGGCATGCCATAATTTACTAGCATTAGCCTGGATAACTCTCCATTTAAGTCTACGAAATGGTAATGATCGGACAGGTAGGATTTAAACCAGCTTAATGCCTGTCCCTGAATGTAATTGTCAGGCTGCAGACGCGGAAGCAGATAAAGTCCAATCATGTTCTTTATTGAGGTGCAAAAAACAAAACACTCATACACCAATAAAAACAAAAGCAAACCCAGACATCCGCTCGTAACGAAGCTATGAGCGCGAATGTCAAACACCTAACCCCAATGCAAGTAAAGCTTTCGGCAATGAGTACTTCAATAAGGAAATGGAGTTCGGAGAAATAGCCAGCGGTGAATCCCGGCGTTTGAGCAGCCACGCGATTTACCTGCATGACAATACAACGACCGACAGCCTGTGACTCAAGAACGTGAGTTTATGTAGTCTGATCTTTCATGAGCCACAGCTGTCGGTAATCTTGGGAAGCAGCGTGACTGCTATCGAGGGGGGCGTGGCAGGGTGGATCTCTGACAGCTACAGACGGGGGCGTGGCAGGGTGAATCCCTGACAGCTACAGAGGGGGGCATGGCAGGGTGGATCTCTGACAGCTACAGACGGGGGCGTGGCAGGGTGAATCCCTGACAGCTACAGAGGGGGGCGTGGCAGGGTGAATCCCTGACAGTAATTCTGTAAGCGATCTAGGACGAGATCATGGTCTATAGTGTCAAATGCATCACTAAGATCTAGTAAAACCAACAGCGAGATGTAGCCTGGGTCTGAAGCTAAAAACAGGTCATTAGTGATTTTAAATAGGGCAGTTTCTGTGCTATGATAGGGCCTAAAACCTGACTAAAACTCTTCAAAGATATTGTTTTCTTGCAAGTGGGAACATAACTGGCCAGCGACAATCTTTTCTAAAATCTTAGACATAAATGGGATAGCGTGTTTGGATCCAGATTAGGTTTTTTAATGAGGGCCTTAATAACTGCTAACTTGAGGGATTTAGGGACGTGACCTAATGATAGTAAGGAGTTAATAATATTGAGAAGAGGCTCACCAGCTGTATGTAACACTTCCTTCAATAGATGAGTTGAACTGGGATCTAACTGACATGTTGTTGATTTAGCTTTGGTAATAACATTATACAGCTCTTCCTGTCCTATACATGTAAAACAGTGGAGTTGTGGAGTTGTAGGCGGTTTCTTCCCCTGTGAAGAGGGTGTGGCACTCCAGATCTGAACGAAGTACCTATCCATTCTTTTTACAGGAAGTTTGTGAGGTTTGCTTTTGGGGCCAAAGCTTACCAATATCAGCTTCTTCTGTTTGGCCTTGCATTCTCACCCGCACCTTCAAGAAGTGTGTGAATGTGGCTTTGGCTCTACTGAAACTCCGGGGCATCCACATACAGAATTATATCGATTAGTTGAAATTGGCTCAATCAGTGCACTTGGTGACCCGGCATCAGGATGCTCACATGAAGGAATTGGGGTTAAGAAAGGCACCGTTGTCTCCTGCTCGAGTCGAGTCTATACTCACGACCCTCAAGAGAGTGATAGATGGTCGGTCACTCACTGTAAAGCAGTTCCAGAGACTGCTGGGTCTGATGGCAGCTGCATCCAATGTGGTGCCACTTGGTCTCCTATACATGTGACCCCCTGCAAGGGGTTCTCCCGGAAGGGCAACCCACTCCACACAATCAAGGTCACGTGGCGAGCCTTATGGGCCTTAGACATGTGGAGGGACTGTGCGTTCTTCTTACAGAGCCCTGTGTTGAGAGCTTCTTATCGTTGTGTAACACTAATGATGGATGCCTACCTCATGGGCTAGGGGAGCAGTCATGAGTGGCCACTACGCCAAGTTCTATGGAAAGTGCCCCATCTCTCGTGGCACATCAACTGCCTGGAGATGCTAGCTGTGCTTCTAGCGTTGAAGCATTTCCTCTCTGATCTGAGGGGCCATCATGTGCTGATATGGACAGACAACATATTGGTGGTTCCTTACAGGTGCTCTCACCTCCGTTACAAGCTGACATTGCAGATTCTCTTGTGGGGCTACGCCTGTACACTTTTCCCCCATTGCCCTTCTCCTGGAAGTTCTGAAGAAAGTTCACCAGGATGGAGTTCATCTCCTCCTGGTAGCCCTGTGCCCTGTGAACCTTCTTGACCACCCTCCATGGGAGATTCCTCTCATGCGGGATCTTCTGTTTTAGGCAGGGGCGCTTGGCTTCACTCCCGCCCCAAGCTTTGAAGGCTGTGGCCCCTGAGGGTCTCTCAGCCGAAGTGGTAGAGACCATTCTCCAGTACAGAGCTCCCGCCATGAGGAGGTTGTATGCCGCAAAGTGGTGACTGTTCGCTTTATGGTGCAGTCACTAGTTAGATGCAGTTAACTGCTCGGTCAGCCCAGTGCTGGAGCTTTTTCAGGAGCAGTTTGCCAAAGAGTTTTCTCATTCTACCATATAGGTTTATGTGTCCGCTATTGTGGCTTATCAATCTCTGCTTGCTGAGCAGTCGCTGAAGAAAAACCCACTGGTGAGTGCCTTCATGGGACCTGGCCAGCGCCTTCCCCTACCACAGACCAGGGTATGTCCCCAAGGTGCCCTTGGCTGTCCCACGTCCAGGCATTCTATCCTCCTCCTTTTCAGGCCCCAGATCAGGAGAAGCTTAATCAGCTGTACCCAGTGTGAACACTGGACACAAACATTTGCTATGGTCTGTATAAGAAGGCTCTCCCGGCAGATAAGCAGACCCTCAGCAGGTGGATTGTGTACAGTTGCACAGACCCTTAGCAGGTGGATTGTGGACATTTGCAAGCTGGTAAGGTTCTATAGCGTTGACATTAGTACCACTCCTGGGGCCTATACACACTAGGCAGGGATTGGACAATCTGGCAGTATTGTACACTTGGTTCTAGCGCGAATTGATGCAGCTCAAGTTCCTAAAGGGAAACATTTCTAGGTTACATATGTAACCCTGGTTCCCTGAGTAAACGAGACGCTGAGTCTTATTGCCATTTACATTTACAATAATGGCATTTAGCAGACGACCTTATTCAGAGCGACTTACAACTGAGCAGTTAAGGATTCAGGGCCTTGCTCAACGGCCCAGCAGTAGCAGTAGCCTGGTGGTGTTGGGATTTTAACCTATGACCTTGCAATTGAGGGTCCAATGCTTTACCCACTAAGCTACAACCTTCCTCTGAGCTAAAACCATTGCTGAACTCCCTGCATCCCTGCAAGCGCTTGATTCACTTTCGAAGCTAGCGTTGTCTCCATGGCATGTGCTTTTTACAGCTACCTGGTCATGACGTTCACCCCTGGGGCAAGTGTGGGAATGAAAAACTCCCTAAATAAATAAAGAAGAAATCTTGAGAGGAACAAGACTCAAAAGGGGAACCCATCCTTATTTGGGTGATTACATGTGGTTCAGAGCGTTGTCACGCAGAGGCATTCACAAAGCGTATTGACTCAACGTCTTGTTCCCTCGGAGAACCTGGTTTACGTACGTAACCTAGAGACGATGAATCTGCTCACCAAACAGTAATAGCTTGAAAGTGGAATCAAAAGTATGATTACTCACACTTGTGGATTGCTAAAAGTAACGGATGACCCTTTGGCCATATGACACATTGAGATGTAAACTGCGCAAGTTGTGCCGACGTTAGTGTACTATTTGCATAACTATGAGAGACATCATTTGAGTCACCACTAAACATAAAGCTTTTTGTGTTTGTTCAAATGCAATCAAGTTAACCATTCTTTGCCTGAGTTTATACCACAATGCTGTTTACTTTTTGATTCTAAAGTGTCCTTGCTGTCGGGATAATATTCATGCATCCATTGTAATACATTACTGTTTCCATAGCAACATGCAAAGGGATTTGTATGGTCAATACTCACCAAACACAGACGTATCATAAAATATGTGTAAATGTTAATACATATTTCAAATCTTATTCTTATTCAAATCTTATAATCTTATTCAATCTTATTCTTCAGGTTTTGGCTTATTGTTCACACTGAGGACTGCTTACTGCTATTACTGCTTTTGCTTTAAATAAATGAACAAAAAACAAAACAAAAGGATAAAGCCTTAACACTTGTAGACTTATGTCATGAATTGCTTAGGCAGATGCCCAGGGAGGTAAAAACCAACCTTTATTAAACGAAGTCTGACAATGTGCAAAGAAGTTTGGCAATCGGGAGGCAGCACAGATTCAACAACACTGGCAAAAACAAGTCATCAACGAGACATCGATCATGAAATACACGGCTTATTAGGTCAATTGAATGAGAGAGTGGTACTTAGCAGTATGTATTTGAATGCCAGTCTCTTTTATTGTGTGTGTGTGTGTGTGTGTGTGTGCGTGTGTGTGTGTGTGTGTGTGTGTGTGTGTGTGTGTGTGTGTGTGTGTGTGTGTGTGTGATTCAGCATACCGGTACTCATTCAGTAGATTGTAGAGAGTGGGAAAGTGTTTGTGTATGGTCTGGGATTTGGAGTTTGCTGTGGGTAAATAAAATGCTGAATAAAATGAAAATAGATACATTAGATAAATATAAATATTGTTCTATGGAACGTGGTGTTTTTGGGGCAACTGCATCGCTGATTATTTTTCTTTAATATATTGTAATTCTATATTTAGAAATTTTTTTTTTGCCATATGTGGTTCTTCCC
This sequence comes from Silurus aristotelis, assembly GCF_946808225.1. Classification (NCBI taxonomy): domain Eukaryota; kingdom Metazoa; phylum Chordata; class Actinopteri; order Siluriformes; family Siluridae; genus Silurus; species Silurus aristotelis. The sequence continues at coordinate 15,693,813 of NC_139590.1, read as the reverse complement.
CAGACTAATACCACAAAGTTGGAGGTACGCAGTTGCATAGGATGATTTTGGATGTGGTAGAAAGTATGACATTTTTCTTTCACTTGAACTAGGAGACCCAAAACTGTTCCAGCATGACAATGCCCCTGTGCATAAAATGAGCTCCTTGAAGATATGGTGTATTTTGGATGAATTGGAATCGACCGCAACCCAGTCCTCCTAACCCTACGTCAGTACCTGACTTTACTAACACCCTTTTGGCTGAATTAACACAAATCTCTCAAATCAAATGAATAATTTTTCCAGAAGAATGGAGGTTGTAAAAGACAGCTGAATGTGGGGTGGGGACTAAATGTGGAATAAGGAGTTCCACAAACTTTCTTCTATATAGTGTATGTATTAAAATGTTAAAGATAAGACTCAATCCACTCTACACTATTTTACAGTAATATCCAACTTGAATTTACTGTAGTTTGCCAGGATTATGGCCAGGGACCATTTCCCATTAGCCCCTGCACCTCCATGTTTCATGTCACATGACAGTTTGCCAATCTTCTATTGTGTGCTGCTCTTTTAGAATCTGGACTCCAGGTTATGATTATTGGTTATTATTCATTTTGCACTTATATAATGTAATGTCATATAGTTGTGCGGTTGATAACTATCAGAAAATTTTTCTAGCTGTGCTCTATGGTGAAAATCTTCCATAGAAACAAATTTCCTTTTTAAAGTTTCCACTCTCCATTTAGGTGCATTTGAAGCAGATATGTTTACTGAACGAGTAAACTAATTATTAACTGAGCGCAGTTATCTTTGGCCAGAAGGAAACCAGCATATTGTGTGCATTTCCTTTTTTTTCTATGAGGTTTTCTGTGTGCTACTGATTATACACTATATTAAAACAATATCTGAACAATACCGAAATCAGCAGCTTGTGAATTGCAAAACTTAATGTATACTTTCTGAGACAAGGGAACAATCATTTCACAAAAGAACCTAAATCTGTCTGGAAAAGTGGATCTGATCTTAATGAATTGATTCATTTCCATCTATTGTCTCAACCACACATGCTGCTGTGTTAATTCCTCCTCTTGCACAATCTTTATATTTATTCTGTGATTGTTTATCTATCAAATCTGTCTATCGACCAGACTATTTATGTAGTAATCACACTGTGATTATTTTATATAAGAATTTTCTTTCTAAGGAAGAAATAAAAAAACATAAATGTGTATAATTAGTTTATTTTAGAGACAGGACTAATTTTACAAAAAGGGAAAATTTGTGGTTATGTGGTAAAAGTGTAATTGCATGCCTATAACGGTGCATGGACACCACAAAACCTCTGGGAAATTGTAAGCAACCATAATGATGTTAGATAATATTGAGGTTATGTTGGACAGTAACCCTTCAGTTCACAGTAGCACAAACAAATCTCATGTCAATGGCAGTGTGGCGAAGGATGCATTTTATAATGTGTTCTAATAAAAATAAGTTTATTTTTAAAAAATCTTTGTTTGTTTTACCTTTAAGTGGCAAGCACTCAAAACGAAAGCAGCATGAGTATAGCTGAATACATTATATGGTCAAAAGCTTATGGACACCTGACCATATGATTCTTAAACGTTTTTTGAACATCCCGTTGCACATTTAACAAATGTAAAGCCAGGTACTGATATACGGCGAGAAAGCCTGGGAAGCAGTCAGCATTCAGATTCAGAAGTTGTTCAATAGGGTTGAGGTCAGAGCTATATTTCAGGCCAGTGAAGATCTTCTACTCCAGCCTATGTAAAGCATATCTTCATGGAGTTGGCTTTGTGCACAGTGGCATTGTCATGCTGGAACAGGTTTGGTTCTTCTAGTTCAAGTCAAGGTAAAAACCACATATAGCTGGAAAAGTCAGGCGTCAAAATACTTTTGTATAGTATAGCGTAGTTTGTGTAGTTATGTGTAGTGTAGTTATAGTGTAGTAATTGCTGCCTTAGTGTGTCATAGTTAGTTTGCATAGGTGCATGTTGCTCCATGCTGCTTGACCATGTGAAACACATGAACGGTAGCTTTCAACAAACAAAATCACTTTGTTGCTTGTTGCTTGTTGCTGTTGTAGTGTGAATGCAGGGTGACTAATAAAATACAGAATAGCTTTGATAAAGCATTAGCTCATCTGTCTCAGTCTCTAGGTAACACGTAGTAGAAGTTCCCCAACTCTCCTAAGACTGAATTTGTTTTGAGGGAATGGGTTTTCAGTTTTTTTTTTTATTTAGTTTTTTTTTTTTATACATATATATATATATATATATATATATATATATATATATATATATATATATATATATATATATATATATATATATATATATATATATATATATAAAATATATATATATATATATATATATATATATATATATATATATATATATATATATATTTAGTGCAGGTACTCATTGAGGCAAGTCAAATGGTTTATGTCATTTCAGCCATATACAATGAAACGAAACAATGTTCTTCCAGGTGCAAGAGAACACAGTCTAACTAGACAGCACACTAATTCAATAAGATACACACACAGGTCCACTTGAACTGCATGTAGAACTCGTGCAAACAACACAACAGAGCAATATTTTAATATCACAGTAAATTACAGTGCAAAGTGCAGTACACATAGCTAATGATGATATGGAATAAATGACATTGTCTTTGTTGTGTGTGTGTGTGTGTGTGTGTGTGTGTGTGTGTGTGTGTGTGTGTGTGTGTGTGTGTGTGTGTTTTATTATCATGAGAAAAAGGTCCTGTGTATTATTGAAATTCAGATATTCATGAGCAACCTATCAGTTGAGCCGGCATAATGGCCCATAATTTATTTATTTTATTAAAACATTAGGTGCCGCTTCTTCCCTCCCCACAACTTCTTAATAGTTACAGAAGTAATGCTTTTAAAACCATTGCTCCATATATTTTACACAAATTACATATATAATGAATTATTTTTATTAATTTTATGTTTTTCCTTACTTTTATTTCCAATTATGTGAAATATATTATATTTAAATGGCCCTTGCAAAAGCAATACAAGGGTGTTGCAGCTTCTGCAATTGTAATTATCCTAAAATAAATTTCATAAATGTGGTAAAACTATTATGAGGTGATATTTTTGTCTGTAGCCTTAATTGTAGGTTCTTAATTTAAGAACAAAAAGAAAACACATACTTTCAGTTTGATTTTCAAGCTTGTGTATATTTGGAGCGAAACACAGATACAGATACAGATGATGTCATTGGGTTACAGCCCTATTGCAAACAATATACTGTATAGTAGAGTCATCAAAAACACCTTCTTTCAACTGTATGTTTATGTTGTGGGAACATAAACAGAAGCAATGATGTTGAGAAGAGTAGCCTTAAATTTCTAATCCAAAATAAGACACTTTTTCTTTTTCACACTCCTACACTATATACATGTATTGTTGAGGTGTTTCTAAATGTTACTGAATTTCGAAGTGAATTCTTGGAATGTTGGCTTCTTTTAGGGACATGTTGTTTTTGTTGTTGTTGTTGATGTTGATGTTATCACATTAGGTTATTTCTTCATAGAAGTTGTTGAGAACAACATTTAGGCCCTGATAAATAAAAAAAAGAATGTAGAAAAACTCTACTTCGTTTCTTACTAGACTGTACTATGTTACCAGCCTGTGAGAACATTTGACTGTGTCCGAAATACTTGTTCAAAAACACAAGTGTAAAGTTAGGGTCTATCATAGCATTAACCATTTGCATTAATAGTTCTATCAATGGAGTGTCTATGCAAGATAGAAAGACTAACGTGTGTGTGTGTGTGTGTGTGTGTGTGTGTGTGTGTGTGTGTGTGTGTGTGTGTGTGTGTGTGTGTGTGTGTGTGTGTGTGTTTACATGTTTGTGAGTGTGTAGGTTAAACAGACCAAACACTCGTGTGTGTAAACTAGAACGTGACTGACATTATCACTGTCACTAATCTCTTTAGTAAGCCTCATTACTGCTCTGAGATCAGCTTCCGCAGCTACAACAGCACTTGACACACAACAAGCACTTCATTAGAGCTGCACTCAGGCCAGGCCTGTCTGATCAGCTGCCATGGAAGTGTCTTTTCACTTAATCCGGTTTCTCCATGTCCTGCTCAAGTCAAGTCAAGTCAAAAAGCTTTTATTGTCATTTCTACCATACACAGTGGTACACAGTACACAGTGAAAATGAGACAACGTTTCTCCAGAACCCTGGTGGTACACTGAACAACATAAAGCTACAACACACAACATAAAGCTACATAAAGTGCATTGAGTGCAACCTAGTGCAGACAAAAAACAGTACAGACAACACAAGACAGTGTGGGACAAATACACAACACAAAATAGCACCGACCAGTAAACCTACTGTATACTCTGAATATACAGTACTGTGCAAAAATGACTATACAATTCTATGAAGTATATGAGTATATGTAAACAAACACTCTTGCCTTAGCCTGAGAAATCCGAACAACCCAAGACCATCTTTGAAGATTTGAGGGTGAGGTGTGAGTGAATGTAAAACATGTACATGTATATTAAACATATATAAAACATGTATATTATAAAATAAGAGATCTTGTTTAATGCTGTTTATTTAGTATTAAATACACAGTGGCAGCTGATGGGAATAGTCACAGATAACATGAAGAAGATGTAACATAATGGCACCTGGTGGGGCACAATATGAGCTTGGGGAACTGAGGAAGTGTGTGTGGGTGTGGGTGTGTGTGTGCAATTTGCTGTCTATAAATAGTTCTGTGAGCTCTATTGAGTACAGGGTGCAATTGAGTTCCTTGGCAAACAGCACTAATGAAAACATATATGCTAAGGGTTTGTGTCATTTACAGCTTGTGTGGATACAAAAAAGACATGAATTTGTTGGAATTTACACTATATGACAAAAAGCATGTGGGCGCCTGATGAATCACAGCTATATGTCAATTCCCTTTGGTTTAAAATGTAAAAAAAAATAGTAGTAAATATAATTGTGTTTTTTTTTCTATGACTACAGCAGTATCATTTCAACCAAAGTTGGTGTCATTATCAGCCCTACATTTTTAGGCCTTTTGTTTAAAACAAAAAGCACATACACACAAACATAACACAATGCCTCCTCTTTCTAAGGCCATTCTTTATGCCCAGAGAACATCCTCCGTTTCTACTATGGTAATTACATCGTGACTGTAGACGATTGCCGGAGTCTTAGCGATGTTTGTACCCTGGTTCACTCGTATTAAAATGAGGGCAGAGAGAGTCTGCAGGAGGACATTTGATCTGAGAAGAGAAGAATGGAAACACAAAGCCCTCATTACATCCTTCCACAGTCATTTATTCAATGCTCTTAGGCTTAAGAGTGTTTAAAACAAGACTTAACAAGTAGCAGGGAGAGCATGCACATGTTTTAATTGATTAGTATGGCATTTAAAGAGCTGTGTGTATTCAATGTGTGGGATTTTTATACACCTAAGCGCCAGGCATATTGTTACCTGCCATCAGCATTCATTTGAATGTGAGGCAACCACCTCTGAATAAAGCTAGTACTTACATAAAACCAGCAGGACGCACACTTTTTACAACTCGGGAGGAAGTAAATGGCTCAAAAACCTTCAGTTATATGCTGTTCCATCCATGTAGGCTAGTCACATTTGGGAATGTGTAAGGGTATGTTATTTGTCAGTGCAGAATTTTCTTGCCAGCAGGTATTGAAGTGCTGAATAATATCAACACAGCATGTTGTTGTAGTATTGAATGTTAGAAGTATTCAAGCTGTGTGGTGGAACCATAGGGTCAGGGTGGGAGGGGTGCGGGTGAAAGGTGAGATGGAAAACATATCAATGACTGTATCAGAGATCAGATCTGTCAGCCTTTATTGTAGGAGCTCTACATTTTAACATTGCTATAATGCAAAAAATAAGTATGAAGAGCCCCAATTTGAAATGTAAATTTGTCTCTGGTATAAAGACACTCAATGTGGCATCCTCATGTTTTGTCAAGATAACTGAAACTTGTTCATTAATGTGAAACCTAGTGTTCAAATATTATTAAACTGTATATTATCTGTCCTTAACATCAAACATTTGCATATGCATTTGAAATGAGTTGTGAAAACCATTTTGTGTGGTTGTATGTGATCAATAATAATAATAATAAAACAATTAACAATTGTGACAATTTATTTGATGAAGATATCTAATAAAGAAATTAGAAGGTTCATCTTAAATGTTGTAGAGAAATACCACTGGTGATTTTTTTGTTACATTGTCACTGAACAATACAAATGTGTTGAGACCCAGGGACCTAACACATTCCAGACTGTCCCTTTCATCTTTCTGGACTTGCTTGATTCATCCTGATGCCTCACTTCTGGATGGTGTTTCCTTTGATTGTAAATAACTCAGTGCAGCTGAGGATGATTCCACATGAACGGCCTAAAGATCAATGAGGTTACTGTGAAAGGTTAAACTCATGAACTATGAAGAATGTTCTGGATTGTAATCAATTTAAGCAGTATAAACAAATATAAACTATTACAATGACCTAATTGCCAACGGTTTTACATTCAAGTGTCTATCAGCGTACAGTTGATCACCTTAACAATGATAGTACTATAATGAATGGACATTTGGTATCAACCAAATGAGGTTTCCTTTCAGGGTTTGGTTCCTCATACCATCATAGGTGGGTTCCTTCCAAGGAAGCATATTCCTCATAATATCTTAGGGAGTTTCTCTTTGCCATTGTTGCCATGGGCTCACTTATTGGGGATACATTTATAGGGACTAATTAATGGCACTAAAATGTATATGCACAATCGTTAGCTGCTTTGTTACAAAGTCCGTTGGTAAAATTGCTACACAAATAAAGTATGATTGAATTAAATTGAATTAAATTGAGTTGAGCTGAATAGAATTAAATTAAATTCAATTAAATTGAACATAGGGCGTTATTTGAGATGCAGATGTGGTTTGTTTATTAATCCCAGTATAGACTAAAATTAAGTCCAGATTCCACTTCCAGATAATTAATTAAAATTACCTTTTAACGAGAAAACATACAATTATATTAATGTTTGACAAAATATTTTACTTTTTACTTGTTCCATTTTTGTAGTACCCATAATTGTGTACATGAAAATATTAGCAACTTTTTTCAGTTAAATAGATTTTTTAAGTTTTTGGCTAAATCCCTCTGCAAACTAGGTTTAAACACATAATATTAAATTTTCTTCTGGTATAATTTTTCAGGACCATAATTTTTACTTTGTCAACCTCTTTGGATGAGGAAGCATAACCTCAACCTGTCCATGTTATCCAAGTGAGATTAATGGTCAACAAAGTGTAATATAAAAAAAAATTTAATAGCAATGCTGTATGCCATAGTATTTTTCACCTTTACCTCAAGCATAATGTAGCTGTTTGAATTTAGAAAGCAGATTATTTACAGAGTTTCAGAAGAGGTCTAGAGAAAAACAGCAACCTTCTGGTAGCTATGCTAGAGAACATGCTATTCACTTTCTGTACTTGATTGTATTTTAGAGATAGTGATTATTAGCTGTATATTTCTAAAAGAGAAATAAATTACTCTTTCAGAAATTGACACTAGGCTTATAGCTAGTTTATAATTATTCTTTAGGACTCTATTTCTCTCTGTCTTGCCCTCTTCTTCTAAATATAACGTTACCGGATCAATGCTACAGCTTCACCTGAACCAAAGGAATTATTTTTCATTGAAAAAACAAATCAGATGTCCTTTTTGTGAGGAGCTGTGAACATTTGACACTGTCTCATCATCTAGAGGATGATATGAGGTCCTGGATTGAACATGTAAAACATTATGTCAGTCTCATGTACATGTTGAAATTTTCTGCTTTTAGCAGAAATGTGTTAGAGTGGTTTGCTGCTTTTAGTGAAAGCTTTCATCTAAACCTTTTTTTTAATCACAGGCCATGTTGTGAGGACAATAGACAAAGGTGACAATATATTTGACTGTAAATAAATGGTGTAAATCAGTTTCTGAGTTGAAAAGTTGAGATCAGAAAAGTTCCAGGTTAGTTTTATTAAATGGTTAATAGATTTTAAGCTTCACATAAAAGATCTCACTGGAGCACGGCTTTAAAACAGAGTTCTGCGTAGAACATATAAGCGTTGAAGTGAATATTTCAGGTTCTTGATATGATTGATCTTTCCAATGAGATGGATAGCACCTCTATTGATTATTCTTTTTTTACCCTCCTATTAAAAATCATTTTTTATCAATACACATATTAACGCATTGAATCGTCTGAAGTTCGGTCTGAACTAAGTTCTTGCATGGGTCAAAAATCTTAAATTAAACTTAAACTTAAACTCAGAATGATGAAATGGTTCTGATTTTGCAAATTGAAAAGGAGCCTACAGTAATGGTAAATTATTTATATCTCAGTTAAGTCAGCCACTTGTTCACTCTGGTGTTAAACACTGAGAAAAGAAATCTAAAGTCACGCAGAGCATCAGGGGATCGCGCGTACACTCTGAACCTGACAATCCTCTTTGCAGCCTAAATCCTTTGTGAGAAAATGAAAAAAAAAATTGGCTAGGTCCACAGTGGGAGAGCGTACACCCACACACAGCTGATCCACCTCGCGTGCTGATTCACTAACACACACAAACACACAGCAGACAATCCTGCAAGATTATACTTTCTAAATATTAAATTTACAGCTGCAAAAAAATATAGATTTGATCTGGTTGTTTTAATCGGATAAAATGTGATTTCTCATTGTACTACTTGAACTAGCTTGTGACTATGGAATGATTTTTGATTATTGCTTAGTAATTGTAGTTACTAATTAATAAGAAGAATATATATATATATATATATATATATATATATATATATATATATATATATATATATATATATATATTTCTTTTTTTTCTTTTTTTTTTTTTTAAACCATTCAAAGGAGAGGAGAGCATTTGATTGTTTATATAAAGCTAATTAACATTTTAGTTCCGACAAAAAAAAAGGCCTTGAGAGATGTCAAAGGATTCACAAGTTTCCATGGGGAAAAAATGCCTATGTGATAATCGTAACCAGCCTTTTGATTTTGAAAACCTCATAACTTTTAAATTCAAAGCCTTGATAAAATTGCCCAGAGCTGTAGAGTTCAAGTCAAGAGTCAAGAAGCTTTTATTGTATTATTTTAACCATATATAGCTGGCACAGTACACAGCGAAATGAGACAACGTTCCTCTAGAACCCTGGTGCTACATTTTACGACATAAAGCTACATAACAGAAAACACAGAGCTAAAGACTAGTAAGTGTCCTCGCCACATAAAGTGCATTGTGTGCAACCTGATGCAAACAGTGCAAGACAGACAGTGCAAAGACAACCCAAGACAGTGTAAGACAACACAAGATAGTTTTGGATAAATACACAAAACACAAAATAGCACCACCAGTAAATCTACTGTATATTATACAGTGCAGTGTGTAAGAGAGAACTAAGTACAGGAGTGTACCTTGTAATAAACAAAACGTAAACAAAAGGGTTTGTGCTTTTTTTTTTGCAAAAACAGCATGTAAAACAGTTTGTAATAATGAAGTAATATAATATGGTTGGTACTAAAGACATGGATGTGTGAAGTGAGTATGAGTGTGTGTTGAGTCCAGGTTGTACAGTTCAGTTGGGTCTGTGTGTGCATGAGTTTCAGTTTAGTTCTGTGTTGAGAAGCCTGATGGCTTGAGGGAAGCAACTGTTGCACAGTCTGGATGTGACGGCCCGAATGCTTCAGAACCGCGTTCCTCCTGGCAGGAGCGTGAAGAGAGTGTGTGAGGGGTGTGTTGGGTCCTCCACAATGCCGTTGGCTTTGCGGATGCAGTGTGTGGTGTGAATGTCCGTGAAAGAGGGGAGAGAGACTCCGATGATCTTCTCAGCTGTCCTCACTATCCTCTGTAGGGTCTTGCTATCTGAGATAGTGCAGTTCCCAAACCAGGCAGTGATGCAGCTGCTCAGGATGCTCTCAATGGTCCCTCTGTAGAATGTGGTCAGGATGGGGGAGGGAGATGGGCTTTCCTCAGCCATCTCAGGAAGTAGAGACGCTGCTGGGCTTTCTTGGTGATGGAACTGGTGTTGAGCGACCAAGTTAAGTTCTCCGCCAGATAAACACCAAGGATTTTGGTGCTCTTGACGATCTCCACGGAGGATCCATCAATGATCAGTGGGGAATGGTCGCTCTTTGTTCTCCTGAAGTCAACAACTATCTCTTCAGTTTTGTCAACGTTTAGAGGCAGGTTGTTGGCTCTACACAAGGCTGTTAACTGGTGCACCTCCTGGGTTAACTCTGCATAGAGTTTTCCTCACTTAAGCTGTGGTTAGACAGAGCACCTGGTCATTGAGAGGACAGTGTTCTTCCTCGCCACAATGTTGTTCTGCACCTCGAACCAGGCGTAGAAGTCTCTCAGCTCATCTGGGAGGAAGGTGTAACGGTCACAAGCAATTGAAGTTGTCTTGTAGTTTCTGATCGCCTGGATGCCCTGCCACATGTGCCGGGTGTCTTCGCTGTTCTGGAAGGGGCCGTTGATTATTTTGCCGTGTGCACGCTTCACCTCTTGGATGGCACGGGACAGTTTGGCCCTTGCTGTCCTTAAAGCCGTCTTGTCCCCTGCTCTGAAGGCGGAGTCTCTGGATTTTAGCAGCTCAAGCACCTTAGCGGTGGTGATGGTCTTGGAGATTGTCACATCATCAATTCACTTGCCGATGTAGCTGGTCACTGTTGACGAGTACTCCTCCAAGTTGATGAAATCGTTGTTGGTTGCAGCCTCCCTGAACATGTCCCAGTCTGTGCATTCAAAGAAGTCATGGAGAGCAGACATGGATCCTGCTGGCCAGGTTTTTACCTGCTTTCGAGCTGGTCTTTAACGCCTGTTGAGTGGTCTGCTGAGTTGAACTTCACTCTAATGCAGTGCATGATGACAGCCTAAAGGAATATTAAAGTCCCAAGCCACCAGAACTTATTGTGTACAGTGCTACCACCTAGTATCCTGCAGTATTCGGGAATGCAAAAAAAAAAAAACTGGGTTGTACTAAATTTGCTGCATGGTATTCTTTCGGATATACACTATATTGCCAAATGTATTCACTCACCCATCCAAATAATTGAATTCAGTTGTTCTGATCACTTTCATCACTTTCATGTTTACAGGTGTATAAAATCAAGCACCTAGGCATGCAGACCGCTTCTACAAACATTTGTGAAAAAAAGGTCGATCTCAGAAGCTCAGTGAATTTCAGCGTGGTACCGTAATAGGATGCCACCTGTGCAATAAATCCAGTAGTGAAATTTTCTCGCTACAAAATATTCCACAATCAGCTGATGTGGTATTATAAACTTGAATTAGGAACGACAGCAACTAAGCCGCAAAGTGTTAGGCCAAGTAAAATCACACAGCAGATGCAGAGACACATAGCAGAGGTCGCACAGAGGTCGCCAACTCTCCACAGAGTCAATAGCTACAGACCTCAAAACTTCATGTGGCCAACTTCATGCTTCAAGCTTCATGTAATGGGTTTCCATGGTCGAGCAGCTGCATCCAAGCCTTACATCAACTAGTGCCGAATCATGCTTTACTTTCTGGCAAGCCAATGGAGGAGTCTGGGTTTGGTGTTTGCCAGGTGAACAGTACTTGCCTGACTGCTTTTTTCCAAGTGTTAAGTTTGATGGAGGAGGATTATTATTTGGGGTTGTTTTTTAGGAGTTGGGCTCATTCCCTTAGTTCCAGTGAAAGAAACTCTTAATGCTTCAGCATACCAAGACATTTTGCACAATTTAATGGTCCCAACTTTGAGGGAACAGTTTGGGGATGGCCAGTTCCTGTTCCAACATGACTACACCCCAGTGCACAAAGCAAGGTCCATAAAGACATGGATGAGTGAGTTTGGTGTGGAAGAACTTGACTGGCCTGCACAGAGTCCTGACCCCAACCATCACAAATGTGTATCTGCAAAAATTGGCAAAATTCCCCATTAACACACTTCTAAACCTTGTGAAAAGCCTTTCCCAGAAAAGTTAAAGCTTTTATTAGCTGCAAAGTATGGGCCAACATCATATTAAACCCTATGGATTAAGAATTCGGATGTTACACAAGTTTATTTGCATGTGAAGGAAGACAAGCGAATATAGTGTATAAATTGGCAAAATAGTGTATATATGGGTTTTGTTTATATCTAAACTGCAATATTTAAATATTTAATGGATTTTCTATGCAAAACAAATCTTAATTACAAGTGGTACAGTTCTCTATAACACAATTTGAGTGCACACTGGATATCCAGATTCTTACTTTCATTCAATTCTGATCCAGTTATTTTCAGTAAGCACCTTATCCTTAAACATGTTGGATACAGATCCTATCCCAGGAACAGAATATTACAGATTTGTGTGGATAAACAAATTTCAGAAACAATGCAGTATAATAGCAACTGAAAAAAATATCAGTTTAGTACCAGAAAGAAGAATAGGTTTAAACACAACCTCAAATCTAGTAATCTAGTCATTAAATCTAGTCAGAAAATGGAAATTTAAGGCCATACACCAAAACACTAACCATAGTGGGAAGAAAGGTATAGTAGTCTAGAATGATTAATAGAGTATGCTATTAAAGAGGATTTTGGGAACTGCTGTTCTACCATAGTCTTTTGGTTAATTGTTCTAGCTTTATACAAGGGTCTACTTGAACCCCTCATTTGTAGCATTGTTCATTTCCCAAGCCCTTCATCGGTGATAGATGATAGAATTCTTGTTCTTTTTCTTCTTTCGGCTGCTCCCGTTAGGGGTCACCACAGCAGATCTCCACACTACCCTGCCCTCTACATCTGCCTTTTTCAAACCAACTACATTCATGTCTTCTCTCACCTACCCCATGTCCCTCCTCTGCACATATCCAAACCATCTCAATCAGGCCTTCATCATCTTGTCTCCAAAACATCCCACATGCGCGATCTTTCTAATAAACTAATCGTAGTCAGTCGATCTTCAACTCTGCTACCTCCAGCTTCGCCACCTGTCTTTTAGTCAATACCACTGTCTCTAAACCATACAACACAGCAGGTCTCACCACAGTCATAAACTTTTCCCTTCACTCTTGCAGATACCCTTCTATCACAAATCACTTCTGCCACTCTTCTCTACCCACGCCACCCTGCCTGCACTTTTTTCTTCTTTTCTCTAACACACTCTTCATTACTTTGCACTGTTGATCCCAAGTACTTAAACTCCCCCACCTTCACCACCTCTTGCAGCCGCACCACTCCACTGCCCTCCCTCTTATTTACGCACATATAGTCTGTCTTACTTCTACTGACTTTCATTCTCCTTCTCTCCAGCGCGTACCTCCACCTCTCAAGGGACTTCTCAACCTGCTCCCTACTCTCACCACAAATCACAATATCATCCACAAACAACATAGTCCAGGGAGACTCCTGTCTGACCTCGTCCGTCAACCTGTCCATCACCACTGCAATCAGGAAAGGGCTCAGAGCTGATCCTTGATGCAATTCATCCTCCACCTTGAACCAGTCTGTCGTTGCACACTTCACTACTGTCACACTGTCATCATACATGTTCTGAACCACCCTCCACTTCTCTGCCACCTTGTATGACTTCCTCATACAATGCCACAACTCCTCTCTTGGCACCCTGTCGTATGCTTTCTCTAAATCCAGAAACACACAATGCAACTCCTTCTGACCTTCTCTATACTTTTCCATCAACATTCTCAAAGCAAATATTGCATCTGCAGTGCTCTTCTCGGCATTAAACCATACTGTGCTCAAAGATCGTCACCTTTGCTTTCAGCCTGGCTTCCACTACACTTTCCCATAACTTAATAGTGTGAGTGATTAACTTTATTCCCCTGTAGTTACTGCAGGTCTGCACATCTCCCTTATTCTTAAAAATTGGTATCAGCAAACTTATCTTCTCCATTCTTCAGGCATCCTCTCACCATCCAAAATCTTGTTAAAAACTTTATCTGTTCACTTCACAAAAATGGCCATTAAAGTCTGCTCCAAATATCAATGTTTTATTCCTAGGTACACTCTCCATCCTTACATCTAACTCACACCAGAAAAAATCCTTTTCCTCCATCTCAGAACCAAGTTGTGGAGCATAAACACTGAGGATATTTATAATCACCCCTTCAACCTCCAGCTTCAAGTTCATCAGAAACTTTCTTGACCTCCACTACACTCTTACTGTACTCTTCCTTCAAAATTACACCTACACTATTTCTCTTTCCATCCACACCATGATAAAACATGCAAGATAATATACAAAAAAAAATTCAATTTGTGAATATTAACAGAACATCTAAATCAATGAGGAATTCCAATTATGGTAATTTCTTGAGTGTGACAAATGACATAAAATATTTATTTTAGTTTTTTATGACCCTAGCTTAAATTCAGTTAGAAAACCAGATTTATTTTACAAATAAAAAGGTCTGTACCAAAAGTGATCATTTGAAACTTCGGCATACTTCGATATTTCAATACTGCATATGAATAAATAACATCACTGTACAGAAAAGTAAAAACACAGTGTGATAAAGCAACAAAAACACATTTTACTCATGTTGATTTGAACTGCTTTACTCCGCTGTAGGAAATTCCTTTTGGAACATTTTTCCCACACCATTAGGCTGTATCTTGAAGCCTGGCACTAAAATAAACAAGAGAGAGCTTTTATGCCTTGTGTGTGTGTCTGTGTGTGTACACACTGCAACAGCAGGCAGGCTTTGAAGGATTCTTGGAAACCGCCAGCTTTTAATAAGATGATAATTTATTTTACATGTGACAGATGGTGTATCCTACGTGTACAAATGGTGTTTAATAATTTCATTTAATTGTTGGGAATGAGAATGGGTGTTAGTTTGGTTTGGAGAGCATCATGTTGACAGTGTCAGAATGTATTAATGTCACACGCTGTAAATATAACAGAGATATTAAATATAGACAGCAAGTCAGAATTGCTGTTTGTTTTATAGAAGCAGATACGCCTGTTTTGTGTTATGAGTGATCCGAGTTTTCCCCTTGTTTGGAATACGACGTCCCCCTCCATCCCACTCCCTATGAACCTCTTCAGCACCAATGGTAGTGTGTCTCCAAACTATCACCATGGCAACATCATTGCTGCGAGCACACTGTTGTCTGCTCGTAGATGGTGATCGCAAGTTGGAGGGAAACATGTATTTGCACTAAATGTGTTATTGGTGTGCTAGTGGCCTTAGTGTAACATGTTCAGTCCCAGTTTATTCCTTTTCTACTCACAGTGTGTGACATCTAACATTTTGTGGCTAATTGTTTTGGCATGAAAATCTCAGGCAGATAACCTGACAGTGGGGCACAAAAAAATCTCAGAGCTTATAATACACACATGACATTACAGTCGCATGATGCCTATCTTCATGAAATGTGCATGAGAAATACAAAAATGAAAATGAAGCCAAGACATTGATAGTACTTTGCTGCCTGCTGAGCTGCAAAATTACACAAATGTCAAAAGGTGGCCTTACAGCTCCAGGGTGTCTGGGTTGATCTTGAGTTTGGTTTACAGTCTGTATGAAAGAATTTTATGTAAAATGGAACCATTAGGATTATCCCATTACCCCAACTTCTTATAGACAAAAGAAAATGCCTTGTAACCAGGTGCTGATATGGATGCACTTGCAGTTAAGTGCTTTATTTGAAGACCAGGCAGACAAATTGAAAACGTGATTTGGAATCGAAAAGCCAGGCAGAACAAGTGATGGGCAGTTTGCAATATTAAAAATTCTGCCACACAGGAAACAAAATTAGAACTGGAGTATCAGAACCCAAAAAAAAAATGCCTTGTTATGCTCAGGGAGTCAGGAAGTGAACAATACTTCAAATTAAAACAATGACAGGACATCAAAGCACACATGCAGTGTAGAAAAAAAGAAAAAAGAAAAAGAAAACATGTCAGCATGGAAATTTGTGCACTAAAACTACATTTAAAATATGGACATTTAGAAGAGATATTGCAAATTAAAATGCTTCATTATATGAAAAATAACAGAGTTAAAAACATTAAAACAGAATTGTATCTCTCATCTAGTATCTTTCTTTTTTGTTCTAATTATTATGGCACTGTATGTACCAGGCTGATACTCACAATGACTCTAGCTTGGTTGCTTCTCATTTCTCACAAGAATCATGCTTACTTAATCAAAACATATTTTTCAACCATTTTTGTTCTCTAGCATCATAGTCAAATCAATGAAGTGGTTACTGAAGGTAACTAAATGGATGGATGGATGGATGGATCAGACATACAACAGCTTATATATTCACCTTGAAATGTCCCATTCCATTTATAGACAAAATTACCTTACTGTGTGATCTGCCTCAGCAGCAGGGTACTTTAAATAGCCAAATTCTCAATAAGAAGGTTTTATTATAATTTTTTTTAAATAAAACTAGTATTGGAGGGGACAGTGCGGGGACAGGTGGCTCAGGAGCAGGAGGTCTCTGCTGACGCATCACTTGTTGGTTAACTTTTTATAGCACAGATCAGGACTAAGACTCTGCAGGTGTTGGCTGTGGGTCAGCTATGGTTAGGAAAAAAACTGGTAGTTCCAAAAATATGTATTTGTGTTAATAGTGTATTTCTGTCATCTAGAGGTTAAATGGAGCAGGTCTGTCGCATGTTTAAGCAAAGAATGTAGACTTTGTGTAATGAATACTGTACAGCCAGCCAGACATTTAATACTTCTGCTCCTCTTCAGATTTTTTAAGTGATTCTCAATAAATATTTTACTTCGGGACATTATTAGTATTGATGTGTCTGCATTACTGGATAGTATTTCTGTTTAAAGCTACTTAAAGGTTTTCCTGTATAAGGCCTAGTTAAAGTACTCCATGTGCTGTATGTAACATATGCATAGGTTATATATCTGGTAGTTCTATTTAAAATCAGACAATAAGCATCCCCATATAACCACGTGTTTCCCGAGATGGAGGATAGGGTTATGTGCATGTATGTTACAAGTCATTATACATTAAGATTAGCAAACACTGTAAAAAAAAAACCTTGCAACACTAATTGTGTCCATTCAATGCCCACATACTGTATGGCTGTGATGGTAAGGTGTCTACACCCTTTTGCCCAAAGTCAATATATAACTAACACAACAGCAAAAATTAAGTCCTGTCATTACTTATAGAACAAACTATATATTGTACTGTACATCATCCCTCAAGCTGCTCTACAGTCTCTATTTTTTCTAGCTTTTTCTTTTTCTTTTGATATCTCTCTACCCCATATCTATATATTCAATTTTATATCAGCATACTCCGTTTATTTTCTCAGGGATATACTTGTGACTCATAACTAGGAAAAAAACACCACCAAGAACACCAAACATAAAACAATAATAGACAAGAAAAAACAAGAACATGGAGAAGTAGAGGAAGCCAGAGATATTAAGATGTCGACAAAGGGAATGTGTAGGTGGGGAAAAGAAGAAAGTGGGAGTGATATAGTTAGAGAGTATTTAAGTTTATGGTGGCTGGTGGGAAAAGAAGGGGGGGTTGGTGATAATGCCAAGGAGGGGAAGATGGGTAATAGGCTCCTGGTGGTCACTGGCAGTGTGTGTGCTGTTGATTCTTGCCAGAAGAAGCTAGAATTTCCCTGAACTCATCCTCAGAAATGAGAGACTGCCAGTGAGCATGAGACAAACATTGAAGGAATGAAATTAATAATTAAAAAATACGATATGGGTTCTTAAAAAAAGATATAGACCTCATATAAAAGAACGAGAGGTATAGTGCAAAATGAATAGGTCAGGGTTTGAATTTTTAATGAAGCAGTCTGCAGGAAAATGACAGAGAATTATATATACATCTCTTTTCTTATTTTCTCTTTCTCTATGTCTCTCTTTCTCTCTCTCATATTCTCTTTTTCTCCTGGCACGCCATGGGCTTGTTGTAAGCAACTAATATAAAGAGGAGCCAATTCTATTTAAAATGCCAACGTTCTAATTAGAGCCTTCCGGAATTCTCCGCTGGTGACTCACTCCATGCCGATCACAGTCAGCTCTGCGGCTTTCCTCAAAGGCTGCCCTCGCCGGCGTCTCATTTAGTAGCGATTTAAAAGCCAGAGTCTTGTGGGGCTTTTTTCTGCTTCTTTGCAATAGCTGGAGTTATTGGTCACAAACTAGACAGTGGAATGACATAATGGCAAATTGTTATGTATGACTTGGTTATTAATCCATGTTTATTACTGGATGCTGAGCCATGCATGAATTTGCTTCTTTTCTTTAAATATTTATAATAATGTTGACATCAAGGTATGGATTTTGGGAACCCACATACAATATATAAAAATAAGTATTTGGACACCTAACTTTTCCAACCTTATGTGGTTCTCCTCTACATTGTTACCACAAAGTTAGAGGAACATAATTGTATAGGATCTCTGGATGCATTAAGAATTACATTTTACTGTCACTCGAACTAGGAGACCCAAACCTGTTCTAGCATCACAATACCTCTGTGCACCAAGCCAGCTCCATGATGATATGGTTTAAATAGGTTGAAATGGAAGATCTTGAGTGGGGTGCTATAGAGCTGTGATTTAAACAATTAACACCACCTTTGGCATGAATTGGAAGGCTGACTGTATCGCTATCTTGCACCTTACAAATGTCTTTATACTCAAAACTCAGTATGTTTAGGTATATTTGTATGTATGTTGCACCTTACAAATTGTTGACATATATTTGGATGTATAATTGTATATTAACAAAATCACTGTTTACATTTACTCAGATGTATAGTCATTCAGATGTTTACGAGATACATTCACTTGGTTTATATACATCTATTTATTAGAAATACACTGCTGTAATCTGTTTCTATATTACACTGACTGCTGATATTCTTATACAAACTTTTTATATTGTACTGACAATGTAAACATTGGATGTCTGCAAATATGGTGGCATTGACAATAAAAAACCTTGAACCTTGACCCTACCCCATACCCCCTCAATCCATATCAGTACTTGAATTTACTAATGCTTTTGTGGCTGAATGAATACAAATCTTTACAAGCACTGGAGGTTGTTATAATAGTAAAGGGGAACAAAATTTTTAATGGAATGTTCAAAAAGCATCCAAGATGGCGATCTTGGTTCCCTTTCAGGAACTTGATCTGCATCAACAATGCTTTGGGAACAATTCCGCGTTGTCCATGCTCTGAATCATGTGTGGATCCAGCAACCTTTCTTTGGGTTCAGAAGCATGCAGTTTGGTGGTTTCTTCCCCCAGTAGAGGGAGGGCAGTGCTCCACATCTCTTCCTCCGAGGAGGGGGAGAGCATGGAGACTAGCGAGCCCACTGACTCCTTCCAGCCAGAGCTCCTGGAGGTGAAAGAGAAGCGGAGGCACTACCTCCACACCATCAGCGCTTTTTCCCTGATCTGAACACTGAGGTGTCCGGATCCCATAGCAGCCCATATTCAGCCCACCTATTCACCGCTAATATCTCCCTTTACACTAACGTAGTGTGGATAAAAGAGAACGGTTATGGGGCGATGCCCCGGATTTAAGAGACACCAGCTGGCTATCTCTCCCCCGCTGCAGTATTAACCCTTAAGGATCCGGTATTGCCCACTAAGCCCTTGCAGTCCACTTCGGCAATCGTAGGCAAGGCTTACGCAGTAGCGGGTCAGCCCTAGTAGCCCCAGAAAGTCAGCCCCCTTTAGCTTGTTTGGGGATGCGGTGGGTGTTGTCGTCAACAGGCTTCAGCAGGCTAAGAAGCAGTCTGCAGCGTTCCAGTGGGCTCAGCCCCAGCTCGGTTTAAGCAGCCGCCGCAAAGCCCAAAAACAAAGCGTCGCCACTCGGACTCCCCTGCCAGGGGCTCTGGGTGACGCTCCTAATTTAGAGACCCTGACAGTTGGAGGTCTTAGTTAGGGGGGCAGCTTACACCACACTATATGGTGCCCGTCCCTCCACAGTGCCCTCAGGAGGTTAGTCTGTTACCCCTGCCATGATCCATGCTACAGGGCCTTCAGCGAGTGCCTCCCTCTACCTCAGCCCAGTCCTGTAGCGGATAGGGGAAGCCCAGCTGCCTCTCAGGAATCCCCAACAGCTGCAGGGCATTGTTCCAGCCACTCAGGCAGACCCTTAAGAGACTACCTGGCAGCCTGGAAATGCCTGCCAGACGTGTCTCAATGGGTCCCGCATTGTAGAAAAGGGCTCCCTTCACAAGGAGGTCATATGCCACTAAATGCCACCTGTTCTTTTTTGTGGTGCGAGCACCAACAATTGGACCCAGTTAACTGCCCAGTCGGTTCAGTGTTGGAGTTCCTACAGGATCAGTTCACCTAAGGGATGTCTCCTTCCACTTTCCAGGTATAGTGTCTGCAATCACGGCTTACTGTGCTTTGCTTGCTGAGCAGTCACTGGCAAGCACCCCTTGGTGACACGTTTTCTGCGCAGCACCTGAAAGCTGAGGCATAGGACGTGACCCAAAGTTCCTGTTTGGGACTTGGTCATTGTGCTGGAGGCTCTGTCCAAGCCCCCCTTCAAGCCCTTGGCTGAGGTGGCCCTTAGATTTCTGTCAGTCAAGACTGCCTTTCTTCTGGTTATCTCCTCCCTAAAGAGGGTCGTGGACCTACTGGTTCTCTTTGTGGCCTTGTCCTTCCTGGAGTTCACCCCAGGCATGGCCAGTGCCTTTCTCTACCCCACATGTATAGTTCCCTGAGGTGCCCTTTTTTTTTCCTCCACAACCTGTTATGCTGCAGGCCCCTGTCCAGGAGAAGCTAAACCGACTGTGTCAGGTACGTTAGATACTGTTGAGGATGTCAGAGCAGCTGTTTGTCTGCTACAGTCCCTATAAAAAAAGGCTTTTTGCAAACAAGCAGACCCTCAGCAGGTGGATTGTGGGTGCCATCTCATCCTCCTATGAGACCTCTGGTGTTCCCACTCCTTTCGGGGTCAGAGCTCACTCTACCCGGAGTGTAGAGGCCTCTACGGCCTGGTCCTCTTGAGTCACACTCCAAGACATCTGCAATGCTGGTCCACCCCCCTGACCTTTATCAGGTTTTATACCCTTGACCTTAGTGTCACTTCTGACTCCTCCATCCTTCGGTCTAGCTGTGCCCATCCACACTAGGCAGGGACTGGTCAGTATGGCGTGATTGGACTCTTTTTCTTAAAGCTTTGTTGAAGCAGCTCGAGGTCCTGAATGGAAACGTCTCTAGGTTACGTATGTAACCCTGGTTCCCTGAGGGAACGAGACATTGCTTCTTCAATCCACAATCCCTGCATCCCTGAGGCGCTTCCTGTTCTTTTCAGAGTTAGTGCCAGCTTCACCGCATGCGCATTTTATAGCTTCCTCTCCGTTGGACAGATTGCACACGTGATGTGCAATCTCAAGCATTGCCAAATCGTTGTTGATGCAGTGTCTCGTTCCCTCAGTGAACCACGGTTACATGCGTAACCTAGAGATGATCTTGCAAAATAGGATCCAAGATGGTTTTGCATCAGTAGCAAGCTGCGGCCTTTCTGGATTCAAAATGGTGCTTCTAGTTTTGTCTTGTGCACTGCCTTTTGTCTTGCACTGTTTGCACTAGGTTGCATATGATGCATTTTATGTAGTTAGGACAGCTTACTTGAGTTCTTAGCTCTGTGTTGTGTTATGTAGCTCTATGTTGTTTTATGTAGCACCTGGGTTCTGGAGAAACGTTGTCTCATTTCAATGTTTACTACGTCAGCAAAACGTATATGGTTGAAATGACAATAAAAGCTTTTTGACTTGATTTGACTTGATGTGAATCTAATGGCCAAGTGTCCACAAACTTCTATTCATATTTTATATTTTAACAATTTTTGAGGGAACTACAGGAACTGTTTTGATGCACATACAGGCAATATGACTTATGATTCAACAATGACACAGAATTACAAATCCTTTCCAGACACACAAGCCTGCACCACAAAAAACAATTGATGATGAATAGCATTGTGAAAATTCTGATTTCTATTCTAATCCTTCAGCATCCTTTGACTCTTCATGATCCTCTCTTTAAAATTATTTTACTGCCAAGCTGCCGATGTTAATTTACAAATCAAAGTAAGCATCTTGTGTCTTCCTATATTTACTTTGGCTTCCTCCATGTACACTGGTTTTCTTCCACCACTTGAAGCGTGCTATTATCAATTATTATTTTCAATTGTATAGAGCTTTAAACAATGGACATTTTCACAAAGCAGTTTTACAGAGATAAATACAGATAGATTGCAAATATAAATTTTAGCATCATAAATTAATCTGTAAGTTTATTCCTAATGACTAGTCAGTGGTGGTAGTAGCAAGGAAAAACTCCTTGAAGTAGCATGAGGAAGAAATCATTAGTGAGGTTATCAACAATGATACTCTAATGCTATATTGTTCATGACAGTTGCAGATCTAAACTATGGTAGCAGACTGTTTTTATGGATGAAACAGATTACTGGGACTGGACACTTTAAATTGCCGTACAGAGAAAATATATAATAATATTCATAATTAATATTCATACAGATTACTAGTGCTACTTTACTAGAAGTTTGTCATCCCTATTAATCCTGTTAACCCTAAGATTAATGATTCAATAGAAATTCCATTTTGCACACACTGTGGGAGTGCTTTATTGTCCCACCACAGCACATTTACACACTTATATTAGACAAATTAGATGATTATTTGTTTATATGTATTATCTGCTATTAAATAAAAAAGAGGGGAGTGTCTTATTTGAAGATCCACTTTGTAGATTAATAGATATTAATAGATTTACTGTACATTTTTTCTGTTTGTTTTTATACTTATTAACAAGTATTTCTTGTAATAATTGTCTTACATGTAGTTCTTACAATAAAATAAAAATAGGCGATAGGTATGAAGCTGTTTTATTTATTTTATATTTAGCTCTTTAACAGCCACTATCCAAATGTACATATGGCACACTTAAGAAAACGCTTTGGTTTGTAGGTTTGTTTGTTCTATGCTGTTGCTTTTAAGATGCACTTTGGCAATTTAATGTAAATTGCAATTTGAGCTAGAGAAGCTTGTATGTTGGATCGGACCACACGGGCCAGCCTTCGCTCTTTGGACCACTTTTGTTGGATACTGGCCACTGCAGACCAAGAATACCACACAAGAGCTGCAGTTTTGGATATGCTTTGACCCAGTTGTCTATCCATCACAATTATGGCCCTCGACAAACTCGCTAAAGTCCTTACACTTGCCCATTTTTCCTGCTTCTAACTCATCAATTTTGTGAACAAAACTTGCTGCCTAATATATCCCACCCAGCTGCCATGATAAAGAAATAATCAGTGTTATTTACTTACCAATCATAATGTTATAATGCCATAATGTTATGCCTGGTTGTGTATATTGTACATATGATAGGTGGTCATAAAATCTGTATTATCATATGAACAAATGGGAAATATTTGCCTAAATTATGTCTTCGAAAATGAGTACCTTCATGAACATTTCACCTTGTTTAAAAAACCTGCGGTTTAGTTCCGCACGATGCCGCTAGAGGATCAAAACCGAAGCGTCGTAGAATGCTCACGAAGGGGGTTCGACTTCTTCATGACAACACTCCAGCCCATTCAGCTCACGAAACGGTGAAATTTGCGAATGACTTAGGGTACGAAATTTTGCATCATCCCCCCTACTCCGCCAGCCTCGCACCCAGTGACTTCTTCCTTTTCCATCACTTGAAGAAACTACTTCGTGGCAGGTGTTTCAAAAACAATGATGAAAAGAAGGCTCCACCAGTTCTTCTATTGTTTGGAGAACAACTTAGGAGGATTTGGAGGTTTGGACTAAGCTCACGACCAACGTTTTTTCTTAGCAGTAATAACAATTTTCTGACCCCCAATTATTCCCACCACCCCCAACATTTTTTAAAGCTTAAACTGGTCCATAGTGTAAAAAGAGGTTGGCTGCTTAAATTTTTTTTCTTTTTTTCTTTTTTTTCTCTTCCTGTAAAGATATGTTGTTGTAAATACTGCTTTATTGTATATCAATTCTATTTTCATTTCATTTATATAAAATTTTTTTTTTCATGGATAGTTTAGATTAGAAATTGGACATAAAAGTAAGCGTCATTATCTATACTGGCTTAACATAATAATAACAATAATAATAATAATAATAATAATAATAATAATAATAATAATAATAATAATGGTAAAACTCGTTCGGAGCACCTTATCATCCTGTATTGTTATACCAGTATACTGTTCCAACACTAGATGAGATTAATAATCAACAAGAATAATGGAAAGCGCACCCAGGTATGTGTGAATGGCTTGATAAAAATAATGCCCATCTTTATTACTCTGTCTTCACAGGATCCAAGAAGCAAGCACAAATTCAAGATTCACACTTATGGCAGCCCCACCTTCTGCGATCACTGTGGCTCTCTGCTGTATGGACTTATCCACCAGGGGATGAAATGTGACAGTGAGTGAAACCCCACACAGCCTTTACAAATCCATACACATTTGCAGCAGCAATAAAAAGCCAGCAATGTGCCACCGCCTGTGATGAATGCGATATTCCAGCGCCAGTGTTTAATGCTCAGGTTTCTATTGTGTAAGTTATCTACAGGCTGCATCCTCCTCTACCCTGCCTGTTGGCTATCTTTATTGTCTGCTGCCAGTTATCCATTACCATTCAAGCCATCCAGGCATGCTGATATGCTAACACAAATGTACACCTATTTCAATACAATTATGTGGACACACAAAGCTATATATAAGTATTGCTCTTTTTTGTCATCTGCAGAGTGTGGGTTTAGTCAGGCAGGTGCACATACTCTCAATGTCTAAATAATCAAAAAGGGCTGATTTATTTTCTGTATTTTCTGAAGTGGAGGCTGCAAGGCATATCACAGGTTTATATATATGGAAGGAGGCTCCAGTGTCATTTTGTAACTGTTAATTTTTGTAACTTCAGGTTAGAGGGGAAAAGATGGGCTGCCATTCTTTAATTCCTTAAAAATATAATGTGCTGGTATGCAGAGAATGGAACACTTTGTTGTTAGAGGAAAATAAGAACAATGTTGCATTTACAAGGATACAGGTTTGCAAGGATAAGCTACGTATTCCTTCTTTTTTTTACACTTAAATCATGATATTTACCTTCTCTCTTTTTTTTCTTTCCCTCTTACTCTCTTTCTGTCTTTCTCTGTCGCTCTCTTTTTCTGTTCCTCAGCATGTGATATGAATGTACATAAGCAGTGTGTGATGAATGTGCCAAGCCTGTGCGGAACAGACCACAAAGAGCGAAGAGGACGCCTCTTTCTCAAGATTGAGGTCAGCGGAGACAAACTTCACGTGACAGGTGGGCATCCCACGGTGCATCTGCAACTGTGTGTGCTAGTGGTAAAGGTCAGAGAACGTTGATTTTGTGATTGAGATTAAACAATGTCTCTGTAGTCTGTGGCTGTTGCTGTCAAGCTGTAAACCTGTTCATTAAGGCTACACAGAGATCTGTGAAAAGAAAGGATTCATTTAAATAGAAAATGGCAGCATAATACAGAATTAAAACCAGCACAAACAGAATAATACGTTTATAAATAAATATTTTAAGATGTGATTTGATTTGGGGTTCAAGTACATTGTGTTCTTTTGTTTAGTGTTGCAATAAAAAAAAAAAGTGAAATGCCATTAATTATTTTTTATTTAGCAAAAAATTTAGAAAATGACTTATTTATGAATTTTCTCTACTCTTTTAATCCTATAAAGTGTAGTAATCAAAATCTTACAGTATTAAATATGATGTCCTAAAGTGTATAGCAATTTCAACTCAATTTATCAATAATATGATACAAACTAAAGCAAGATATTTCGAGATCGCAGACAATCTAGAACATGGTACAGGGCAGGGTGGAGTTGTTTGGGCTTGTTCAGGGTTGTTCTGCAACCCTGAATGAAAAACATGTGTCGGACTGCCATTCTCTCCTGTTGCGTTTGAAAAACACATCATGATCCATATTAACTTTTAAGAGTGAAGCCGGAATGTTGGATGAAGCCCTTGATGGATTATACACTGATCAATTGTATAAGTGATCAGTTGATAAATTTTTTTAAATCGGATTGTTCAAGACTGGCACACAAGGCAAAAAACTAAAGAAGCATATTTTAGATATTTTACATTTTAAGCAAAAAAGTAGTTTTTCTGCAGTATAAATGCAACTCAGTGGCAGGCTATTTTGGTTTTTTTTCCACCTTTTTAACATTCATATTTAACATTTAAGCAAAAAGCACTGCAAAATTTATGTAACTTTTGTAACGCACAGGTAAAAATAGTATGCGCAGAAAGTTAATTCTTCATAATCTATTAGACACATAATCCTTGGTATACAGTATCTTACAAAAGTGAGTACACCCCTTACATTTTAGCAACCGTTTTAGATTATCTTCTCAATAGAAAATTCTATAGAAATGAAACTTGGATATATTTTACAGTCAGTATAGTCAGTATGCAGCTTGTATAACAGTACAGATTTACTGTCCCCTAAAAATAACTCAACATACAGCCATTATTGTCTAAATAGCTGTACCAAATACCCATGCAAAGCCACATGTCCTATTCATCATGTTCATGTTTTTGTCTGCTCGACAAAACCGTACACATTTGTGTATCTTCTATTAGCAGTTCAAATTTGGTGCTTTAAGTACAATTCTCTCATACTGACCACTGGATGTTCAACATGGCACCCCATGGCAAAGAACTCTCTGAGGATTTAGAATTCGAATTGTTGCTCTCCACAAAGATGCCGAGGCTATAATAAGATCAGCAGCACCCTGAAACTGAGTTACAGTGCAGCAGCCGGGGTCATACAGAGGTTTTCCAAAATAGGTTCCACTCAGAACAGGCCCCGCAAGGGTCAATCAAAGAAGTTGAGTCCTTGTGCTGTATGTCAGGTGCAGAATCTGGCTTCCAAAAACAGACGCATGAGTGCTGCCAGTATTGCTTTTGAAATTGCAGAAGTGGATGGTCCACTTGTCAGTGCTCAGATCATACGCCGCAAGTCGGTTTGCATGGCCATTGTCCCAGAAGGAAGCCTCTTCTGAAGCTGGCTCACAAGAAAGCCCACAAACAGTTTGCTTAAGACAACCTGTCCAAGAGCATGAATTACTGAAACCATGTCCTGTGATCTGATGAGACTGAGAACTTGTTTCTCTCAGATGGTGTCCAGCATGTGTGGCGACACCCTGGTGAGGAGTACCATGAAAACTGTGTTAAGCATGGTGGTGGTAGCATCATAGTCTGGGGCTTCATGAGTGCTGCTGTTACTGGGGAGATGCAGTTCATTGAGGGAAACATGGATTCCAACATGTATTGTGACATTCTGTAAAAGAACATAAACATAAAATTGACTCCAAACACACCGCTAAGATGACACCTGCCTTGCTAAAGGTGAGGTGATGAAGTGGCCAAATATGTCTCCAAACCTGAACCTTATTGAGAACCTGTGGGGCATCCTCAAGCGGAAGGTGAAGAAATGCCATGTGTCTTACATCCAGCAGCTCTGGTGAATTTTATGCCCAGGAGGATTAAGGCAGTGCTAGATAACAATGGTGCTCACACAAAATATTGACACTTTGGACACAGTTTTTACATGTTCACTTAGAATGTACTCACTTTTGTTGCCAGGTATTTTGACAAAAATTGCCTGTATGTTTTTGGGACTAAGCTTGAAGACACTGTCAAGTACTGATGTCGGGTGAGGAGGCCTGAAATCAGCATTCCAATTCATCGTAAATGTTCTCAGTAGGGATGAGGTCAGAGCCTAGGTCACTGAAGATCATCCATTACAACCATATGTTCCTGGAGCCAACTTAGTGCACAGTTCACTGTAATGTTGGAATAGGTTTGGGTCTCCTACTTTAACTAAAATAAAAATGGTATGTTACAGCAACCAAAGAAGAAAGATCTCAAAGTGCCTCAATACTTCTGTCCATAATATGTACATAAATTACTGCTTTCCATATTTTTAATGATCGTTAGGAATTAAAACACATACCTACCAACACGTTTTGTAATGTCTGTGCACATACAGTGTTTTTTATTTATTATTTGATCAAATGAAATAACACAGCAAGAAACCAAGTTTAATTGTTAGTACTGTATTTACATATATTTTTCTTCCATGCCTTAAGTATGTTTATTCATATTTATATTTATATTTTTTTTAATTATCCTCATGTACATCAAGCCTCGTAAGTTGCCAGATTTGTGTCTAAGAAAGTGAAAAAAAGACCTGGATGTAGTATATTGCCAATATATTATGGCAGAAATAATCTTACTGTAGCTGTAAGTATGACATTAGTCTCAAAGCAGATTTGATGTAATTCAACATTATTGCGTCCACCTTTATTATACCTCACCTTAATAAATAGCACTTGATCTAGCCATCCAATTATTTAGCATTTTATGGTTTTACATTACTTGTAGCCACAAAAGCAATAAAGCCATGAGAAACTAAATTGAGGTCAGCATTGATGCTCGGATTTAGAGAAATTGTGCAAGTTATAGCACTTCAGTAGTCTGAGCACTGAGACATGCTCAGTTCTTTCCCCCTCACCCACCAGAGTCTGTCATTTTTTGATAACATCTTGCATTCATTGTCCAAACTTACAGATACTTCGCTCATGTCAGCCTTTCTGGCACTCGCTAGTGTTTAAGATACTCAATAAATGCCTTAACATCTTAATTATCTGCTTAAAGAGATCTTTGTTCGGCACAACCAACAGGAACAGAGCCAAGAAAATGTTTTGTGATGCCCCTGAAAGGCTACTAAATCCAGTAGGAGTGTTGGCATTAACAAGTACCAAAGATGTTGCTTAATATTTTATACTGTACTTAATACAGGTGAGGAGACCTTGAGTGCAGTCTCTGTTCTAAATAATCTCCAAGATGTTTAATAGGGTTGAGGGCAGAGATCTAAAGCAGGCTGTCAAGATCTTTCACTTCCAATCCATGCAAACCATATCTTCATATAGATGGTTTTGTGCACAAGGGCATTGTTTTACAGAAACAAGTTTGGGTCTCCTAGATTAAGGGGAGAAATAAATGTAATGTTACCACATCCAAAGATCTTGTACAACTCTCCAAAAAGTGCTTAAGTATTTAACTCTTGTCATCGTTTATACAAAATAATTTACAAAAGTAATTCACTCTTATGTTTATCAAATATTTGCAAACAGTTTTTATGTTTGTTTATGATAAAACTGTGTTGTGTTAATAATTCTTTAATATTCATGAGAGCTCCATGAAGGTATGACGGTCTCCTGGTGGTCTAGTGGTTAAGATGCAGCGCTCTCAACCGGGTTCGACCCCCGGTCAGGGAACCATCCCCAGCCACTCTCAGTGCCATTCCCAAGCCCGGATAAATTGGGGAGGGTTGCGTTAGGAAGGGCATCCAGCGTAAAAACATGTGCCAAATCAAACGTGCGGAGGATCCGCTGTGGCGCCCCTAACGGGAGAAGCCGAAAGAAAGTTAATTCATGAGAGCAGAATATTTTTGTGAATTTGTAAAGATTAAACATTCATTCATCCATTCATTAATTTTCTCCCGCTTATCCGTAATTTGGGTCGCGGGGGCAGCAGTCTAAGCAGACCCCCGCCTTCGACTGCTGCCCAATCCTCACAGCACCGTCCCTTACGGTCCCTCCTGCAGGTGGTGAGCCCATGGGAAGAAAGATTAAACAATGAAGACAATTTTTCACAGTCTTCATTGATCATTCTTTCTAAGGGTGCCAGTGCAGGGCACTTAATTTTTTTCATTGTTAACTTACGTTTTATGTATAACGAATTAAAATATCTCCCCTACTCCCCCCTAGTGTACAGTATATTCATAGAAAACAATCCAATTGGTATTGCATACCGTCAAATTAGAAACAAATAAAACACAGCGTCTACTACAGTTAGAAGCAGTTTGGAGTGTAATGTCTTGGACATTGATTTTACTCAGTACATAGCAGTTATCTCATTGACTTTCTTTTCTTCTAATCTCTATTCTTAATCATCATGAATACTGTATTGTAAGGCCTTTGAGCCTCCTTTTTGAGCAGTCCAACTTCAAACAAAACACCAAATGGTGGTAAACCACCATTTAACCTTATCTATTATATCTGTTTTGGGGTTTTGTGTGTAGCCATAGAAACAGTGATTTATTTTTTTTAGATTAAAGAGATAAAAAGAGTAGAGTAGAATCTCCAAGTCATCATCTTGTAATTAGCATAATTCTGACATGAGGTGAATTTGTGTGTGCCGTGGGTGTAGATCTCTGAGTGCTTCTGCTTTGAGGGATTAAGGGTACAATTTAACACATTTTGGACCTCCCACAAGCTCTCTCTCTCTCTCTCTCTCTCTCTCTCTCTCTCTCTCTCTCTCTTTCTCTCTTTCTTTCTTTCTTTTGTGCTATCTCTCGCCAATATTGATTCCTAGATGCTCAGCCCACCAGCATGTGTTATTGTATGTTACAAGGCAGTTCCCATCAGTGTGGGGACATATTCAGTCCGCCCCAGGTAGCATTCCTTATCCTGTTAAAGGTCCCTACTTTTCCCAGCAAAGTGGGTGATCTTTCAGTTCAGAGCTCTGAGTCAAAGTTGATTTAATCTGCTGAGCCAAGAGTCTAGCAGCATGGCTGCAAAACGCATGCAGAGCAAACAAAGTAGGGAGATTAGATTTCTGGAGCTAAACACGAGACACTGATACTCACTGGGTGGCACCAACATCTTTTAGTGCAGTTCCAGCTCTGTATGAATCAAAGCATGGAAAACTATTAAAAAAATTTCATGGTTAAACAGTCTCAGTGCTGAAAAGTTATTAGGATGTGTCTTTTCTGAACATGGGAATCCTCTTTGACCTTTCCTGCTTTGTTAGTAAATACTGGACGTGATCCAGAGTGTCTGATGTTTGGCAGATTACATAATAATAATAATACATCTGGAAATTGTGGGTTTGTTTTCAGAAAGATTTAGCCTTCTTTGCAGGGTCATAATGAAAAATGTCGGTTCGCAGATGAATTTCTGAACTGTTAATGCACCATGAAGTGATGTCAAAATTTTTACGAATTGTAAAAATGTTTTAAACAAAAAAGAAGTTTTGACAGATTGGTAAGGGTCAAATGCATTGTTCTTTTGACTGGCATGCCTGATTTAAATCTCGGATATAATAAGCCAAAAATGTACTGCAATACTTGTCAAGAAAGTCATAACTTTTCAGCTATTCTGGAATAATGAAGCATAACTATATTACTGTAACAATAAAAAAATATACTGGCATAACAATAGATTTCTTACTTAGTATACCAGTGTAGCAGTATGTGTGTGTGTATATATATATATATATATATATATATATATATATATATATATATATATATATATATATATATATATATATATATATATATATATATATATATGACTTGCATTAACAGTATAACAGTGTTGCAATGCAGCTAAAAATATCTATCTATTAGGGGTGTAACGGTAAATGTATGTGTACAGAAACTTTGCTGTTACATGGGCTTTCGGTACATGCAATCCTTTTTACGATCGGAACAAAGTTGAAATCGGAGTTCCCTCAGGAACGTATTAAGTGGTCAGGAACCACAAGTTTGTTTAGTCTCCGTCTGCACTTTGAGCACATTTTTTTAATATGCCAGGGGTATAAAAAATAAACTAGAGTTAGTGCAGAGTTAGTGTGTTACTGTGGCTACTCACTTCGTACCGGAAATACGATTTGCGATGGTGCATATGATTTGCGATAGCTAGCCACTTCCTGGTTAGCGGCTAATGCTAGCGGTATGGATTGTTAAGCATTTTATGTCAAGAAGTTCTATTGAAGAGAGAAAATCCTGACAATTCCACATATGAATGAAAGAGGGATGAAAGTAATAAAGACATTTGTTAAAGTTTTCTAAAATAAGCAGAACAGTTAAGCAGACAATATCTTTATAAAATGCAAAATCAAATGTAAAACACACACACACACACACACACACACACACACACACACACACACACACACACACACACACACCAAATGTAAAACACACACACACACACACCCACACACACACACACACACACACAGACAAACAGGGTCTAACAAATGTAAACTATTTATTAAATTGTATTTAATCAATTTAATTTATGCTAGTTTAATTAATGACTCAATTTAATCAATATAATAAAAAGTGTATTGCATTAATTAGATTCATAAAATTTTATTTTTATTTTATAATAATATAATATTTTGTATATTATTTAACCAACCAGGCATTTTGTTTAATTGTTTTAAAAATGTAAACTGTTCAAATGTTGTTCACAAATGTTAATATTAAACTGCGTTAATAAAAAATGACAAGCTATTTTATGTTTTGCATTTCTTCTCCCAAACCGTAACGGAATTGTACTGAACCGTGACTTATAAACCATTGATTTTTGTGTACCGTTACACCCCTAATATCTAGAAACTTATATAGAAAAGTTATTTGCATAACACATTTGCAATTTATCATATTTGTTTTTAGTTGTTTTAAGTCAGTTTGCTGCAGACTTTGTGATAATCCGTAAAAAACCAAAAAAATACGATTTCTCTGTGATTATTTTTTGTAGGTAACAAACCTGATTTATATCCCATATGCGGACTGACATACTGTATTTCTGGTAAAGAAAACTATAGCTAAACTTTAGTACAGGTAAATAAAGTCATAACTATCCTGAATTACTAGTATAACAAATCTTGGCTATATATATATATATATATATATATATATATATATATATATATATATATATATATATATATATATATATATATATATATATATATATATATATATATATATATTGGTGAAGAAAGTAATTTTACAAGGTAGTAACTGTGCTATTAGAGGTTAACAACTTTATTTCAATTTTATTTTATTTGGACAACCCTATCAACAATGGACTTTGCGGATTTACAAAATTAAATAAACTGCGACTATAAATTTCAGTGGCTCTTAAACTCCTTGAGATAGTATGAGGAAGAAACCTTGAGAAAAATCAAACCCAAAAGAGAATCCTTACTCAATTTGGTCAGGAAATGTCAGTTCCAGACCACGGGCCCCCTCTGCAGAGTTAAAATTCCGCAGGCAGCCATCCACACATAATGCCCGCTCCACAGAGCCTCGAACACCCACGCAATCAATACCGTGGTGCCCCACACATCCCCGCAGTGCACATGCGGTACAACAACACTGCAGGCAGTCCCAATAGGAAGCACACGCCACTTGAAGACACTGGGCTCCTAATCCCTTCCCATGTCTCTCCAGATGAAGCGCACTTGCTTACCAAAGTAATTAATATTGAGACTTTCCTATCCACTACAATTATATAGTTCCATCATTGTTGTGGTTATCAACTGTTCAGTGATTGGCAATTGAAAAAAAAACTATGGTGCTACATA
Source organism: Silurus aristotelis (assembly GCF_946808225.1). Classification (NCBI taxonomy): domain Eukaryota; kingdom Metazoa; phylum Chordata; class Actinopteri; order Siluriformes; family Siluridae; genus Silurus; species Silurus aristotelis. The sequence goes on along the minus strand of NC_139590.1, from coordinate 15,660,249 downwards.
AAACAACATAGAGCTACATCACATAACATAGAGCTACATAACAGAACACAGAGCTACATAACAGAACACAAAACTAAGGACTAAAGTAAGTGTCCTCGCCCCATAAAGTGCATCGTGTGCAACCAAACAAAAAACAGTGCAAACAGACAACACAAGACAGTGTGGGACAGATACATGAAACACAAAAAAGTGCAGAACAGTAAACATACTGTATAATATGATATACAGTGCAAAAAAAAACTATTATCAAGAGTGTACTTGTAAACATGAACACAATTTTTTTGTGCAAAAACAGCAAGAGTCAAGTCAAATTTATTTCTGTAGCGCTTTTCACAACAGACTTTGTCTTAAAGCAGCTTTGCAGAATTTAACAGTCAAGCTGATTGGTGTGTATTTATCACTGATGAACAGCCATTATGACTGTGGCAAGGAAAAACTCCCTAAGATGTTATGAAGAAGAAACCTTGAGGTGACCAGACACAAAAGGGGAACCCATCCTCATTTGAGAAGCAATCGAGAGGGGAAAAGACAGCATGTAAACAGTATAATATGGTTAAATATAATATGGGTGGTGCTGAATATGGATGTGTATGAATTGAAATTATATTGAGTGTGTGTTCAGTTCAGGTGGTAACAGTTCAGTAACACACAGTTTCGTGTATGTATGTGTGAGTTGTGTAGAGTTGTGTTCAAGAGCCTGATGGCTTAAGAAAAAAATCTGGATGTAAGGGCCAAATGCTTCGGAACCTCTTTCCTGAAGGTAGGAGAGTGAAGAGTGTGTGTGTGTAAGGGTTGTGTGGGGTTGTCCTCCATGCTGTGCGTCCACCATGCTGTTTTAGTTGCAGATGCAATGTGTAAATGTCCATGATAGAGGGGAGAGCGACTCTGATGATCTTCTCAGCTGTCCTCACAAACCTCTGTAGGGTCTTGCGATCCAAACAACGGTTGGCAGTTCCCAAACCAGGCAGTGATCCAGCTGCCCAGGATGCTCTCAGTAGTCCCTCTGTAGAACATAGTTATAATGGTGGGATGGAGATGGACTTTCCTCTGCCTTCTCAAGAAGTAGAAGCGCTGCTGGGCTTTCTTGGTGATGGAGTTGGTGTTGAGTGACCAGGTGAAGTTCTCTGCCAGATGAACGGCAAGGTATTTGGATCTATCCAAGGATTCATGTATGATCAGTGGAAATGGCCGCTCTGTGCTCTCCTAAAGTCAACAGCCATCTCTTTGGTTTTGTCAACGTTCAGAGACAGGTTGTTGGCTCTACACCAGGCTGTTAACTGTTTCACCTCATCTCTGTATGCTGACTCGTCCTTCTTGCTCATAAACCCACCACAGTCGTGTCATCGGCGAACATGCTGGAGATGCTGTTCCCGATCCAGACTGACTGAGGTCTCCCATTCAGGAAGTCCAGGATCTAGTTGCAGAGGGAAGTATTCAGGCCCAGTAGGGTCAGCTTCTCAATCCGGTGCTATGGGATGATTGTGTTAAATGCTGAACTGAAGTCTATGAACAGCATTCGTACATAGGTGTCCTTATTGTCCAAGTGGGTGAGGGCCGGATGGAGGGTCGTGGACATGGCATAGTTCCTGGAACGGTTTGGAGGATACATGAACTGCATGGGGTCCAGTGAAGGTGGTAGCTGGGTCTTGATGTGCCTCTCGAACACTTCATTACAATGGGTGTGAGTGCGACGGGACAATAGTCATTGAGACAGGAGACTGTAGACTTTTTTGGCACGGGGATGATGGTCATTGTCTTATCGCTATAGGAACAACGGCGCTGCTCAGGGAGATGTTGACAACCTATGCTGGTTTCCCTGTATATAAAATCATAACTGTACTTATGATTAAAACATTTTATAAACATTATAATTAGAACACTGCATATGTATAAGTAAGCATTCTATGATACAGACATACACACATTAGAAAATTGTCATCTGTTACTTACTGGTACAACCACTTTCCTATGATGCTTGACCACACCACACCGTCTTATCATAATATTATTAAAATACATATCATCTTAGTCAGCTAAGTAAAACAACGTTGCACAAGTACACCATTTCTGTACCAATCATTTTTTTTACCATGCAAAATATTTAAATAATTAAAACACTCAGTATTGTATAAGCAGGACATTGCCATATTGTTGCAATGTCACATTTCAGGGGTGTTTATAATAAGCAGATTTCACAGTTATAGTGCTAATTGCTCCCTATCTGGAGTTACAGCTTATAAAAAAATTTTGTTAAGTGTTATGATGTGCTTTTAACAGGCTTAGTCTGGAAAAAACAAGTTTTATTTAAGCAACCACAGATGGTATTTACAAATTCATATATGGACAAAAGTATTGGGATAAATGTGGTTGGAAAAGTGTTACCACAAATTTGGAGGCAGACAAATGTAGAGCTCTGATCTCATTCTTATTAAACACTTTTGGGATAAACTTGAACACTGTTGGCCTCCTCACCCTACATCAGTACCTGGCTTTACTAAAGCTCTTGTCGCTGAAGGAACACAAATCTCTACAAGCACACTGTTAAATCTAGTAAAACACCCTCCCAGAAGGGTGGAAGGGTGTCATTATAACAGCAAAACGACGCTAAATATAAAATTGGATGTTCAAAAAGCACATAAATATCTTTTGCCCATAGAGTGTATTTTATATAGTTCATGCAGGGATGTAGATAAGAGCTGCCTCATAATTCCTATTTCTTGCTTTTATGTTACTCCAATATTATGTAGGAACCTGTGGAAACCTTTTCTTCTTAGCAGTGGGTTTCAGGTCCTTTGAATGAAAGATGTTGGTCTCCCCCTTTTGGCTATGAAGATCACTGCAAGGAATTTGTATAACATATATTTTGAGTTGTAATTATGTTCTTGTTAAACTTGCTTAATTTATATCTAACCTACAATACTTCATACCAGTGTTTAGTAACATAAAATCACTATTACTAAAAATTGTTTTATTAAAAAAAAAAAAATGTAAATGCATATTTAGATCTTGATGAGAAAAATTCTATCTTGATGAGGTTTGCATGTAGTCATAATGATTGCTTTTGCATCTTAATCATTTTTCAGTACTTATCTGATTGCTTTATCCTTGTATGTATCTACTGTAAACAAGGCATAATATACACTATATAGACAAATGTGTTAGAACAAATGAATTTTCCAGTCATATGTGGTTCTTTTTAAACTGTTAGAACTTTGGATACACACGATTGTACTTTGGATGCGGTAGAATTATATTTTCCTTTCACTTAAACTAAGAAACCTGTTCCAGCATGACAATGCCCTGTGCACAAGCAAACCACACGTAGATATGGTTAACATCGGTGGGATATGGTTTATATGAGCAAAATGGTTTAGCTTGTATATGGTTGATATGAGCAAAATATCTCCACAACCACACCCCAAAATCTAGTGGAACATCTTCCCAGAAAGGTGGAGATCATTGTAAGGGCAAATTGGTACTAAATGTGAAATACAATGCTCAAAAAAGCACTTTTGGTCAGGTGTCAAAAAAATTATAGTGTAGTTCCCATAAATGATCTGTTATAAATGTGAGGTGTTCTTAACCTCAAATGGCAAAGTAGTTATGGCCATAATCATCCATAATGTGGTCTACCTGTTTCTATCCAAAGGTCAGAAATAAATAATGTTGTTTATTTCACCAGCATGACTCCCTCAGCATGACTCCCTCAGTCTTCTAGAATGTTAGTCATTCTATGTTTCCTAATAGAAGATCCCCTTGTCTTTGAGTGATAACCAAACATTACCAACATGATATTAACCTTGTGAACTGCACAAATCATGTGTTTACAATAGAGCAAGGATGCTTCCTGCTGCTGATCTTTTATTGGTGATTTTAATTCATCAAGCACTGCTTGTACACAGTTTTATACTTGATCTACTCTTAAAGGAATTGTCTTATATTCAATAGGCAGAACAGAATGCCTCCTACATATTATACTATGTGACATGTAAAAATAATAATCGCACTAAGAATAATGAATATTATTTGTAATGGATCAAAGGACAGTTATCTTTGGTGATGGTACATACAAGTGTTGCAAACTTAGATAAAAGAATAGATCTAAATTGGCGAGAGAAATGCATCTAAGTGGGCAGGTACAGGAGCAGTCAGAATTGGTTGAATTGATTTGTGTTCTGTCTGATACAAAGTCACTTTTTTCCTTCCATCATATTCGCTTCATATGAAATGGAATGAGGTTGCGTGTGTGTGTGTGTGTGTGTGTGTGTGTGTGTGTGTGTGTGTGTGTGTGTGTGTGTGTGTGTGTGTGTGTGTGTGTGTGCGTACGCTTTCTGAGGTCGTCTCATTGACAGTACTGGTAAAAGAAAAAAGCCTTTCTGTAGATCAAACTGTCATGTCAGGAATGTAAGCACACAGCTCCACAAAAACACACACACACACACACACACACACACACACACACACACACACACACACACACACACACACACACACACACACACAAAGACACACACATATACTCACACACACTGCTTTTTCTGCATCCTTCTAATGCTCATTGGTTGATCAGAGTTACCATGGAGACATAATTTGTTAAGGTTTTTATGCCACATAATTGCCTTTTGTCAGTTTGTTTGTTTGATCATTGCTTTCTGCTCATCTCTGATTACAGCAGCACTTTTAGAATTGTACTCATTGGCACTATAATGATAACAACAATATCAGAACTCGTATGCAGTTTTATCTGCTGTTTAGTTTGATTTGGATTCAAAGAGCATAGAATTTGGCTGGGTTTTTTTTTTTGGTCTTCTGTAATTGAAATTGTTATTTTGTTCATTTTTTTATGTAGTCATTTATATATTTAGTTGTACACAGCAGCACTGGCATAGTAAATTTGACATTTGCCAAATAAATAGATTTCTTATTAAAGTGGAACCCCATCATTAATTACACTATGCGAACAAAATTGGGACACCCGACTTTTTCAGTTGCATGTGGTCCTTCCTTAAACTGTTACCACAAAGTTAGAGGCACATAACTGTACAGGATGTCTCTGGATGTGGTACCATTACATTTGCCCCTCAATTGAACCAAAAGACCCAGACCGGTTATTGAATAACAGTGACAGTGATGAGATGGTTTACATGGTTTACAATCAAATTGGATTAATTGGAAAGCCGAATGCACCCCAGGCCCCCCTCACCCTATATCAGTACCTTTTTTAACGCCCTTGTAATTGAATGAGCACACATTTTTACAACCACACAATAAAGGCATTTTAAAATACTCACATTAAGAGTGGTCATTGATAACTTTGGGCATCACTACTAAGGGTGAGTCTCAGTGACAGGCAGCCAATCAACATTCAGATCTGGAAAAAAATAGCACTGATCTCCGAGGTTACGCTCAATTGAAAATTTCAGTAATGCTCTAGATAATGGGAATGCATTTGTCACCATGCACACCTTAAATAACAGCCACATGCACAATCTGGTCTCTGCGTTGGCCTACACTTGTTGATTTATTTTGCAATTAATTGCAAGTCACTTAATTAGATTGCAATCTGTACCTCTGTGATCTTTTGATCAGTTTGTTTCACATGTTGTGCAGCCATAATCAGTTTGCACACAATGTACACACAAATACACAACAAGAGATTTTATGTGTTCTGTTATGTGTTAAGTGTTGATTTCTTTTCCACAGAAAAGTGCCAGCTAAAACAAGTTCAAAACTAGAATCAATGAAAACACACCCAAAGTCAAAGGTATTTCTATAGCTGTTAATAAAACTGCATCTGTATACTTGTGCTTTGTTCACTCCCAGTTGGTGAGGCCAGAAACCTGATTCCCATGGACCCTAATGGTCTCTCAGACCCATATGTGAAGCTCAAGCTGATTCCTGATCCCAAGAATGAGACCAAACAGAAGACACGGACCATCCGCTCTTCTCTCAACCCCACATGGAATGAATCCTTCACATTGTGAGTTTCATGTATAGATTTGGATGTTTAAACTATGGCATGTGTAATGAGATTTTGATTGTGGTATATGTGTGTGTTTGCATTTAGTAAGCTAAAGGCCACAGATAAGGATCGTCGGCTGTCAGTAGAAGTATGGGACTGGGACAGGACCACCAGGAATGATTTCATGGGCTCCTTGTCATTTGGAGTCTCAGAACTGTTTAAGGCACCAGTGTGTGGCTGGTAAGTGTGCATTATCCTGTGTGTATAACCTCACTTATGTAAAAGCAACGACGCTGTAGGACTGCCAGGCAGCCATGACTGACCCCTTAAGCAAGATGCTCATTCTGCGCTTATTGAGGTTCAGCCTCACTTATATACACTGTCTATCTAATAAATGGAAATGCCATTTCATAACAACTAATTATATAGTTTGTTTTGCTAATGATCCTTTGTATATTTATGAGCTCAACTACTTATTGATCATATCCTCATTATACTTCTTAAAGATCAGCGTCTCTTCAAATATCCATACCTGTAGATAACCTACTGTTAGACCAATTTGTACTTACATTCATTATCCAGGTAGACAATACTGCACATGCTGATTTCCATAATTGGACATGCTTTATTTTATTATAACCGCTGTAAGGGTGTTTTTTGTTCCTCCAAATGTTTTTCCAAGTCAAAACCTCAAAGGTCATTTTCTGAGTGGTATTGCTTTGTGTTACAAACATTTACAAATCACTGTTAGATTGAGTTTGAATGCCAGTGATGTGTCAGCCATGCATTTACTCGAGTGCAAAAGTGCGTTGTTCCAATTAAGTCTATTTTGTAAGTCTGACTCAGAGTGAAATTTTTACTTTTGATTGAATTTGTTTGCACATATTTAAAACAAAGCAAACAAAGGCAATAATAATAATAATAATAATAATAATGATAATAATAATAGTCAAGTCAAGTCAAGTCAAGTTTATTTGTATAGCGCTAATAATAATAATGATAAATGCAATCTCCTACCTATAATAAATAACATGTCCACTGTAGTCAGATCAAACTGCAGCCCTAGTGCATAAAATTATACTGGATAATGCAGGATCTTTCTGTTTTAAATGAGTAATTGCTGTGTCCACACAGAGCAAACCCAACATACTCTGCTTAAACAGAATACATATTTCCTTTATCTTTTGGGGGAATAACATCATTGCTTTCCCCCTGTGTATCGGATCAGATTTATTCCAACTACTATTTATTGTATCAGTCTAAAAAAAAAACATCACTGTAATCACTTTTTACTGTGTCTGGAGCACCCATGTGTCTGTGTAATTTTTAGATCTGTTGGTAACAGCTTGTGACATTTGTTTAAGTTTCTTTGATAAACCAGAATGGGTCCCCTGACATGCTTTTTGATACAGAGAAGCAATACAAAGAATAAAGTTTCAGCCTCATCCTGTTTTTAGCTTCATTGAACTCACGAGGAGTGGGGAGTAGTAGCTCAGTGGTTAAGGTGCTGGTTTACTGATCGGAAGGTCGGGGGTTCAAGCCCTGGTATCGCCAAGCTGCCACTCTTTGGCCCTTAACCCTCTGTGCTTCAGGGGCGCCCTATCATGGCTGACCCTGCGCTCTGACCCCAGCTTCCGAGCAAGCTGGGATATGCGAAGAACGAATTTGACTGTGCTGTAATGTATATGTGACAAATAAAGGCTATTCTTCTTCATGAAATCCTGAATAATGAACATATTTAACTGGATCAGGTGCTTTCTGGATCTTTGAAAGTGCCTTATTACAACTGGACATGTCTGTGATGAGAAAATAATAAATCACAAATCAAAATGTTAAAATAAATCATTTTTTATTTTGTGCACATTTTATTATTATTATTATTATTATTATTATTATTATTAATAATAATAATAATAATAATAATAATAATAATAATAATAATTCAATTCTATTCAATTCTTTTTTATTTGTATAGCGCTTTTAACAATGAACATTGTCTCAAAGCAGCTTTACACAGATAATGCAGTGATTAAAAATGAATATGTTCTTTATGAGTAAGTTTGTCCCTGATGAGTGAGCCGGTGGCGACTGGCGACTGTGGCAAGGAAAAACTTCCCGAGATGGCATAAGGAAGAAACCTTGAGAGGAACCAGACTCAAGAGGGAACCCATCCTCATCTGGGTTACACCGAATGTCCATTTGTGGCGGGTATACAATGTTGCGGGGTACAGTGATGATGATCAAAAGCGAAGTGTATTTCTGAGTCAGTGTAGGAGACTGTTGACAACAACTACAGTCCAATCCAGGCAGGCCTGGATGAAGTGGGAAGATCCACGGGGGGGAGAGGGGCAGGAACAGTGGTCACTGGAGCCTCAGGAGCATGTTTAACTCGACCGAGAGAGAGAGAGAGAGAGAGAGAGAGAGAGAGAGAGAGAGAGAGAGAGAGAGAAGAGAGAGAGAGAGAGAGAGAGAAGAGGGTGACAGGAAGAGAAGGATATGGATTATTAAGTGTACCTATTGTTGCATGAGAGTTAAAGTCACTGTGCAGTTTGGACTCCGGCAAGACTTGCTATGGCAGCATAACTAAAAGGGAGAACCAGAAGGCAACACAGACATGAGGGATCTCTGGGATAAGAGACGGCCCACCACACCACCATCAACAAACCTGAGTGAACACGTGAATGTGAGGGGACGACAGCGTACAAATATCCCAGTTCACCAAACACTCTATATCAATGTTCCCTACAGATCTGAGCCTTTACCTGAGAAAAAATCTACTGATTAAAGGCTTGACTGAATAAATATGTTTTCAACCTCGACTTGAACACTGAGACTGTGTCTGAGTTCCGAACACTGGTTGGAAGGCTGTTCCATAACTGCGGGGCTTTATAAGAGAAAGATCTGCCCCCTGCTGTAATCTTCATTATTGGAGGAACCAACAGATAGCCAGCACCTTTTGATCTAAGTAGGCGTGGAGGATCATACTGGTACAGAAGTTCACTCAGATACGGTGGTGCGAGACCATTAAGTGCTTTATATGTCAGTAGTAGAATTTTATAATCAATGCGAGATTTGATTGGAAGCCAGTGTAGACTGATTAATACAGGGGTGATGTGGTCATATTTCCTAGATCTAGTGACGACTCTTGCTGCTGCATTCTGAACTAACTGAAGCTTATTTATGCACCTACTCGCACACCCAGACAGTAAAGCGTTACAGTAGTCTAATCTAGAAGTAACAAAAGCATGAACTAGTTTTTCTGCATCCTGTAGCGACATCATATTTCTCATTTTAGCAATCACTTGGCAATAGCGGTTATTATTCAGAAATCCTTATCAATCAAACTAAGCTCTAACAGACAAAATATGGACTGGTGTATGGTTTGTGGACACCTGACTATTACATTTCTGTTTTTTTTTTTTGAACATCTCAATCCACAGTAAGTCTCCATTTGCTGTCTCCTCCACCTGCCTGGAAAAAGGTTCCATTAGATTTTGGAGACTTTGCTTATGAAGATTTTTCTCGTTCAGCTACAAGGGTGTTAGTAAAGTCAGGTACTGATGTAGGGTGAGGAGGCCTGGGGTGCAGTCAGCGTTCCCATTCATCCCAGAGGCGTTCAGTAGGGTTGAGGTCAGAGCTCTACAGCAGGCATCTCAAGATCTTTCACTCCAACCCATGTAAATCATATCTTCATGGTGCTTGCTGTTTGCACAGGAGAAATATACAGTTCATAATTAGTTACCATTGACAGGCATAACAGATAAAGTTTACTGTTACACTTTTGTAATAACAGCCTAGGTATTCATTTCCTTAGTTGCAGAACTAGCGCTTTTCTGGCACTAAATGTTAAATTTGATTAGAATGTGAATCTGTATGTCATTAAAAAAACTCCTAATAAACAATACAATCTAAATCAAAGTTTAAAACAAATTCCGTTCTCTGTTTGTTTCAGTGGACAAAGTTTCACTTGTTTGTCTTCCTCCTTTTAGCTCAGTCAAATAAGTATAATGTGTTATTGTTTATTCCATCTTTTTCCCCACAGATGAGTTGCCTAAGATTTTCTTTTACTTTTATTGAATTATTATCATCTGAAGGAATACTTAGGCTCCTCGACTCTTGACTATGACTAGGTTGCCATGACGACAGGAAGTGCAAAGAGGGGTTTAACTCTGCAAGTCATTATAAAACTAGGGCCTGCTTATCTTTAAGGCTTCTATACAAGGTTGTTTATGAGCCAAAAGGCTACAACCTTGATGTCTGGCACCAAGATAGAATAATGAGATAGAAAACCAGACAGTAAATTGTGCACACCTTGGTGTTAAAATTTGTTTATCTTAAATAAATAAATACATACCTAAATAAATAATTTTCTTAGCAACATGTACTGCTGATCCTAAAGTGTCTGCCTGATTCCTGAAAAGCATTTAGCCAGCTATCTCCCAATCATCTTATTTTCAAATTTTGGAATGTACTGTATAATCATTTCTTTATTTTTCCATCTATATTCATGCTCATTAATAACTCATTTTCGCATAGGCTTGACCCTGCTCAACTTTCCCCCTGAAGGCTCTACTCAAATTCCTTATATAACTTACATCTTTCAGCTGTCACATTTATCTTTAATGTTGCACTTATTACATCATCAAAGAGGAAAATATTAACACTGGTAATTTTCGTTTTTTATAACTTGACTTGCTTTGTTTTTATGAAATGCTGTCAGTATATCTGCACATCTGGGGTTTCACACATTAGATTGTGATAATATTGAAAGTACAGGTCCTGAGGGATAAAGTACAACTGTTTAAACATGCACCACATCATCACATCGTTAGATTTAGTGTTTATACAATTGATGTATAAGCCATTGTGTGCAGTGTGCAAGGCTGCATTCTTACTACTTAGTTACATTTTCCTAGTCTAAATTATGTTTCTTGGTTGCTTGGTGCAATTTGGTTGTGCATCTAAATTCTCTGAAGCTGTCTAAATAATCCCGATTGCCAGGCATGATTACATGTACGTTTCCAAATTGGACTTACATTTTTATTTTTTTTTCTTTGATCGTACCAAAAGAAGGGTTTTGCTTAACCCACACACATTATCCAAAGGTTGCTACAAGGGTTGACAAGGTTTAAACAAGAGATTAAGGATAAGGTGTAACCCATGGAGTACCTCAAGGATGAGTTTTAGGGTCCTTTATTTTCTAAACCATATCATTGTCAGACATGTTTTCAACTGCATTGTTAGTGAGGCTTATAAATTAACAATTAATCATCAATATTTTTATTCCGAGAGACTTGACTGAACGAAGCAGATGATGGTCCAAGGCCTTGCTCCTAGGACCAACAGTGGCAGCTTGGTTTAAACTTGCAAACATTTAATGTTGAAGTCATAAACACTAAGCCACCACTTTTACTGCATTAAAAGAGATGTACTGTATCTGGACTAGTTTACTCCTGTATACACTACACTGAAAATGTGGACATATCTGTGCACATTACAAAAAAAAACCTATTAAGAGCATACATTTGATTGTTAAATAAATATATAAGCGAGAAATTATTTCTTATATTGAGGTAATATTTTATCTATATTGTAAGCAAACAAGCCTCTTGAGTTGTTATAGTCCATCTATATATACATGGGTCTGCTGTTTATCTCAGAATAGTTTACAGATTACAAAGCCTTAATGCTGCAGGCTTTAGTACACCAGTGCTTAAAGTCCTTATCTGTTGTAACGAGCTGGCACTGGTATAACAACCCTACTCTAAGAGAACACTTTAGTCTGATAATGTGCTCTTATGAAGGACCAAGTCAAGTGTGTGTGCTTGTGGGTTTTTTTTGCACCAGGTTTGTGTGTACATGTGTGTGTGTGTGTGTGTGTGTGTGTGTGTGTATGTATGTGTGTGTGTGTGTGTGTGTGTGTGTGTGTGTGTGTGTGTGTGTGCAATTGAGTGTGCATGAAAGAGATTGCGCTCAAAAGATGTTTTATTTTCACAGTTTTCAGTGGCCGAGATAAATTATTTACATTTACATCATTTGGCAGATGCTCTCCTCCAGAGGGTGTTACATTTTTATTTCATTTATACATCTTAGCAGTTGAGGTTTAGGGGCCTTGCTCAGGGAAGCAACAGTGGCTGATAAAAAAAAAAAAAAAAAAAAAAACACTGATTAACTAGTTCCCCTTGTCTCTTTAACTGTTACTTATTCCAAATCACTTAAAGTATTATTAATAAAAAAATCATGTTTACAGTCCAGCTGGATCATATTTATTGGATTTAAATTACAATAGTTTGTGGACACGTGACACATGGGTGATAGTAGTGTGTAGATGTACAGTAGGGTAAATAGGTTTACAATTCCCTACCTATTGTGATCTATGGCTGAGAGAATTTGGCTTGTGTTTTCTCATGTCATGGCTGTTCCTAGTCACACCAAAAACTATGTAAAATATCAAGGGGCACGTGTTTATTGCATATAACTGTGCTAAACAAATATTTGACAAAGATATGTATAACTACATGTGTGTTGTGTTTGCAATTGTTTGATATTTATTATGACAATGTATCACAGCCCCCATTTTTTTGGCAGATTTTTAACAAGGTGCCCTATTATCGTGTTATATTAAAACTATATTGTAATGTTGCAGTATTATTTAAATGCATTTGTGCATATTGTTCCTCTTTTTTCAAAATAAATAATAATGGTGCTTTATAATTATGCTCAGGACATTACCATAACTAATGGTAGGGCACTAAGCCACATGGTATATAGATGAATAATAAATGAATTATATCGTAGTACTTATTGCTAGCAGCAAAGTGATTCTGTATAAGAATTTCATGTATAAACATAGTGCACTGCCATGTCTCTCGGTTAATTTATTCATTAAACATTAAAAGCAGAATTGTAAATACATTTGTAGTGAGTTGCTTTGAATAAGCAGATTTGGCAAATGAGTAAGTGTAAATGGTAATATAAAAACTCTCTCTCTCTTTCTCTAGGTACAAGATGCTGAACCAGGAGGAAGGTGAATATTATAATGTGCCGATTCCTGATGTGGATGACATTAACTGGGAACTCAGGCAGAAGTTTGAGGTAAGAGCAGATTTACTCCAATTAGACTTCTGTATGTAATGCCAATTCATTTTCATGGCATACGCAACATATCCAATCATGTTTGAATTTTTTGCTAATAATATTGCTTTGTAATACCAATATATTGTATTGGTCCCAGACATTTTATAAATTGTAAGCAAACAGCTGTGCTTTCAGACTATATTGTATAAAACTTAGGTCACAACTTGTCCACACATTAAATAAATCTTGTCACTTTTACTGTACCAGGAAGAAAAAAGCACATATATTATTTAAAGTACTACATATTTACAGTAAAGCACTGTACTGTCCTACATACTATATGCAAATACATGCAATTAATGGACAAACATTTGTGGATACCTCTCCTTAAGATTTGTATGTCCTTTTTGAACATCACATTTCACATTGAGTCTTCTGGGAAGATTTTGGAGTGTGCTTTTTCGAGATTTCTGCTTATTCAACCACAGGTTGCCACCTCCAGCTCCACCTACTATTTTTACTCAATGCCACTGTCACCAGTAACAGCGGGCATTTTGCAACAGCCAATGTCTTTAAACCATACAACATAGCAGGTCTCACCACGGCCCTATAAACTTTCTCTTTCACTCTTGCAGATACACTTCTATTAAAAATCACTTTTGCCACTCTTCTCCACCCACTCCTTCACCTTCCTGCACTCTTTTCTTCACTTCTCTAATGCACTCTCCCTTACTTTTAACTTTTGACCCCAGGTACCTGAACTCCTCCACCTCTTCTACCTGTACCACTCCACTTCCCTCTCTCACCCACATGACCTTCACTCCCCTTCTTTCCAGCACGTACCTTTACCTATACAGGGTCTTCTCAACCTGCTCTCCACTTTCACCACAAATCACAATATCATCCGCAAACATCATAGTCCATAAAGACTCCTGTTTGAACTCTGTCAACCTGTCCATCACCACTGCAAACAAGAAAGGGCTCAGAGCCGATCCTTGATGCAGTCCAACCTCCACCTTAAACCAGTCTGTCGTTCCTACTGCACACTTCACTGCTGTCACACTGTCCTCATACATGTCCTGCACCAACCTTACATACTTCTCTGACACACCTGATTCCTCATTCCTCTGACACGCCTGATTCCTCACACATATATATATATATATATATATATATATATATATATATATATATATATATATATATATATATATATATATATATATATATATACACACACACACACACACACACATGTGCATCTCAATAAATTAGAATATTATTAAATAGTAATTAAATAAAAAAAGTAAAACTCATTATATTAATCATGGGGGAAGACTGCTGACTTGACAGTTGTCCAGAAGATGATCATTGACACCCTGCACATGGAGGGTAAGACACAAAAGGTGTATCCAGCACATTAATGGAAAGTTCAATGGAAGGAAAAAATGTGGTAGAAAAAGGTGAAAAGCCCATTCAAGGATTTGTGGGAGATTCACAAAGAGTGGACTGCAGCTGGAGTCAGCGTTTTGAGAGCCCCCATGCACAGACGTATCCATGGGCTACAACTGACGCACACCTTGTGTCAAGCCACTCCTGAACCAGAGACAATGTCAGAGGTGTTTTAGCTGGGCAAAGGACAAAAAGGTCTGGACTGTTGCTCAGTAGGCCAAAGTCATTTTTTCAGATGAAAGGAAAGAAAATGTTGCATTTAATTTGAAAATCAAGGTCCCAGAGTCTGGAAGAAGAGAGGAGAGGCACAGAATCCAAGTTGCTTGAGGTCCAGTGTAAAGTTTGCACAGTCAGTGGTGGTTTGGGGAGTCGTGTCATCTGCTGGTTTTGGTCCACTGTGTTTTATCAAGTCCAAGGTCAGCATAGCCGTCTACCAGAAAGTTTTAAAGCTTTCTTTGCTGACCAGCTTTATGGAGATGCTGATATTATTTTCCAGCAGGATTTGGCACCTGCCCACACTGGCAAAAGCACCAAAAGTTGGTTAAATGACCATGGTTTTGGTTTGCTTGACTGGCCAGCAAACTCACCAGACCTGAAACCCATAGAGAATCTATTGGATGTTGACAAGAATAAAATGAGAAACAAGAGACCAAAAATTGCAGATGAGCTGAAGGCCACTGTCAAAGAAACCTGGGCTTCCATACCACCTCAGCAGTGCCACAGACTGATCACCTCAAATCAAATCAAATAAAAAAAATTTATTTGTCACTTACACATACATACAGTGTACGACATGCAGTGTAATGCTTTTTTACGACTGTCCGGCATGAGGGAATAGAATGGGTTGAAAAAAATAAAACAAAGAAAAAGAAGGCAGATAAATAAAGTATAAAAACTATATAAAAATAAGAATATATAAAGATATAAAGATATATATATACAGTGAGGAAAATAAGTATTTGAACACCCTGCTATTTTGCAAGTTCTCCCACTTAGAAATCATGGAGGGGTCTGAAATTGTCATCGTAGGTGCATGCCCACTGTGAGAGACATAATCTAAAAAAAAAAATTCAGAAATCACAATATATGATTTTGTAACTATTTATTTGTATGATACAGCTGCAAATAAGTATTTGAACACCTGAGAAAGTCAATGTTAATATTTGGTACAGTAGCCTTTGTTTGCAGTTACAGAGGTCAAACGTTTCCTGTAGTTTTTCACCAGGTTTGCACACACTGCAGGAGGGATTTTGGCCCACTCCTCCACACAGATCTTCTCTAGATCAGTCAGGTTTCTGGCCTGTCGCTGAGAAACACGGAGTTTGAGCTCCCTCCAAAGATTCTCTACTGGGTTTAGGTCTGGAGACTGGCTAGGCCACACCTGAACCTTGATATGCTTCTTACAGAGCCACTCCTTGGTTATCCTGGCTGTGTGCTTCGAGTCATTGTCATGTTGAAAGACCCAGCCTCGACCCATCCTCAATGCTCTAACTGAGGGAAGGAGGTTGTTCCCCAAAATCTCACAATACATGGCCCCGGTCATCCTCTCCTTAATACAGTGCAGTCGCCCTGCCCCATGTGCAGAAAAACACCCCCAAAGCATGATGCTACCACCCCCATGCTTCACAGTAGGGATGGTGTTCTTGGGATGGTACTCATCATTCTTCTTCCTCCAAACACATTTGGTGGAACTATGACCCAAAAGTTATATTTTGGTCTCAACTGACCACATGACTTTCTCCCATGACTCCTCTGGATCATCCAAATAGTCATTGGCAAACTTAAGACGTGCCTGGACATGTACTGGTTTAAGCAGGGGAACCTTCCGTGCCATGCATGATTTCAAACCATGACGTCTTAGTGTATTACCAACAGTAACCTTGGAAACGGTGGTCCCAGCTCTTTTCAGGTCATTGACCAGCTCCTCCCGTGTAGTTCTGGGCTGATTTTTCACCTTCCTTAGGATCATTGAGACCCCACGAGGTGAGATCTTGCATGGAGCCCCAGTCCGAGTGAGATTGACAGTCATGTTTAGCTTCTTCCATTTTCTAATGATTGCTCCAACACTTTTTTCACCAAGCTGCTTGGCAATTTCCCCGTAGCCCTTTCCAGCCTTGTGGAGGTGCACAATTTTGTCTCTAGTGTCTTTGGACAGCTCTTTGGTCTTGGCCATGTTAGTAGTTGGATTCTTACTGATTGTATGGGGTGGACAGGTGTCTTTATGCAGCTAACAACCTCAAACAGGTGCATCTAATTTAGGATAATAAATGTAGTGGAGGTGGACATTTTAAAGACAGACTAACAGGTCTTTGAGGGTCAGAATTCTAGCTGATAGACAGGTGTTCAAATACTTATTTGCAGCTGTATCATACAAATAAATAGTTTTAAAATCATACATTGTGATTTCTGTATTTTTTTTTTTAGATTATGTCTCTCACAGTGGACATGCATCTACCATGACAATTTCAGACCACTCCATGATTTCTAAGTGGGAGAACTTGCAAAATAGCAGGGTGTTCAAATACTTATTTTCCTCACTGTATATATACAGTTAAACAGTAAACAACAGTAAACAATTTAAGCATGGTTTTTGATTGTCCATAAAGTGTCCGTGTGCGGTATGGTGTGGTATAAAGTGTCCATAAGTGTCCGTGTGCAATATGGTAAGGTGTAAAGTGTCCATAAGTGTCCGTGTGCAATATGGTAAGGTGTAAAGTGTCCGTGTGGTGTGGTATAAAAATATAAAATGTAAAGTGCACTGTGCTGTGCGAGTCCAGTGTCTAAAGTGTCATAGCACGAAAAGTGAGATATGTGCAGGGAAGAAAGGTCTGATGATGCAGAGAGTGGGCCAGTTTTTTAGATCCTGGGTGTTTCCTGGTTTAAACTCCGAATGGCCTGCGGGAAGAAGCTCCTCCTCATTCTCTCTGTGTTCGCTTTTAGGGAGCGGAAGCGTTTCCCTGAACGCAACAAAGAAAAGAGTCCATTGTTGGGATGGCTGAGGTCCTTCACAATCTTCCTAGCTATGGTCCGGCACCGCGTGCTGTAGATGTCCTGCAGGTTAGGGAGCTCGGTGTGGATGGTACGTTCAGCTGAACGCACCACCCTCTGGAGGGCTCGTCTGTCCTGCATGGTGCTGTTCCCGAACCAGGAAGTGATGCTACCCATCAGAACCCTCTCAATGGTGCAGGTGTAGAAAGTCTTTAGCACCTGAGAGGGAAGTTTAAAGTCCCTTAAGCGTCTCAGATGGTACAGACGCTGCCGGCCCTTTTTCACCAGGGTGTTGATGTGACAGGACCAAGACAGGTCCTGTGTGATGTGAACACCTAGGTACCGGAAACTGTTTACTCTCTCCACTGGGGTCCTGTTGATGTTTAGAGGTTGGTATGACCGCTCCTGCTTCGTGCTGAAGTCTACGATCAACTCCTTAGTCTTGCTGACGTTCAGGAGAAGGTTGTTCTCCTGGCACCATCTCTCCAGGTTTTTAGCCTCCTGTAGGTAGGCCGTCTCATCATTGTTGGAGATCAGGCCCACCAAAACAGTGTCGTCAGCAAACTTGATGATGGTTGTGGAGTTGGAAGTGGCCACACAGTCATATGTGTACAGTGAGTACAGCAGGGGGGCTCAGAACACAACCCTGGGGCGCTCCAGTGCTGAGGGTGAGGGTGGATGAAGTGTGTTTTCCCACCCGTACAGCTTATGGTCTGTCTGTCAGGAAGTTAGAGATCCAATGGCACAGCGTTTGGTGTCAAAGTCCCAGGACCTCCAACTTAGAGGTGAGTGTGGAGGGAATTATGGTGCTAAATGCTGAACTGTAGTCCACAAACAGCATCTTTGTATAATTCCTATTTCTTTGGTCCAGGTGGCTCATTGTAGTGTGGAGGAGATGTGCAATGGCGTACTCAGTGGAACGGTTCTGACGGTACGCGAACTGTAGTGGGTCCAGTGTGTGTGGTAGTGATGCAGTGATGAAGTCTCTAACCAGTCTTTTAAAGCACTTCATCACTACTGAGGTCAAGGCTACAGGGCGGTAGTCGTTAAGGCAGGTGGGCTGGGGTTTCTTCGGGACAGGAACAATGGTGGACTGTTTGAAACTTGAGGGGACAACGGACTGTTCCAGTGAGAGGTTGAATATCTCAGTGAACACCAGTGCTAGCTGGTCAGCGCAGGCTTTCAGAACCCGATCTGTGATGCCATCTGGTCCTGCTGCCTTCCTGGTATTCACTCTCTTGAATGCCCTCCTTACGTCATGCTCCGAGATGATTTACCTCTCCGGCTCTCTTGGCGTGCAAGCTGGTTGTGACGCTAGCGCCGCTGACATGGTTAGCTGCAGCCTCAAAACGAGCGTAAAATGTGTTCAGCTCGTCTGCCAGAGAAGCATCTGCAATCACCATTCTAGAAGATGGTGTTCTATAGTCCGTGATTGTTTTTAGTCCCTGCCACAGGCTCCTAGAGCCACCATGTTGGAACTGTGACTCTAGTTTCCTCCCGTAGTGCTGCTTTGCATCCTTCACCGCTCTGCGAACACTGTAAGATGCAGCCTTGTACTCATCCATGTCCCCGGTGGCAATACCCGTGTTGTAGGCAGCGAAGTGGGATTTCAGAGCGTCGCGGATGGTTTTATTCACCCACGGCTTCTGGTTGGGAAACGTTCTGATGGTGTTTTTTTGCACTGTATGATCCGCTAGTTTCCCAATGAATCCCACAACCGCTGCCGTAAACATGTTGCCGTCATCAGAGCTGTGCCAGAACATGTCCCAGTCTGCGTCATCCAAAGCGTCCTGCAGAGCGGCCACCGATTGGTCAGTCCAGCGCGCGACCTCCCTCTGAACCGGAGCTTCCTGTTTCAGCCTTTGATTGTAAACAGGCATGAGGAAGATGGTGCATGGTCCAATTTCCCAAATGGTGGACGTGATTATGCCTTGTAGCTGTTCTTGAATGGTGTGTAGCAGTGGTCCAGTGTCCTTTCGCCCCTGGTGGGGCAGGTGATGTGCTGATGAAAGTTCGGTAGTGCGCGCTTGAGGTTGGCACTGTTGAAATCTCCTACCACAATGAGCGCAGCGTCCCGATGCTGTGTTTGGTGAAGAGTTAGTGTCTCATGTAAATCCCATACTGCAGTGTCCGTGTCCGCTTGAGGTGGAATATAAACGGCACTGACTATGACCGAGCTGAATTCCCGAGGTAGACAAAAGGGCTGACATTTGATGGTTAGTAGTTCCAGATTCGTGTGCAGGAGCGTGAAAGAGGAACGATGCTTGCGCTGTCGCACCAGTGGTTGTTCACCATCAGAAACACTCCACCTCCTCTTGACTTCCCCGACTCCAGTGTTCTGTCCATGCGGTAAACCGAGAAAAACTCGGCCGGCTGGATGGCGTGGTCCGGTACCGCTGGGTTCAGTCATGTCTCGGTGAAGCAGAGAAGGTTGCAGTCCCGAATGTCCCTCTGGAACTTGACCCTTGCCCTGAGGTCGTCGAGCTTGTTCTCCAGTGACTGGACGTTGGCTAACAGGATACTAGGAAAGGGAGCGCGGTGTGCGCTTGTGCTCAGCCTGTTCCTGACGTCGGCTTGTTTCCCTCGCGGACGCCGGTACGGGTCGCATCCTTTGTTCTCCCTCAGGATCTTGCTCGGCCAGCATGGGTCTGGGTTTAAAAATGGCGAAAGGTGAGTGCATTGTACACCAATAGATAAAAGAGTGTCTCTGTCATATCTAATGATGTCCATCTTGTGTAGATGGAACTAAAACTAGTTAAATAAAAGTATAAAATAAACAAAAAAAGGAAATAACATAGCCGGCGCCATCTTGAAACTTTTTATTTATTTATTTATTTATTTATTTATTTATTTATTTATTTATTTATTTATTTATTTTTTAAGATGGCGCCGGTGAGGTCACTCTTATATCTATTGGTGTACAATGCACTCACCTTTCGCCGTTTTTAAACCTGGACCCATGCTGGCCGAGCGAGATCTTGAGGGAGAACAAAGGACGCGACCCGTACCGGCGTCCGCGAGGGAAACGAGCCGGCGTCAGGAACAGGAGCCGTCACCTCCATGCCACGCCGAATTTAGGCAGTAATTAAAGCAAAAGGAGACCCTATCAAGTATTATGTATTTTTTGAGATTGAGAATTTTGATAATTGGTGAGTTTTTATTAATTGTGAGCCAATATCATCAAAATTTTAATATATAAACACTTGAAATATATCAGTCTGTGTGTGATGAATTTATATAATACATGAGTTTTACTTTTTTACTAAAAAAAGTAAAAGAATTACTCAAATAAATCAAGGCTTTTGGGTTTGATTTTTTTGTTTTTTGTTTTTTTAGTACAATCAGTTTTTTTCTGCAGATGCCGAATTGCTAATCTACTCCCAAGGTCACCTGGACTGTAGTTTTGATTGTCATTGGCAGCATCTAGAGCTGCGGTGCCAACATGGCCTTAGCAGTCACTGCACGTTTATATGGTTCTGGCATTAGTCTGTGATTTTTTTTCTTATAACATGGGTCTGAATATTCCTTTTTTTTTTTAATTCTCTAAGAAATCGCTGTCATAAATTTAATCCTAATTATTGAAAGCAAACATATAGTAATGTGTATAGCAGGCAAAGTGCAAAGAACAATCACCCAACAAAATACAAGGTCGAATGTGGAAACGTGAAACTATGACTTCTTTGTATACTTTTCATGTAGTGGGCAATCAGAATTACACAGTGAACACTTGAAATACTTTATATACAGTTAAGTCCAAAAAAGCATCCTAGGTAAAATATATGTGTATTAATAATAGTGTACATTTGGTTTGCGTATGATGCCTTGTTTATGAAAATATCCCTGTACACTTGTTCACCCTTAAAATGATTAAAAAACAAGTGTTTTCAGTTCTTTTTTTTCCACTTCTTCAGTGTTTGACAAGGTGCTTTTATCCTGTATAAAACATCTCAGAAAACTGTAATATCTGCACTGCTGCAGGTGCTTTTTTTTCCTGTTTATTCTCGTTTTTCCATGTCGAATGTGGCATTGACATCCCTGAGGTGCCAACACATCATTGAATACACTTCCATTACCATGGAAACAAGAACGTGCAAAGGATGTGTTAGCAAACGTATTGTTGACAAAGCTGACATAAAGCTGTTCTGAAGAAGCCAAGCCTAATTTTGTGGGGTCTTCAGTATTTATCATACATCTGTCACCAGCATCAGACCTCTGACAGGATGTAAGAACTGGATTGGTTTTCTGTAAAAAAATTAAATAAAATCAGTGCCCAAAGGCCTGGCAGTTTTCAATGTGTTCTGCTGTGTTCGAATAAAATGCAAGATCTGCTTACATAATAGTAATAATGCAATACTCTGCAAACAAACAGAAGTTCAAAAGGACAAAGATAATTATATCTTTATCTGTAATATTCACATATCCTCACTTGTTTATCTTAATAAAAAACATTTTATACTATATACCAGGGTCACCAACCTTTTTTTTCACCAACCCGCATTACCAATTCTACCTGCATTACGAATTGTAACCGCTCTCCGGTTCGTACTTCTCCTCAAGCCTCTGCCTTGTATAGGTTCAGACTAAATAAAGACATGTTCTTCTTCTTTCGGCTTCACCTATTAGGGGTGGCCACAGCGGATCATCCTGGTCAAGCATAATATAAGGTGGCATAATCATTAATGCAGCTACGAAACAACTGAATTTGTAAACAAAAACCTATATTTTATTACCACATGTTCTGGATCATCTAGCCAGAATGCACTTACTGAAAAATAAGAAATTACTATCTTTGCTCATTTCCTCAGTGTTTTTTAGATTTTTTAAATAATTTTAAAGATCACAACATTGGGTGATGCATTTCAATAATTATACTAAATAAAATACCAGATAACTTTGAATGTGTTTTTGAAGGGTTTGGTATACAAAATGCAAATACACATCTGTTATAACCTGTATTTTAATTAATGAACACATATATCCTGTTGCAAAAGCTTTGTGTGACATGGATATGCAGGCCTATGTGACCTTTCGGGGTTTTTGGTTGTAAAGCACTTTTGTCCTTTTTTATTTTTTATTGTTTGTCTCTATAAAAGTTTATAGACACAACAAAACCTTTTTTTACCTTTTGTTTTTTTAATATCATATATTATAAAGAATTCCAGCCTGTAGCTATACAGGAAAATGTTCAACATAAATATAAAGTATTCTATGGCACTAATGCGTAATAAGAAAACACAATTTTAGAAATCCGATTTTTACAGTCTTTTGTCACATATTGTAATGAAGGTTGTAAATACAGCTGATTTCACTGGGGTAGATTTGGGATTTTAGTGTCTTTTATAATAATTAAGCATGTTGTCGCACCAGCATCATGGACAAAATGTGTGTGATGATGCGTCAATGGATGCATTAGGTCATACACCAGTTATTTTATTGATACTGTGGTCATATTCTATAAACTTTTCAGACTAGGTGCAAGTTGTGCATGAAATGAGGAAGCAGGCTATATTAGACCTGCAGAACTTAGACTTGCTTTAACCTGCCATCATAGAAGAAATTTGATGACTACCCCCAGCAAGGATTTTGCTCAAGAATTCAACAGCAAATCTGTGATTTAAACATCTATCTGGTCATGAAAAACGGATTTTTGTATGTTTCTATGTAGCTGCTCCTACTGAGTATTGACCAATAGTTTCTGACTGTATAACAAGTTTACTCTAACATTCATATTATTATGGAAAGTGGTTGGTGAATTCAATAAATCTTTTATTTTTATACTTTTAATTTTATGACATTGTGTCAAAGCAGCTTTACAGAGATACATAAAGCGGTTATAAAGTTGTATAAAATAGTGTATATTTGTAGTGCCTATATAGCTTAGGGATTAAAATGCCTTCTGTTTAGAAGGTCTTGAGTACAAAATCTCAGCACCACCGCACAGCAGCTCCTGGGCCCTTGAGCAAGACTCTTAACCTCTTAACTGCTCAGTTATATAATTGAGATAATTGTCATTTATTCTGGATAAGGGTGTCTGCCACATAAATAATAGACAAAACATTTTTCCATATTTTTAAGCAATTGTGTTCAGTTATAAAATTATTATAAATAATAAAAATGATAAAACCCTTTTTTAATTGTAAGTCTTCTGGCTTGTCGTTGTTTCTACCTGTATGCCTACTTGTGCTTTACAGTCCCTTTTTTCGCTCCTACTTAGTTAATAAAGATGTACAGTATAGACTAACATTGCAGTTTTTCTCCTTTCTCTTAGGCCTGTCAGCTAAATATCCACTTCTTAAAGGTAGCTCTTTCTGTTCTCTGCTTGCTCCCTCACCTCTACGAACTCATCCTCTTTTTTTAAATCCACTCAGATTTTTTTGTTTGTGGCTGTGATCACTGCAAAGAAATCAGATTTACTAACAATGAAGCAATCATTGATTTTTTTTTACAGGGTTGCAATGCATGCACAAACACACTTATGAATTGGCACACATAGACATTCTATACTGAACAAAATTATAAACGCAACACTTTTGCTTTTGCCCCCATTTTTCATGAGCTGAACTCAAAGATCTAAGACTTTTTCTATGTACACAAAAGGCCTATTTCTCTCTTCACTCTGTTAGTGAGCACTTCTCCTTTGCTGAGAGAATCCATCTACCTCACAGTTGTTCATTCGATGGCATCTGGCACTTTAGAGAGGTGTATTCTTCACACCAGACCAGATAATGACTGGTTTTCTTAGAGAATCTTTGAGTGGCCTTATATTGTGGCCAGCCTAAGGCACACCTGTGCAATAATCATACTGTCTAATCAGCATTTCGATATACCACACCAGTGAGGTGGATGAATTCTCTCAGCAAAGGAGAAGTGTTCACTAACACAGATTTAGACAGATTTGTAAACAATATTTGAGAGAAATAGGCCTTTTGTGCACATAGAAAAAGTCTTAGACCTTTGAGTTCAGCTCATGAAAAATGGGGGCAAAAACAAAAGTGTTGCGTTTATAATTTTGTTTAGTATATCTCACACACACACACACACACACACAAGCTTGCAATTGTTAGTAAAGACACAGCCAACGGATGCTGATGTAAAGGTATATTACTGTGTAATATACCATGTGCAGAAGTGGTCTGCAGCATGCTTTCTATTATAGAAAATATTACTCACTTCACTGAAGCATGCCTCAGTGTGCACGCAAAAGTAATGAAGCACTACAATATTCTTGCCCCTTATCCTATCTTCAGTATTACAATAAAAAAAAGAATAATCTGTGCGTAATGAACATATAATAACTGCATCAATGCTGGTTACTGCATTCAATGCCGAATGAAGTTTATTTATGCATGCTTTTGGAACGTGCACTTACATGAGAACAGCACTAGAGGGCACGACAAGATTTTTGTTTCATTATTTGAGAGGGCACAAAGTTGCAAAGCACTGCACTGTGGAAGAGACCTGTATACTGTACAATACTATTCCTTGTATCTTGATGTGCATCACATATATTTTTCAAATTATGTAGTTATGTGACTAATGCAATCATTGGTTTACTTGATGATGGGTGTGGTGGGAACCTCTCGGTCTGAATGTATTTTACACTTCTGTATAAAGTATTAAACTGCTACAATCTGTTTAAAAATACATTTATTTAATGTTGATTCAGTATGTAATAATAGCGCATTTTGTGGTGGTTAAGTGTTATGTATTTAAGTCATAGAACTAAAAGTCATATTTGCAAATCTTAGCATTATTCATTGTTAGCTCAGAGAGCAATATGGTGCAATATGAGCAAATATGTTTTATTCTATATAACATATTAAAGCATTTTGCTTTACTTTACTTTTGCATTTGGTTCTGCGGTATGCTCTCTTTATTTTGGGTAAAAAAAATATATATATATATTTGCCAACATATTTGACATACATTACATTTCATACTGGAGAAATAGCATTCATATCCTGCAAATTACGTTTCCTTTTGGGTGGGGATTAGTATGAGTAGTATGCATATTGCATAGATATCAATGAACTTACCTGAGACAGTGTACACTAGTGTAATATCTTTATTTACAATTGTGAACATTATGAGCTCATGCTATGTTTTATATACAATATAATACAGTACAGGTTCTAATCTAATTTAATTGAGGGCCATGGGCTGAGAATAAATGTTGCATTATACCAAATATTATAGTCAAATTAAAGGTCCAATTGTCCAATATAAGATATCATAATATTTAAAAATAAATACATTATTCTGTAAGCCAATTAACTAACAAGCTTTAAGCGCTAATTCAGTAAAACATATAGCACAGTGAGAAAAAATTCATATATATTCCAAATGCCATTTTTCCCCCTTTTTATCCTCTTTCATCCTCTTTAAGAGGATAAAAAAGGGAAAATGGCATTTTAGAAAAATAAGAACCAGCTTCCTGTTTCTCATTAAAGGTCACTATATATATATATATATATATATATATATATATATATATATATATATATATATATATATATATATATATATATATATATATATATTACACACACACAGTTTTTTCTAAAACTGAGGCAACATTAGAAGAACACATATATCCAGTTGCAAAATATTAATAGATCACAACTGATCACTGTTGACCCAGCAATGACTTTGTACTTATAATACTAACTAGATTCAGGACAGAACATGATTATGAGATGATGCTTTTCTTTTTGATTAGTTTTATCTGGCTATTCTATACAGTTCCTGTCAGCTTGTTCACTGCGACTTTATTAATCCTCCAGAGCCAGGTACAGATGCTGGAGCATATTATCACAGTCAATAGAGAATAAAGCAGAAAATAAACATATTAAATAAATTAATTTAGCTTATACTGTCAGTTCAGTAACCAAAACAAAGGGTTCTTAAAATTAAATAAAAATCAAAGAAGTATTTGTTAAAACAAGCCACAAGAGGATCTGTTACAGAAGCTGCAATGGTCCATGTATAAAAACCTGGAGCCTTTTTTTATTGATTGACGTTTTGACACAATATTTTATGTGTCAGAGTGGTTGGTTGTACTTGTTCTGTCTACATCTCGATTATGGTCATCTGGTGAGCCCAGATGAGCATCTCTTATAGAAGGACCAGATAAAATGAGAGAAAAAGAAAAAAGAAAATCAGAGAGGAAGCAACATAATGAGTATATTCGTACGCGTGTGTGCGTGTGTGTGTTGCTCCAACAGTTTCACATTTCATCGTTGGTAAAGACATGTGAAGCTGTGAAATAGGAGAAAGAAGGGGAAAATGAATGAAAGAAAGGGAGTAATTTTGTCTTAGAAGATAGAGGGTGTAATTTGAGGCTATAAAAGGTCCTTATTAACACTGTCATGAGGACGAGATGAAAATCCACACCCCTGGCTAAAAGTGCAACACGATACAGCACAAATTGTATGACTCATTGTGAGCCATATTAAAGGGTTCTTGTCATTACTTCTTTGTGATTCCTTATTTTATTTTCTTATCTTTATCCTTCATAGTTCTCTTCCTGGAAGTGGAGGAAGGTCTTTAAGAACACGACCAAGAAATCAACATTTGTACTTGCCAAATGGATGCTAGTAATGAATGACATGTTGTCCAGTTTGCCATTGCTCTCTATTGATTAAAAATCAATTTAGGTATTAATTGACTTGTCATGTACTGTAGTAGGTAAAAGGCTACAGTAAAATAAGACAATAAAAAATCTCACTCATTACAACCGTAGTGAGAAGAGAAGCATCTTAGAACATATATCACATCAAAGCTTCAGATAGATGGGCAACATAATCAGACTATGTCAAGTTCTACTGCTAGCATCCAAGAACAAAAATCTGAGACTGTCATCTAAATTGGACAATTGAAGATTCAATTTAAGTTTTTAATGTCAACCTTTAATTCTGTATTCAATGGATTAGGTTTACAGGACAATGGTGTAATATACAAGCTTGCAAGAGCTCGATATACCCACTGCACAAAATGTGAATAGTGATAGTTAATAGTGTAGCAAAAGAAACTGTAATTATACACATATATGTTACTACTAGCTACACTTAAGCTACACACTAGGTAATTTCTGTATTAATAGACTAGAAGCTGTTTTTGAGTTTCAGGTGCTCAATTTAACTTTGCATTTCTACCACATAAATAAAACTCAGCTACAGCTACAAATTTTACTGGAAGGATGTAAGAAATATCGTTGTTTCTTTGATTAGTTCAGATCTGTTCAATGGTTAGGTGGACTGTGTTTTGTGTGTATGCATAGTAAAAACTCTTTATTTTTGTAGAAAGCAAAACTGGGCCCAGGCAAGAAAATGATCACATCAGACCACCGGCGCTTCAGTTATCCTTCCAGCAACATGGACAGGGTCCGACTCAATGACTTCCATTTCCTGGCACTTCTTGGAAAGGGCAGCTTTGGCAAGGTCAGCCTGCATTTCAGCACTCAAATCAGCTTGATCAGTGTAAATGTTGTAGATTCATTTGTTAGCAGGTGGCAGAAATAGATTAAGCTAACTATCCCACTTCATCTTAACTAAAATTTAACTAATAAAGCCCGGTACCTGTTATAATAGAGCAGTGGAATCATGCTAACTCTCCTACATCGGCTAAAAACATCTTTTTTTAAACTTGGGTTTGTTAGCAAAGATCAAATGTCATTATTCTAAATTCTCTGCTAGATTCTAGTCTATATTAGTTTTTTTTATATGCTAGCATTGTGGCATCTGAGGTAGTATTTCTTGTTCTCTTACTGTTGTGATAAATAGACCACAAAATAATTATATCCAAGTGTATATTTTAAACATAAAGTAAATTACTTTTCCAAAACAAGCATAAAAGAATGAATTATATAATCTGGTTTTAAAAATGTACAGTATCTCACAGAAGTGAGTACACTCCTCACATTTCAGTAATTAATTTAGTATATTCTTCTAAAAGGACAATACTATAGAAATGAAACTTGGACATATTTTATTGTAGTCATCGTGCAGCTTGTATAGCAGTAGAGATTTACAGTCTCTAAAAATAACTCAACATACAGCCATTATTGTTAAAATAGTTGGCAACAAAAGTGAGCACACCCTAAGTGAACTTGTCAAAACTGTATCCAAACTGTTAATATTTTGTGTTAGCACTATTCTTATCTAGCACTGCTTTAATTTTCCTGGGCATGGAATTCATCAGAGCTGCACAGGTTGTTGCTGGGATTCTCTTCCACTCCCTCATAACGACACCACGGAGCTGCTGGATGTTAGACACATGGTGCTTCTCCACCTACCGCTTGAGGATGCCCCATAGGTGCTCAATAGGGTTCAGGTCTGGCGACATACTTGGCCAATTCATCACCTTCACCTTCAGCTTTCTTAGCAAGGCAGTTGTCAACTTGGCTGTGTTTTTGGGGTCATTTTGATGTTGGAAAAGCTTCAGAATGTCACAGTACATGTTGGAATCCATGCTTTTTTTCAATGAACCGCTGCTTTCCAGTACCAGCAGCACTCATGCTGGCCCAGACCATGATGCTACCACCACCATGCTTGACTGTAAACAAGACAATTTTTTTCACCAGGGTATCACCACACATGCTGAACACGATCTAAGCCAAACAAGTTTATTTTTTGTGTCATCAAACCATAGGACATAGGACCAGTAATTCATGCTGTTGGACAGGTTGTTTTTAGCAAACTGTTTGCAGGATTTCTTGTAAGTCAGCTTCAGAAGAGGCTTTCTTCTGGGACGACAGCCATGCAAACTGACTTGTTGCAGTGTGGGCGTATGGTCTGAGCACTGACAAGCGGACCTTCTGCTTCTGCAACCTCTAAATCAATACTGGCAGCACTCATGCATCTTTTTTTTGAAGCCAGATTCTGCACCTGACGCACAGCACAAGGACTTAACCTCTTTGATCGACACTTGCGACTGTTCAGAGTGGAACCCATCTTGGAAAACCTCTGTATGATCCTGAACACTGCACTGTAACGCAGTTTCAGGGTGTTACTGATCTTCTTATAGCCTCAGCATCTTTGTGGAGAGCAACAATTCTAATTCTCAAATCCTCAGAGAGTTCTTTGCCATGAGGTGCCATGTTGAAGGAATAGAATAGAATTGTACTCAAAGCACCAAATTTTAACTGCTCTAATACAAGATACACAAATTTGTATGGTCCTGTCAAGCAAACAAAAACATGAACACGATGAATAGGACATGCAGCTGTTAACACTTAGTGTGTGCTTACTTTTGTTGCCAGCTATTTGGACAATAATGACAGTATAGTGTAATTTTCAGAGGACAGTAAATCTGTACTACTATAAAAGTACAGTAAAGTGCTCTTGCACTGCTTCTTCAGTGTTATATGTATATGTAAAATGTGTGTGGTGTGGTAATTTACTGAAAAAGTAGATTGAAAAAAATGCTGTCAAGATTATTTTCATGATTTCAAATTTTACTTATGATTACAGTTAATAAAAATGCTGGTCTTTGTTCAATTCACCTAGCGTCGCTTTTTAAGAGCTTGAGTCTGTGATCTCCATACAGGTAATGCTGGCAGAGATGAAATCCACAGAGGAGCTGTACGCAATTAAGATCCTTAAGAAGGACGTTGTGATCCAGGACGATGATGTAGAGTGCACTATGGTTGAGAAGAGGGTGCTGGCGCTTAGAGACAAGCCACCATTCCTTACCCAGCTCCATTCCTGCTTCCAGACAGTGGTAAGAAATGGAATGAGAGAAAGTTATCAAGGGAGATTAAGCTGTTGGAGTAGAGAAAGCGTGAATAAAAAAAATTTAATTGTATAGAATTTTTTTCAACTGAGAAATGCTAATCTGTCTTTGGGAAGTAACAAGTACATTGACTTGCACTTGTAAAAAATGTTTTTTAAGGATCCTTTAAATGGTTGACCTTTTTTTACTGAAAGGAAAGCTTTTCTTAAATGGAAACAGTGTGCATGTCTTAAAACACATATCAATATATTATATAGTGCATTGGTTACTTTACAGCTTAACAGTTTTATGAAAGCATCATGTAGAATATTCAACACATTTCATAAATTTCACATCCTACTCCAGGTTGATACACAAATAGTATTTTGGGTGACATATCTCTTCCAACTAAAATTTGTTTTCAAAGCACTAAATAATTCTATTTAGTACACCTCTGATAATATTGGAAAGGCTCAGACATTTCTTTTGTGTTTGATATAAATTGAAGACGTGTCTTTTGAGACAATAGATATTGAAAAATTGTGGTCTGCCAAGGACAAAAAAGGTGGACTGCAAAGAAATACTTTCATCTTCAGATATTTAAAATATCTGAAAATGAAAATGAAATATATATATTTTTGGTATCTACAGAGAAACTATTTGCTGTGGCTAAACAAGATTTGGCCCTCAACTACACATTACGTGTTTATTTTCATTCAGAGTTAATAAGGTTATTCTACTAGTTTGAATGGGAAAAATATGTATAGCTGAATGTATTAAATCTAATCATTAAATATACATTTATGATTTTTTCGGAATATATATTTCTCTACATGTCATGTACGTGTGTGTGTCTATAAAGGCGTCAGTGGGTGGGCTATTTCAACAGGTACAACAGGGCATGCTCAGTAATGGCATCCTGACCATGGAAAATGCAGTGTGCTCCTCCACATGACTTCATATATTATTAAACAATATGTCCATAAATGCTACAATGAAGTATTCAGAAAATCTCCAGCCATCTGTCACTATTACGTAGGATTGCAGGTTAATAGTTAAATTACATTCCTCTCACTGCAGTATAGAGATCAATGAAAATGTTATTTAAAAATTATATTATATTAAACTGATGTAAATAAGACTGTGCTGCTTTATAAAATTTCCGTTAAAATAATCTGATTGTATAATTATTGTTGTCAGTAACACAAAAAAATGCTTTACAACTTTGAGTAATATTATTTTGAAGAGTTGCTCTCTGACTTGATTTGCAGGATCGGCTCTATTTTGTGATGGAGTACATTAATGGAGGAGACCTGATGTACCACATTCAGCAAGTCGGCAAGTTTAAGGAGCCGCAGGCCGTGTAAGAGATTACTTTATTATAATGAGTGATGTTAGATACACTATATGGACGAAGTTTGTGGACACTATAAGTTTTGTATTTGCTTTTGAAGCATCCCATTCCACATTTAGTCCCCACTTGCTGTTATAGTAAACTTCACTCTTCTGGGAAAAGTATGGTGTCCCAATACTTTTGTCCATATAGTGTAGTTTAGTTCAGCTATGGAAGCATATTGTCAATCCACTTACATCTCTCAGCTTTGGCATTCTGTTCACTTCAGTTTGCATCCAAGTAAATATGGGCAAAAGCATGTGGAACTTTCACACACACTTCATAAACACCAAATCACTTTCTATTTAGAGAATAATCTTATAGAGAGAGTAACACCGAGAAAGCACATACTAACAGTAAGTAGAAAAATCGGTCTCTTTTTCCAGTCTCTCAGAAACATTTTCACCAGTACACACAATAAACACACAGAATCCCTATGCATACCTAGAACTGGATCGCATCTTTGGCTGGCTCGATGTATGTATTGTGCTATGGAACTAAGATTTGTGTATTAGTTCGCAACAATTAAAGGTTACAAATGAGGTATTTGTGTGTTATTTATATCTGTATATTTGTTGTGTGTATCCAAATGTGTGCAGTGTATATTTGTATATTGTGTATACAATAATATGCAATATACGATAGTGTATATTGTGTGTTTATAGGGTATATCCATCCTTTTGTTACTCAATTTTTTTTGTAAATTATAAATATTAGTTAGATTTATTTTAGTTTAAGGTGGAGGTTAGACTGAATCAAGGATCAGCTCTGAGCCCTTTCTTGTTTGCAGTGGTGATGGGCAGGTTGACGGACGAGGTCAGACAGGTCTCTCAATGGACTATGATGTTTGCGGATGATATTGTGATTTGTGGTGAGAGTAGGGAGCAGGTGGAGAAGAGCCTGGAGAGGTACAGGTACGCGCTGGAGAAAAGGGGAATGAATGTCAGTAGGAGTAAGACAGAGTACATGTGTGTGAATGAGAGGGAGGGCAGTGGAGTGGGTCGGTTGCAGGGAAAAGAGGTGGAGAAGGTGGAGGAGTTCAGGTACCTGGTGTCAACAGTGCAAAGTAATGGAGAGTGTGTTAGAGAAGAGAAGAAAAGAGTGCAGGCAGGGTGGAGTGGGTGGAGAAGAGTGACAGGAGTGATTTGTGATAGAAGGGTATCTACAAGAGAGAAAGGGAAAGTTTATAGGACTGTGGTGAGATCTGCGATGTTGTATGGTTTAGAGACATTGACATTGAGTAAAAGACGGGGTGGAGCTGGAGGTAGCAGAGTTGAAGATACTGGGAGTGACGAGGATGGACAGGATTAGAAACGCGTTTATTAGAGGGACAGCGCATGTAGGACATTTTGGGGACAAAGTGAGAGAAGCTCGATTGAGATGGTTTGGACATGTGCAGAGGAGGGACATTTGGTACATTGGATGGAGAATAAAGAGGATGAAGCTACAAGGAAGAAAGAAAAGAGAAAGACCAAGGAGGAGATATGGTGAGGGATGTGGTGAGGAAAGACATGCAGGTAGTTGGTTTGAAAGAGGCAGATGTAGAGGACAGATGGGTATGGAGACAGATGATCCGCTGTGGCGACCCCTAATGGGAGAAGCCAAAAGAAGAAGAAGAAGAAGAAGACTAGTTATAAATGCATTATCACACCATAAATTGTTGTTGTTTAAATACTTTACTCCAATATTAGTTCAGTGTATTTAATTTGCTAATTTAACTTTTAGTACACAGCTTTTTTCTTTTTTTTTTTTTTTAACTAATTTGGTGTTTTGTAGAAACCTCATAGGTCAATTAATGATCCTTTTCTCTGTGTCAAAAGTTTGTGTTGAAATATTTTCATTTGTTTAATAAAAGCTGACTGTGATTCTGAGAAATCAGCAAAAAGTCTTTTTTTCTATTTCCTTATTGATCCAGGCTTATCAACTGTTTATTATGTGTTTCTAGTTTCTACGCTGCTGAGATTTCCCTGGGCCTGTTTTTCCTGCATAGAAAGGGAATCATCTACAGGTAGGTATACTCTTGCACAAAATGATCCCATTTTCATAGTAGTGGAAGCCACGCTCAACCAGTACTCCTAGGTCTATACATGTAAAAACAGTTAGACAGTATTGCAGTAGTTACATTACAATGCACCTTGCTAGCTTTTTTGCAGATGATGATTTTATAAAATTATCAAAAAGTTTGCACACACATATAGAGTTACTGTATATCTCAATCATATTCCTGAGATATTTTTTTATGAAACATCAAAGCATTACATTTCTGCCTTAACTGCATTAAGCATGTTCTATAATTCAATATTGATATTTAAACATTTATATATCAGCCATTAAAAGTCTTCTTATTACAGTGTGTTTCCTAGTACCCTTTCTGACATGGGTTCTGATTGTTACTATATTAATGTATTCAGGTCAGTGAATTGATCTCTGTGAATTAGAGATGAGCTATTTTTCTATCTGTAACAATGTAGGTAATATTTTGAGACAAGTCTACACCATGTCATGCTAATGCAAGTCTGATGCAGTTACGCAGCTTTAAAGAGTTTAAGGCAGACAAATCCAAAAATGGCAATTAATAGCAGAGTCACAAAGATGCACAAGGTCAGGCCATTGCGAACAGTGTAAAAACAAAACAAAAAAAACAGGCACAAAATTCTGTTTTATTCTGTCAACATTGAGCATTATCACAAAGCAGCTTTACAGAAATTAACAAGTTAAGAGATGAACATCCTCATCTAAATAGTATATCATTTCATTATTTTTGTGGTTATCAACCATTTACTGATCGAAACTTAAAGGAAAAATGGGAATTTTTTGGACGGTCCCTGTGAAACCTTGTGAAATGCAGAACAATTTGTAATTGAGAGTATTATTTCTACTGTCAAATTTCTATATCCCTGCAGTTTAACTGTAATTAGGACTGAGTTTTTCTCTTCTTTAACAGCAGTGCATGGGGATTAGGACTGATGATGGAAATAAAGATGGTCAGTTTCTATATTTGGTGTTGTCATGTGACTACGATTGAAAAAATCCCCATGTTTGCTGTTAATGCAAGGAGGCTCAATGGGAGCCAAATGCATTGCTAGAATGTGAATAAATGCTACATTTCAGTGTGATTTGACAAACACATGCTGTACTGCAGGTGGCTGATGACAACAGTATACTGATGCTATAGTGCAAGACTTCGCATCTGCGTCGTGTCAGGCTTATGACACTTACGAAGATATATTGCTCATACCCTGATTAATAGAGAGGGAGAGGAGAGGAAAAAAAGCAAGGCTGTTTTTCTGTTACATTTCAGAGCTCTTTTTTTTTGTTCAGTCCCCTTCTTTTGATCCCTCACAGAGCAAAAACATCTCTATTAATAATGCTCCTTGATGCTGCTGAAGAGTGGCACACACACACACACACACACACACACACACACACACACACATACACACAAATATACACACCCACACAGGGCTACTACAGAGCTTTTTTGCTTGCAGTACCCACAAGGACAAGATGTCCAGTGAAGAAATAAAAGACTGAAAACTGTTTTCTTTTTTTATATTAATCATATTTGTTGCTCTTTAACTATGTTCATATACTTTTCTTATATATAACCTTCTGTCACTCAGACAAAATAGATCAAATAGATTGAGAGAAATATACATTTCTGTAACAGGTCTTTTGAGATTTGCTTTTATTATATAAATACTATTTTTCCATATTGAAGCATAAGGATATACGTTTATGAGTAGGCTTAAAAATCACATCTATCTGTCTACAGCATGCTTTTGTGATGTTCTTTATTCATCTCTTCCCACTGCAATAGACATAGGTTACAATACCCAAATGCCAGCTCAATACATCTACCTGAACTATAACTGAAATTCCTACTTGTCAGCTTGGGGTAGTTATTCTTATCTTACATTTAATCATGGCCCTTATTCTGTCCACTAATGTCCTACTCGTCTTGTATTTTCCAGAGACCTGAAGCTGGATAACGTGATGTTGGACTCAGAAGGTCACATAAAAATAGCAGATTTCGGCATGTGCAAAGAGAACATGTATGAGTGCATGACAACACGTACCTTCTGTGGTACTCCGGATTACATCGCCCCAGAGGTAAGACATGAAGGAAGGGGGACAGAGTAAGATGGGGTGGGAATTTGGTGGGAATTGCAGGTGGCTTTATTACAAAATAGACAACATTGAAGACTGTAGAAATCACCAAATGGGAGGTTTTGAAATTACTATTGCACAAAGCTAACCAAGCATAAGTGCATGGAAATAGCTGTAGAGAAGCACAAGCACTAGATTTATTTCTAGTCACAAAAGATGTGGAATTCAATCATGAACACTATAATGGACATATGGCAGGAGAACTTTAAATAACTATTTGTACGTACCCCAACCCCTTATTGGTCATTCATATTTAAGCTCTCTTTTTCAGAATAAGAGATTAGCTTTGAGAATTTATTTTTTTGAATTCGACCCAATAAGAACATTTACATGGGCAAATTGAATGCTGAGGAGAATTGAACAATCACTTCAAACACAAAGGCACACAGGGAGTGACTTTCTGACTTTTCATATGCAGTTCCATAAAAATAAAGAATTCAAATGTGCTCAAAATCTAAATGGTACCTTTTTTTTATTTTATTTTTTTATAGAAACTAGTGGATTATTATAATGGAGAGAGAAAAATTAACACTTACAAGTAATGAATTTGCAGTGAAAGTAAAGACAAAGGCATATCCTACTAAACCATCTTGGATCAGATTAGAATTAAAGAAAAAGAAGATTTTAGAGCGCAAATGGAACTTTTCTATTCTTCAACTAAAGTGTCATAAGAGTGGTACTGAGCAAATCGTGTATCTTTGTTGTCTTTGTTATTTACATGTCCTTCTTTATTCCATAATCAGTTTGTTTCATCTGCATTCTGTAAGAAAACTGAACGCTTGTTCCATGCTACTGCTTTCCACAAGCACATTTTTTAATTATCTAAATCAGTTGCATCTCTTTAAAGATTTTGACAGAAATAAATGTTAATATGCATTGTGGTGTTCTTTGGAATACAATAGTTTAATTTCAGGCCAGTTGCTTATTGTTGAGCCGCGTTTTATAATAACTGACGGGTTAAGTGAGGTACATATTATAATAAAATGCTTGATTTTTGTAATTCAGCTTGTGAGATAAGACTATTCTGGCCATGTCCATGTCAAACTGACACACCACTTTAACACCTTTTGTCTGAGAAAATGAAACCCAGCTGCACATTCTTCTTGTAACATAGAGATACAGTAGGCATAAAAATAGGCAGATTTATTTTTACTGCAATCTGTGTATGTATAAGTTGCATATCAGTAGGAATATGTATCTTCCGTCTGTGTCTAAAAGTCTTTCACTGCAAACCAACTAAAACAGGAAGAGTCATGTATATGCATGGAGGGCTGTGCATGTTAATGCATATGGCTCAGCCTGCGTTATTGTAAATAATTAAATCCTGACCTGAGTCTAAACTATTTGGGAAGATCTTAATTTAATATCAAGTACATGTTTCCAATAAAATCATTAAAAAGATTTTCATGCACATGTACTGTATGTTATTTGTGAAAACTGAGGCTATTATTATTGCTCTGGATGTCAGAATTCAAAATAGGCTGAGAAAAATTATTTAAAAAAAAAACACACACTTTGTCAATCCTAAAATAACAGGATTTGCTACAGATTTCAGTTCCGATCCCAGTGTCTCCACTTGTTGGTCTATTTTGTTCAACACAGATGTCAGTTCTTGTGATTATTAATACACTCACTTGCATGCCCTTTTCAATATCGTACAGCAAATATCAGGATGCTTTTTGATATCTATTGTTGTATAAATTAGAATGAATAGTATTTAGATATTACATTATTTTAAATGAACTTTTATCTCTTACAAAGAAAGAATTGGCTTGATTGATTCACATTCTGCTAATACGTATCATTATGCATCTGTGTGTCTATTTTAGGGAGTAGTGTGCAGGAAGACTATACATTGTTAAATAGAAATAAAATCTGAAGTCAACTGATCTACACCACTGTATTTTAAGCCACACTACAAAGAACATACATGAAGAATAGAAAAACAGCATGAATGATCCAAACTTATTTGTATGTGAATATCACCAATGCATAATCGCAAACATGTTTGCTCTTTACCTGTCTGCAGATCATTGCATATCAGCCTTATGGAAAATCAGTGGACTGGTGGGCCTATGGTGTCCTCTTGTATGAAATGTTGGCTGGACAGGTATGTTTGTATATTTTTTTTCAGCCTGAAAGATGACCAAAGGTTAAAGTGGTGAAGCCAGAAATTAATTTCAAAGGAGATTATTTGTGTCAAGTTTCAACTTATAATGATAAACGAGACACACTTCTGCATTTTGGGTGGATGCCAGACAGTAGTAGGAGTAGTGGTTGGAAATAATTTGTTATTTAATCATTCATGGATCGATCCAGCGAATCCGCCATAGCATTAAAACCACCTGCCAAATATTGGGTAGGTCTGCCTTGAGCTGCCAGATTTCATCCGTCAAGGCATATACTTCACAAAGTGTGCTGTGGTATCTGGCACCGTGATGTTTTCAGCAGATCCTTTAAATCCTGTAGGTTGTACATGGATTAGATGTGTCCAACACATCCCACAGATGATTAGATTGAGATCTGCGGAATTTTAGAGGCCAAGTCATCCTGAACTTAGTAAAAATTTAAGTACAATTTAAACATAAGCTTATTTTTGGAGAAATGAAAGTGTTGTATCCAGGTGAGATTATCCACAGTCACATGAGGTGAGTCACAAAGTGCAAAAAGCTGCAGATAAAATATGACGAACAGAACAGTGGTAGAGCATCAGGATTTCAGCTTGTGGTTAAATTTATAAAATATTAAACTTGATTAAATTCATTAAACATCCACACACATAAGGTATGTTTTGTGAATTTAAGGTATGTTCAGAAGCTTTAAGATCTAAACATGATATAAATTGAGGATATGATTATAACAATTCAAATATAAATATGGTTCAAAGCACAGCTACTACAGTATGGAACATGAGACAATACATGTAATATGTAACATGTAGTCTGTAAACCTGGATGTGTTTTTTTTTTTTTACAAACTACAGCTAAAAGTAGTTTGCTACAGCTACAGCTTCTCTTGTACATTAAGGACAGTGCAAGAAATTATGAAGTTCCCAAATAATAAAGCTACAAGGAAATGTTTTTTTTTCCCTGACATGACCCAGTTGACCTACAACATTATAGCATAATTATCAACTGATTCTCAGTAGACTTACCTCAAACTGTTAAACAACTGAGGTTCTTTAGATCATCAACACTTCCATTCTGGTAGACTTCACACTTCTCTAATGTGTTCTTTTACCTTCTGGAAAAACACACTGTCTCTGTCTCTGTTTCTGTTTCATAACAGCCCCCATTTGATGGTGAGGATGAAGATGAGTTGTTCCAGTCCATCATGGAGCACAATGTCTCCTATCCTAAATCCATGTCTAAAGAAGCTGTGTCCATATGTAAGGGGGTGAGTACAACTCTAACTTTCCCAATTCCTGACCTTTAGCAAAACCATTCTCAAATTAGCATGTAAGGACACCACTGTGTAATACTCCCATACACACAGAATCAAATCAGAGCCGAGAGCCCATTAAATGGGTAAGATAGTCAGTATATAGTGTCAGCATACTGTGAGAATAGATAACTAAGTGTAGTTATATTGTTACAAATACAACCTATATATGATATGATATGATATGATATGATATGATATGATATGATATGATATGATATGATATGATATGATATGATATGATATATGATATATGATATGATATGATTTATAAGATTAAATTTATGTCAAAATTAATTTAGATTATTCCTTTATTTCTGTCCCTTTCTTTTAGTTGATGACAAAGCACCCATCAAAGCGACTCGGCTGTGGTCCAGAAGGTGAGAGAGACATTAAAGAGCAGGCCTTTTTCCGCAGAATTGACTGGGAACGACTGGCCAACCGAGAGATTCAGCCACCATTCAAACCCAAAATTGTAAGAGTGTGTGTATGTGTGTGTTCAGTATGTGTGTGTCTATGTCTATGTGTAGCCATGATGTTTTGATAACTGAAAAACCTGTTTATCATACCCTGTTTATCATAAGTGGTTTCTGTCCTTGTTGTCACAAAGTTAAGAACACTCAATTGTATAAAATATCATAAAATTCTGAGGCATTGCCTTTTCTCTTTATGTTTTGTGTGGCCTACAGAGAATCCTGACCTTAGCATCTATGTTATGAACTGGAACACTAAACACTAAGCAAGCCATATCCTATCACCCGACATTAGTATCTGCCTTTATAAATGCTTTTGTGTCTGAATAAGCAAATGTCCATAGCCATGCTCCAAAATTTGTTAGAAGACCTTCACAAAGGGTTTGAGATTATTATTATAACTGCAAAGGGTGTAATGGACAAGTGTTCACAAACTTTTGGCAAAAAAATTGCCCATTTTAACAGAACCAACCTCACTTCCTGAACTTCACACTATGTATTTAAAAAGGCTCAATGTTAGCTAAAACTCATACAAACACGGCGGTCTCAATGCATTGTTCTGATTGGATATGACTTGGCCTTTAAGAATAGGCACGTAAAGGAGCATGAGCTTCTCTGCGTGAAAGCCATTCTTACAGTAGCGCGAAATAGCTTCTTTAGCTCAGAATTTGTGTGGATATCAATTAGAGAAACATAAGAGAAAGGCCTGGTGTTTTATTTGAGACAATTGTGATGTTTGTAGAATTTAAAACCACATTGTAGTGGTGTTAATATTCATGATATTAATATAAGTAAATTCTTACTGTCCTGCTACAGTATACAAACATATATGGGGCACATATACTGCCTTTTGTATCATAGAGTAAGAAAAGACAGGGTGTATAAAATGTGGATATTGAGAATAAAAAAAAATAAAATGGGAAAAATAAAAATAACTAAACACTCAAAAAGGTTATGCGACTACAATACACACCTAGGTAAAGTGCATGAACTAAATTCATTCCCTCCTTTTTAAAAACATACCATCTTTTGTTACAGTGTGGAAAAGCGGCGGAGAACTTCGACAAGTTCTTCACGCGCACCCAGCCCATGCTGACCCCACCAGACCAGCTGGTCATTGCCAACATCGACCAGAGCGAGTTTGCCGGCTTCTCCTTTATCAACCCGCAGTTCATCCACCCATCAGTGCACGGAAGTGTCGTATGAGACAGAATCGAAGTGTAACTCCCCAAACACATGGATGATGAATATAAACTCAATCTCTCTGTATACCTTTTATGACCCTTTAGCAGAGCAGTTTTGAAAGTGCGGGTTTTAAATGGGATGATTAATGACTGAACGGCGAAACAGGATAACCAGCTTCACATGGTGCAATACAATAAATAGGTAACAATGATTCTGAAATCCTTAACGGTTTGATGGCTTTAGTGCAACGATACCACCACAGCCTGCTTTGTATCTGGTTATGTATATGTCAAGTCAGTGTGTATTAATAATGCAATATAATTGACCTTAAAGTATTTGACAAGGGAGTATGAGAATAGGGGTGTGTTGATTCAATTGGAGCAGTGGGAAATATCCGGAAAAACGTGTAGAACTGGTAAAATCGTTTCAAGGTACAATACATTAGTTTTTACCCCTGAATCCAGAGCCTTGCCATTCTGTATGTATGAGGCATGTTGACATGCTTGACTTGCTTTATTTTGTTTGCATTGTCAGTTTTCCTTTTATCTACTGCCATTTCTAAACTTCCTAAACTAAATAGACAAGTATACACATATATATTTGTATATGAAATAAAAAAGATGATCTATTGTTATAGGCGTGCCAAAATGAGGGTGTATCAAGAAATTTTATAACTCTCACTATTACCATATAATAATTTCGTACTTATGGATGTTGCTTGTCATGTTTTGTTCATTCAGACTTGGAATTATTTGTTTAGTGCTACCGTTTGCGGCATGAAAGTCCTCAAATGTACGTTCGATTCCCGATGACATTTTGTTTGAGCTGTTATTTGCATCAGCAAGCATGCTGTATACTGTACACCCAAAACAGAGAGCAAACAGTGTGCTCTTGTACACACTGCAGAGCTGCATGACACAGAGCTGTTTCTTTCTTTTAATACTGACCTTTGATGAAGAGTGACCACCCTGATATCTTCCAAACAGACAGTCGTTTACCTTCAAATAAATGAATCAGACGATGACAAGTTACACACAGTGCGCATGCATAGTAGTCTACCAGCTAATGCATAGTCTAAAGTCCAGTGATGAAAAGTGTTGGCTCCCCATGATCGCGAGCGGTTTGCTGTTCTGAAAATGCACAATGCAATTCTATGATGCATGTTTATTTCTCTGTTTGTAGAGTCCATTAGAGAACCCAATAGACCAGCAACAATCTTCAGTATCAAACCTGCTTGCGTTATACCGTGAGACAAAGTGTGTTTCTGTACTTTTTCCCGTGATGGATTTTGTGTTCTCCTATATGCGCTGAAATTCTTCCCTCCTTCTTTTTTCGAATGCATTTTTACTTTTTTCCTACGTTCTTTGCTCTCTATGGATAGTTTCATATAAAGAAGTATGTTTACTGTTACATTAAAGCAACACTATATCAACCATTTTTTTGTAAATACCGAGGCTGTTTCAGAAGAGAATTAACGTTAACTGTAGATTTTATACCAAGAACTGAATGTGCTTTTACAACATTAGTTGGTTTTGACAGATCTGTATGCTTTAGATAATTTGATTAAAGGAGACTAGTTTGGCAGAAACTTTGATAGCTTTGGTATTGGCGAACCACGTTATATATGTATTTCCTGTATTAATCTGCACTTTTTTTTGTCAATGTTTCTGAGAGAATATAAACAAAGAAGCAGTATCTAGGTACAGGCACAGTGTTTATACCTGTGCTCCTGCACGTTGTATTTCTTTTTCATTATGTGCATGTGTGGGTTCAGCCGGGCAAACAGAGCATGTAAATTGAGTGTTAAATCGATTTAAAATCGAGAAAACCAACCATCTTTAGGAATGGCTGTGTCATGCCAAGTACAAACCCTGTGCCCTTTACTTTCATTTTGTGATTTTTGTTTCCAACTTGCACTTTCATCCAGCCACTGAATGAAAAACAAGACTTTTCTTGT
Source organism: Silurus aristotelis (assembly GCF_946808225.1). Classification (NCBI taxonomy): domain Eukaryota; kingdom Metazoa; phylum Chordata; class Actinopteri; order Siluriformes; family Siluridae; genus Silurus; species Silurus aristotelis. The sequence goes on along the minus strand of NC_139590.1, from coordinate 15,617,440 downwards.
GCAGTCCAAAACTTGTGCAGTCAGATTTCATTTCTTTCAAGAACTTTCATTAATTCCTTTATTGTAACACATTGACAATTTCAGATGGATACGTTGGATTATTGGTTTCCATAAGTGTCCCATGAACTGCTTTTTGCAAGATATTGGACATATCTTGAATTTAGTATGTCATGAAGCTTCACAAAATTGTCCAGAATATCTTGGAAAAGATACATAGTTTGCAAGACTATTTAAATTGATCAGTGGTGCGAATAATTCGTTAAATCATGTCTACTTGTTGTGCAGATTTGTCAATAATTTCAGTATAAATACACCTGGTCTCGGAAGGCCCCAGTGCTCGTTCTAAAAGTTCAGGACAAATTTCTGAAAACGTATGAGTTTGGTTATAAAATATATTTTAAACTCTGAATATGCCGGAGAGCGCAATTTATTATTAAAAATGAATGAAATATGACATAACTGGGACTCTGCAGTAAGGCCATCCATCAAGTCCATCAAGTGGCCAGATAAAGTGGGCATTAATTAGAGAATGTAATAAAGTTCAAGGCGCTATAGCATATTTAAGTAGTTAAGATTTAAAACTCTTGCTTGGTTTTCCAGTAATGTGTCTTGAATCAGAATCAGAAATAGCTCTAATGGTACTAATATCAAAAATTCACATTTAGTATGAAACTCTGAATCTTTGTCTATTTGCTCTTCATACATTTGTGCCATAAAAAAAATCTGATTACCATTGAGAATGACCCATCAGGAATCCATTTCCCCCAACCTTATACCTCAGGATGTTTCCACACACGTGCACTATCAATGTGCCAATGTTTTCAGTGGATTACTGTCTACTTGGGTATTAAGTAGTGGATTTCTCCACTTTGTTAATTGGAATTGGACAGAAATCACTGGTTTGGGTCTCTCGCCATTCGACAGCAGTGTTCTGTTAAGTGCATAGAAATGGATATGTTAACCCAGGCCAACTCTTTCTTTTTATAGCAGTACATTTCTAGTATTTAGTTTAAAATCACCCAACATATATTAAATAATACATTATGTATTATCTTTTTCTTTTGAATTATTAGAATGTATAAACGTTTATTGAAGGTTCATCCTGATGGAAGGTGTGAATTTAAATGAGTAAATAAAACCTGTTGAATAAATAAGCATTTCTGCACAAAATATGAAAATTATTTAACAGTTACAATGATAGTTATGTGATTGAGATGGCACATATCTTGCAGGAATTACAGTGTCTCTCACATTGAGAATGTTGGAATTATATTAGTTATTTCAACATCTCAGATAATGTCCGATATTCAAAAGAACAAATTCACATAAATCTTCCATAGGAGATTCAAATCAGAAAATCAGTTGATCCAGGTCAATGTTTTATTATGAAAATATGTTTTTCCTCCCTGATTATAACTACCAAGCTTTGCAAAGGTTTGTCTTTATGTTCATTGTTGAAGATACTGTGCATCAATAAATGTTAAGAAAATTATGTCTTGATCCTTTTTATTCTCTTCTGTACTACCAAACCATTTTTGGTAGATTAAAGGATGCAACTGACTCATATAATAAAATATGATTTAAGCTATAATGTAGCCATTCCTTATAGATGAATCATATACAATTAAAAATTTTTGAATACTCTGTGACCATGTAAATAAGTGAAGGTGCATTGTATTATGTTATTTTATGTTATTATGTTACATTACTATAGTTATGTATCCACTTGTTCAGATACTGAAATATACTTATGAGTTAGATAAGTTTGTTAGCCAGTATGTATCTTTAACAAAGGGACCAACACAGAACTATCAGTGCACAGATATTATTTGGGTGTTGCATCATTCTTAGCACAAAAATGAGCTAAAGAATATATAGAATATAGCCCATACATAAACAATATTCATTTTTCTCTAGTAACCGTTTCTGACCTCTGGACTGCTATTTGACATTGTCTCCTCACAACAGGGTGTGTTTATGGCTTTCCACCAGTCACAAACTCACATGACAACGTAGCATAGACATTCCACCTACTGGAATGTCTATGCTACGTTGTCATGTGAGTGGATGTGTGTGTTTATGCGTAGATGGTGCCATACAAAAGCAATGACCTCTTCTGGATGTATTGGGCATATTATGGATCTGAAGCCTATCTGTGGAACACTGGTCATGAGGTGGGAAGACACCCTGGATAAGACTTCAGCCATGCTTTGTGGGTATCAGGGAGTGAAACCAGAGACCCAGCAGAAAACACATGTGGACATAGAAAAACATGTAACTTCATGGATGCAGTAAACAGAATTTACTGTCAAATCTGTGATTTTTGGAGCTACTGTATGAAGCAGCAATGTTACCCAGTCCACCACTGCTTTCCTGCAGTTACTGAATATTGATATAATTATGTTCTTGTAGCGTTTTATCAGTCAATCTATTTTACATTTATATCAATTAACCTCAATGTGAACAGCGTTTATCCAGTGCAGACATATGGACAAATATTTGTCAGCATTTAGAACAAATTGCATATGCAGGAATGCCAGAACACTTAATCAGTCTAATGTTAAATACATAATATGACTAAAGGTATGTGGACATCCAACTATCACAACCTATGTTCTAGTTGTAAACCATGGTCATGAATATGGTTCTATTTATTTCAGACCTTCAACAATATGTAGAAGTGTGCATCTGTGTGGGTTTGTGCTCATTCAGCCACTATAGCATTAGTAAGAAGTGAAATTTTAATTTTGTAGGAAGAGTTTGGGAAAAAAACATACAGTATAATCACAAAAGTGAGTACATTCCTAACATTTTTCAACAATTATTTTGTTATATGTTCTCAAGGGACAGTACTATAGAAATTAAAATTGCATATACTTTAGAGTAATCAGTGTGCAGCTTGTAAATCAGTACAGATTTACTGTATTACTCAACATACAGCCATTATTGTCAAAATAACTGACAACAAAAGTAAGAACACCATAAGCAAACATGTCACTGTGTCCAAAGTGTCAATATTTTGTGTGAGCACCATTGTTATCCAGCACTGCCTTAATCCTCCTGGAATTCACCAGAGCTGCACAGGTTGTTGCTGGGATGCTCTTCCACTCCTCCATAATGACATCACGGATCTGCTGGACGGTAGACACATGATGATTCTTCACCTTCCGCTTGAGAATGCTCCACAGGTGCTCAATTGCGTTTAGTTCTGGAGACATACTTGGCCATTCGATCACCTCCAGCTTCCTCAGCAGGGCAATTGTCATCTTGATGGTGTGTTTGGGGTCGTTGTTATGTTAGAAAACTGCCGTTTGGTCTAGTTTCTGAAGGGAGGGCATCATGTTTTGCTTCAGAATGTCACAGTACATGTTGGAATCCATGTTTCCCTCAATGAATGCCCAATACCAGCAGGACATGCAGCTCATGCAGCCCCAGACCATGATGCTACCACCACCAAGACACAATTTTCTTGGTACTCCTTACCAGGGCGTCACCACACATGAGGTGCCATGCCAAAGAACATATTCACTTTTAATCACCACATTATCTGTGTAAAGCTGCTTTGAGACAATGTATTTGAGAAAAATAAGTTTGCATGAATACACAATTTACATCCACTTGATTGAATGCACCTATAAGTTAGATGGCAATGTAGCCTTGACAAAGGTACCAACATAGAACCAGAGGTGGCAAAAGTACACACATCCTTTACTTAAGTAGAAGTACAGATACTCATGTTTTAAAATCCTCAGGTAAAAGTTGAAGTACTGATTAAACTTTTTTACTTAAGTAAAAAGTAGTTATTACTGCTACCTGTTTTAGCTGTTAACTGTTAACACACTGCTATTTTGCAAGTTCTCCCACTTAGAAATCATGGAGGGGTCTGAAATTGTCATCGTAGGTGCATGTCCACTGTGAGAGACAGAATCTAAAAAAAAAAATCCAGAAATCACAATATATGATTTTTAAACTATTTATTTGTATGATACAGCTGCAAATAAGTATTTGAACACCTGTCTATCAGCTAGAATTCTGACCCTCAAAGACCTGTTAATCTGCCTTTAAAATGTCCACCTCCACTACATTTATTATCCTAAATTAGATGCACCTGTTTGAGGTCGTTAGCTGCATAAAGACACCTGTCCACCCCATACAATTGGTAAGAATCCAACTACTAACATGGCCAAGACCAAAGAGCTGTCCAAAGACACTAGAGACAAAATTGTAAACCTCCACAAGGCTGGAAAGGGCTACGGGGAAATTGCCAAGCAGCTTGGTGAAAAAGGGTCCACTGTTGGAGCAATCGTTAGAAAATGGAAGAAGCTAAACATGACTGTCAATCTCCCTCGGACTGGGGCTCCATGCAAGATCTCACCTCGTGGGGTCTCAATGGTTCTAAGAAAGGTGAGAAATCAGCCCAGAACTACACTAGAGGAGCTGGTCAATGACCTGAAAAGAGCTGGGACCACCGTTTCCAAGGTTACTGTTAGTAATACACTAAGACGTCATGGTTTGAAATCATGCATGGCACGGAAGGTTCCCCTGCTTAAACCAGCACATGTCTAGGCACGTCTTAAGTTTGCCAATGACCATTTGGATGATCCAAAGGAGTCATGGGAGAAAGTCATGTGGTCAGATAAGACCAAAATAGAACTTTTGGATCATAATTCCACTAAACGTGTTTGGAGGAAGAAGAATGATGAGTACCATCCCAAGAACACCATCCCTACTGTGAAGCATGGGGGTGGTAGCATCATGCTTTGGGGGTGTTTTTCTGCACATGGGACAGGGCGACTGCACTGTATTAAGGAGAGGATGACCGGGGCCATGTATTGCGAGATTTTGTGAAACAACCTCCTTCAATCAGTTAGAGCATTGAAGATGGGTCGAGGCTGGGTCTTCCAACATGCCAACGACCCAAAGCACACAGCCAGGATAACCAAGGAGTAGCTCTGTAAGAAGCATATCAAGGTTCTGGCGTGGCCTAGCCAGTCTACAGACCTAAACCCAATAGAGAATCTTTGGCAGGAGCTCAAACTCCGTGTTTCTCAGCGACAGGCCAGAAACCTGACTGATCTAGAGAAGATCTGTGTGGAGGAGTGGGCCAAAATCCCCCCTGCAGTGTGTGCAAACCTGGTGAAAAACTACAAGAAACGTTTGACCTCTGTAATTGCAAACAAAGGCTACTGTAGCAAATATTAACATTGACTTTCTCAGGTGTTCAAATACTTGTTTGCAGCTGTATCATACAAATAAATAGTTAAAAAATCATACATTGTGATTTCTGGATTATTTTTTTTAGATTATGTCTCTCACAGTGGACATAGACCTACGATGAAAATTTCAGACCCCTCCATGATTTCTACGTGGGAGAACTTGCAAAATAGCAGGGTGTTCAGATATTTATTTTCCTCACTGTAGATAGATGTGATAGCCTAGTGGGTTAATGTCAGTATCCCCACAAGGATGAGTTTGAAAGTTTGATTCCTGGTTGCTGTGTTGGTAAATAAAACTTCCGGACCTTGTCCCCTCTAAAAACTTTTCAATTCTGTCCTTTCTGTGTTGGATTAATTTTTTGATTTCCTGGTCTTTAATGAAAGATAACTCCACCAAAAAAAGCACTTCTGTGGTAGCTCAGTGGGTTAATGCTTGTGCCTGAACATGGTCCTTAATATAGTCCACGCTGGTGATAAGGTTTCAAAGCCAGTCCTACATGCCTTCTTTCTTACTGCGCTGGCATGAAACAAAGTATGAACCCTCCAAAAAGCACACATGCTTTTCAGCAGTGGTCGCTCAGTGGTTTAAGGCTTGTGCCTCATCTAAACATGCTTCCCAGTCTGATCTCTTCCATGGTTCAGTGGGTTAAGGCTGATGGTGAGGATCAGGGTTTGAATCCTGCTTTCTGCCTGCTAGTTGTGATGTAGGTTATGTTCCTGCTTCCTAAATCTTTCTTTAGCTTTTTATTCTTGTGTTGATGGTTTGAAGGTAGATAGACCTGCTCTAAACAACCTTCCGTCCCGTCTTCCCTGATGGTTCAGTGGGTTAAATCCGGTTTCTTGCTTTTGGTGGGGTTCAGGGTTCGAATACTGCTTTCTGTCTGCCAGTCACGATCAGCATTCACTTCCTACATCTTTCTTTAGCGTTATATTTTTGTTTTTAATGGGTTGAAAAGAAAGATAGACCTGCTCTAAATAAGCTTCCTAGCCTGTCCTCACTAATGGTTCAATGGGTTAAGCATTGTATCTCGCTGGTGGTGGGGATCATGGTTCAAGTCCTGCTTTCTTCCTGTTATTTACAATGTTGGTTCAACTTGTGCTACTTACATCTGTATTCACTTCCTACATCTTTCTTTACTGTTAAATTCTTGTGTTGATGGTTTGAAAAGAATGATAGACCTGCTCTAATCAAGCTTCCCATCCTGTTTTTTTCTGATGGCTGATGGTTAAGGCTGGTACTTTGCTAATGTTGGTGGTCAGGGTTCAAATCTGGCTTTCTGTCTGCTAGTCATGAGGTGGGTTAAATTCCTGATTCCTACATCTTCATATTCTTGTTTTGATGGGTTAAAAAGAAAGATAGACTTGCTCTAAAGAAGCTTCCCAGCGTGTCCTTCCTGATGGTTCAGTGGGTTAATGCTGGTGCCTTGCTAATGGTGTGAATCAGGGTTCGAATCCTGCTTTGTCCTTGCTAGTCATGGGTTTGCTTCCTATTTCTCTTTTTAGCATTATATTCTTGTGTTAATGGTTTGAAAGAAAAGATAGACCTGCTCTAAACAATCATCGCAGCTGGTTCTTTCCGATGGTTCAGTGGGTTAAGACTGGTATTTCGCTGTTGGTGGGGTTCAGGGTTCGAATCCTGCCGTCTGTGTTTCTGTATGGTCTGAATTTCTTGCTTTGAAGCATGAAACAAACGATAACCCCCCCCCCCCCCCCAAAAAAAAAGACGGTGGGTTGTGGGACTTGATGGCTTTGTGATAAAAGCCTTGATCCGCGATGCGCTTTGGGAAGAAAAGAGCAGCCGTTGAGAGAGTGCCGGTGGGAAGACACGTACCGGGATACGCATGAGCGATAACAACGACCGCCGTGAACCAACATATACCACCAATAACGGACAGTGAGTGTGTGGAAGTTTAAATAGGAGCTGGTGATGATGATAAACGAGCACCATATGTGCGTGATTGAAGCCGGGAGCTTCAGAGAAAACAGCTGACACGCTGAAGGGGGCTGAAGGGGGCGTGGCAGGTGGATTCCTGACAGATAAACATGTACTGTATGTATTTTTATAGCATGCCTTCATCAAACAAATCGCGGCAACGCTGTTGTGTAAAAAAAACCTTCAAAAACACGTGCATGCACATTCTCATTTATTAACGCACATCATGTACATAAAGAAATTTCAAGCACGTTAATATACTGCCGCCATTTTGATTTTCGTTTATCTCGATCATCGGTTATCTCGATGCTTTTTGGCGACCCCCTAGGACATCGACATAACCGGGTTCCACTGTGTATATATATATATATATATATATATATATATATATATATATATATATATATATATATATATATATATATATATATATATTAATACAAAACTAATTAAAAATGTTGTTACCTAATGAATGTGTCCAGGCTGAAGATCCACATACAGAACACAAGCAGAGAAAAGATGATGATGATCAGGGTTAGGGTTAGGGTTAGGGTTAGGGTTAGGGTTAGGGTTAGGGGTTAGGGGTTAGGGTTAGGGTTAGGGTTAGGGTGTCTGATCTCAGTCATGTTCTCATCACTGACTTCCTCTGTCTCATCCACATTAACCCCAAACTTCTTACTGCCTTCTGCCTGCTGATTCTTATCTCCGTAAACTAGTCTACATCTGTGGTGAGTGAGAGTCAGTACTTTATACAGCGGATTGAACGCGCAGTAACAGGAAATCGGTTGTTCGGCTGAAATCAGCGCGCAGTGAAAACATAAAAATAATATTTCACCAAATCAATGGATTAAAACTAAAGTAACGAGTCTGTTTTGAAAATGTAAGAAATAAAAAGTACAGATATTTGTGCAAAAATGTAATGAGTAAAAGTAAAAAGTTGTCTGAAAAATAAATAGTGGAGTAAAGTACTGATACCAGAAAAATCTACTTAAGTACAGTAACGAAGTATTTGTACTCCGTTACTTCCCACATCTGCCTAGAACCACATTGAGCAAATATTATTTGGGTGGTGGATCATAGTAAGAAGTAAAATATACATTTTGGAGGAAGAGTTTGGGGAAAACACATATAAGTGGCTGTGGAATGGGTGTTGTAATATAACTACTGCTTTAAAGCATCGAGGCTCCGTCTCAAACCGCGTTCCCGAACAGTGAACCGAAAAGCGAGCATCAGTGCGCGGTTTTGGACGCGTCTTTACGCGCGCGCAAAGAGGCGCTTCAGCATCTGTGAGCAGTTGGTGAAGAGGAAAGAGGACGCAGTTGGTGAAGAGGAAAGAGGACGCAGTTGGTGAAGAGGAAAGAGGACAGTTGGTGAAGAGGAAGGAGGACGCACTCCTGAGTTAGTATCCTCAGCTGCATTCTGTTTTTATTTCATTACTGAATTCTATTCAATTATAACAACCGAGTCGAAAATCTGCTGGACTGCTACACACTTTTTTTTTTTTTTTACTAAGGAACTCGACAATCCATATTCTCCTCATCTTTCTCGAGGTAATGACCATCACAATGCTGTGCACAGAAGTAAGAACAGGCTTATATTTTACTGCTGCTACATTTAAAACCTTTTTTTTACTTAAAGGAAAGCGATATACATTATTGTATATTTATTATAAATGGTTAAATTAAATTATATCCATTTTCCCATCTTCCCAAATCTATAGGTGGTTGCTTGTGTTGCTACAAATGAGTATTCTTGATGGAAAAAAATGACTATGTGTGATAACAATTATTAAGTGTATTAAATTCTGTATGAATTGTTTTTTTGTTTTTTTTTTGTGAAAAAGCTATATAGTGTCTGCTGTTCATTATTCACATTATTATCCTGGTAACTTTGTGGTTGACTGTGACTGCTGACATTTCATTTGACTGCAACAAGTGAGAATCGAATTACCCGTGAAGAAAGAAAAAAGAAAGGAAGCGTGCGAGATTTAAGATGGAGAGATACATAGGCAGATCCTTGGAGAAACAGGAATGATTCATCACTCACAGGTCACCTGAATGTGTAGATTAGTCAAAGCTTTCAGTCAGGGATCATTGAAAAGGTCCTTCCTACTCCTACCGCCGGCATACTGACATGAATCATCCACTAATGCGAGCACATTTTCACAGTCTTTTTTTGCTGGTTGGCACCAAACCACAAATCTTCATTTACATTTACGATTAAATATCTAAACAGATCATTTCCGCCAAGTGAAGCACTAGAATCATGTCTAAAATGATTGTAGAATAAAAACATCCTGTATTCTATTAAATGTGCTAGTACTGCAAGCACGAGTCATGTTTTGCAGTTCGTTTCTTAAAACAATTTTGTGCAACACCATATTAATGAAAATTAAAAAAGTGGAGTTAAGTCAAGAAGCATTTATTGTCACTTCAACCATATATAGTTGACGCAGTACACAGTGAAATGAGACAACATTTCTCCAGAACCCTGGTGCTACATAAAACAACATAGAGCAACATCACACAACTTAGAGCTACACAACACAACAGATAAAGTGCATTGTGTGACACTAAATGCAAGACAAAAGACAATACAGGACAGTGACGGACATATACACAAAACACATAATAATGCCGACCGGTATACATACTGCATATGTTATACAGTACAATGTGCAATATGGAAATATAAACAAAGTGTATTTGTAAACATAAATAATGTGCAAAAACAGCAAGAGCAGCAATCAAGAGGTGCAAAACAGCATGTAAACAGTATAATGTGACTCTAATATAATATATTCATTGTACTGAAGACATGGATGTGTATGAATTTAAACGAGTATTGAGAGTGTGTTTGAGTTCAGGTTGTAACAGTTCAGTAACACACAGCTGAGTGTGTGTGTTTGTGAGTTTGATACAGTTCAGTTCAACAAACATCAGGTTCGAAGGTACAATAGAGACCCAGTTCGCTGATAATAAGCATATTCATATTGTATAGTATGTGTAGTCATATTGGCAAAGACATGTTTACATTAACATTTACATTTGTGCCATTTAGCAGACGCCCTTGTCCAGAGCGATGTACAAAAGTGCTTTGAGTCTATAGCAATGAAAAAATCTACACTGGTGCGCTAGATTACAAACTTATGATAAATCAGCCTAAAACTCTGTTGAGGATTTTTTTAATTTATATTATATTTTCTTACAGAGCAGTGTTTTTTTTACACTGCTTCCACTCCTTTTGCTGCACCCCAGAAGTAAAAGCCAGGTCTGGCGACCGTGAAGGTCAGAGACCCTTTAAAATTATGTGATCGCCAAAAATGTCTTCAAGTGGTGCCATTGAAATGAAAGCCATATGTGCGGTAGCACCATCTTGTTGTAAATAACTGTTAAGTATTTCACTTATTTCAAGTTGGCCTATGAACAGATACAGAATTTCAGAACAGTAATGTTCTAAGTTTATTGTGTTTTCAATAAATTCAGTGGTTCCTCGTGAATAGCATGTAGATTTTCTGTTCTCCCTCATGTTTATTCACCCCGATGAATGAAAACAAGGTTCATCAGTGAAAAGGGTTCTATTAAGCACTTCAATTACATTTTGGTGTATAAAATTATTGAATCACTCACAATACCGCAGTCTCAATGTAATTTGTTGGTTTTAATTCTTAAACGACTGTCACTGATCTGAGTCTCAGGAGTCCCTTGAGTCAGTAGAGATTCTGCCTGCTTTTGCTATAGAATTCCACTAGAGGGCACTCACTGAATCCTTAGACTCATGAATCCCACTCACAACCTCGGATCCCACGGTTTAGATGGATTAGTCAGGGCACATATATGACCAGCAAAACTGTCTCTTGTTTTTCTGACCATGTAGGAAGTTTCATAACCAACTCAGTCAGCTACTTTTGTTACAATTTCTTGCTAACAACAACAACTTTAAAAAGCTGAATAGTGTAATTTACAGTTTGTATTTAGTGCTTGGGTTAGCTGAGTAACATGGCCTTGCTTTGCCTTAAGTCTCATGAGTGGAAGCCAAATATTTCTCAGCTGGTGCTATAGTAAACCTGAAATTAAACAAAGTGTTGTGGCAACTCTTCAGGGAAAAATATAAATGAATGAGAGTCAAGAATTATCAATGGCATAATTTCAAAAACATATACAGATGGTATGAGGAGTGTTTGCAAATATAAGAAGAATATTTGCTATAGTCCTTCCACTAGAGGGGGCTCTCTGAAACCTAAGAATCCACTGAATCCTTGGACTCATAAATCCCACTCATACTGAGTTAATAATTTACTATTTGTATAAAGATAAGGGCTGTCAATCAATAAAAATATTGCAATGTGATTAATCGGATCATTGTCATGAGTTAACTCGTGCTTAATCGCTAATTAATCGCACATTTTTATTTATCTGTAAATGTACCTTAAATTAATACTTTTCAAGTTTTTAATACTCAAATCAACATGGGCATGGACAAATATGGATGCTTAATTTGCTGTTATAATAACCACCACTCTTTGGAAGATGGTCCACTAGATTTTGGATTTTATCCATACAGGGAAGCATATACTGTATGTTATATGAAGTACAGAGGCAACACTTTCTTCCGCCATCTCTAGATGTGATTAGCAGATATGCCATAAGAAGTGAATGGAAACATTATTTCCCCTACTTTCTGTTTGTTTGTGTGTGAAGATGCATGTGTATGTGTATTGTTTCATAATAGCTTGCTGAGCCTTCACTCAATTTATGTAAATAGAAACACTACAAAGTTCATCAGCATCTGCATCTGTGCAACACTGAAAATACCATAGTCTTCAAACATCAGTATTTGATTTATCCCATTGTATCGAATTTCTCTGTCACTTATTGGGCATTCATATGTGACAAGAAAGAGCAGTCTGTGCAAGTTATCAACTAGGCTTGTTTTTGCTTTGCAAAAGCAAATCATTAATGACATGACTCAATTACTCAATTACAATTACTTTATAATGGTGAATTTTTTGTTCAATATAGAACTACATCTGTTATTAAGAGTCATTGGAGTTTGACTAATAAATCACAACTGGCCACATACACATTAGTCACAATGGCAGAGGAATGGCTGTCAAATATTTATTTAAACTCAATTTAATTTACTGGACATTGTCTCAAAGCAGCTTTACAAAGATAATGCGGTAATTTTTTTCTTCTTCTTTTGGCTGCTCCCATTAGGGGTCGCGCCAGCGGATCATCTGTCTCCATACCCCCCTGTCCTCTACATCTGCCTCTTTTACACCAACTACCTGCATGTCTTCCTTTATCACATCCATAAACCTCCTCCTTGGTTTTCCTCTTTTCCTCCACCCTAGTGGCTCCATCCTCAGCATTCTTCTACTGAATTTACCCCATGTCCCTCCTCTGCACATGTCCAAACCATTTTAATCACACCTCTGTCACTTCATCCCCAAAACGTCCTACATGTGCTGTCCCTCTAATAAACTCATTTCTAATTCTGTCCATCGTCATCACTCCCAGTGAAAATCTCAGCATCTTCAGCTCTGCTACCTCCAGCTCCACCTCCTGTCTTTTAGTCAATGCCACTGTCTCTAAACCATACAACATCGCAGGTCTCACCACAGTCCTATAAACTTTCCATTTCACTCTTGCAGACACTCTTCCATCACAAATCACTCCTGTCACTCTTCTCCACCCACTCCACCCTGCCTGCACTGTTTTCTTCACTTCTCTAAAACACTCTCCATTACTTTGCACTGTTAATCCATGGTACTTAAACTCTTCCTCCTTCTCCACCTCTTCTCCCTGCAACCGCACTACTCCACTGCCCTCCCTTTCATTCTGTTGCAAGGTGGAGGTTGGACTGCATCAAGGATCGGCTCTGAGCCCTTTCCTGTTTGCAGTGGTGATGGACAGGTTGACGGACGAGGTCAGACAGGAGTCTCCATGGACTATGATGTTTGCGGATGATATTTTTGTTTGTGGTGAGAGTAGGGAGCAGGATGAGAAGAGCCTGGAGAGGTGGCGGTACACTCTGGAGAGAAGGGGAATAAAAGTCAGGAGGAGTAAGACAGAGTACATGTGTGTAAAAGAGAGGGAGGACAGATAATGCAGTAATGAAGAATGAAAAAGATTGTTCTTTATAATTGTAAGTCTGTCCCTAATGTACAGTGGCTGAGAAGTGCAAAACACATTAACAAATCAGAAAACAAATTAACAAATTAGAAAACTAACAAACCTGAAAGCAAAATAACAAATCTGAAAACACAACAATTCAGACAAACCAGAAAAGGTAGGTATAGTTTGTGAATGGAGAACTCACAGATCATTGGAAGAGACACTTGTCATTTTGTCACATGTATGTGTAAAAGTGTACAAACTAACCTTTACGTCATGATATATTGCAGCATCTCCAACATCACTGCATATGAATGTCCTTCTTCAAAGTAGATTTTAATTCATTCAATTTTCTCCTTTTTCCATTTCTCCAATGTTTACTTCTGTTATTTTCTTATATTTAAAGGTGCACTAATTGAAATAAAAATAGTTAAACGAAGAACTTTACACATGTACAAGAAACAAAGTTGTAAGATTTTATACTTCCTGTATATCTTGAATGACAGGTGTCTCATACAATGATCGGTACAGAATGTACAGAGTCAGGACAATCAGTAACCAGGAAACAAAAAAAAAAATGACAAAAGGTGAAGTAAAAGACTGAGATTATCAGGCTACAAACAATTAAGGAAGGATGTATTATTATCAAATATAATAGTTGCATTTTCTTGGTTGCATGGCCATGTGTGTGTATATGATTGTCATAAATGTCTAGTGTTTTTGCTATGGTGTTTTCTGTGCCTGCAGGAGGCTGCTGGTATGAGTGTCTGTGGCAGGAAAGCGCTGACCCTGCTGAGCAGCGTGTTTGCAGTGTGTGGCCTGGGACTGCTGGGCATAGCTGTTAGCACTGATTACTGGCTCTACCTAGAGGAAGGGATAACCCTGCCCTTCAACCAGAGCACCAACATCCACACATGCCTACATTCTGGCCTGTGGAGACTCTGCTTCCTGTCAGGTGGGGAATGTAATTCTTTTCGCACACTGAGTAAAAAAAAAAAATAAGATTGCATCTAGATACTGGAGTGTGTCAAGTAAGTATCAGGAATATCATTCTGGTTTTATGTGATGACATCAGTGATCAGTTATAAATGTGTTTTATAGGTGAGCTGAGCAGTACTAGTAAACTGATCTGACTCTCATAGGTTGTAAGTGTGTACAAAGTGCCATCTATAGCTATTCATAAAAAATAAAAAATAAAAAAAAACAATATGCCTGTGAATGTAGTCTCCATGTGATGACCCTGAGTGCATTTTTGTGCATCATGATCCTGCAAATCCAGATGCATTTGAAATGTTTGTCAATGAGCCAGTGCTTGACATTCTCATATGATCCCTCCTTTTTTCTCTCATTTTCAATCTCTACTAGGAGAGGAGGTCGGTCGCTGCTTCACTATAGAGTATCTCATGCCTATGACTGTGCAACTGACCAGTGAATCTACAGTCAGTGTCCTGAGTAAGTGCCTTTTCTGTCTTTTTATAGCCAAGTACAGTATCTGGCTGGATGCATGGAAAGGGTGTCTATGCTCTCAGCTCATAATATATGTACTAACTGCATTCTGTCTGTCCTAAATGGATCAGTCTTCTTCTTCTTCTTCTTTCGGCTGCTCCCATTAGGGGTCGCCACAGCGGATCATCCGTCTCCATACCACCCTGTCCTCTACATCTGCCTCTTTCACACCAACTACCTGCATGTCTTCCCTCACCACATCCATGAACCTCCTCCTTGGCCTTCCTCTTTTCCTCCTACCTGGTGGCTCCATCTTCAGCATTTTTCTACCAATATAATTCATGTCCCTTCTCTGCACATGTCCAAACCATCTCAATCTCGCCTCCCTCACCTTGTCACCAAAACATCCTACATGTGCTGTCCCTCTAATAAACTCATTTCCAATCTTGTCCATCCTTGTCACTCCCAACAAAAACCTTAACATCTTCAGCTCTGCTACCTCCAGCTCCACCTCCTGTCTTTTACTCAATGCCGGTGTCTCTAATCCATACAACATCGCAGGTCTCACCACAGTCCTATAAACTTTCCCTTTCATTCTTGCAGATACTCTTCTATCACAAATCACTCCTGTCACTCTTCTCCACCCACTCCACCCTGCCTGCACTCTTTTCTTTACTTCTCTAACACACTCTCCATTACTTTGCACTGTTGACCCCAGGTACCTGAACTCCTCCACCTTCTCCACCTCTTCTCCCTGCAACCGCATCACTCCACTGCCCTCCCTCTCATTCACACACATGTACTCTGTCTTACTCCTACTGACTTTCATTCCCCTTCGCTCAAGCGCATATCTCCACCTCTCCAGGCTCTTCTCAACCTGCTCTCTATTCTCACCACAAATCACAATATCATCTGCAAACATCATAGTCCAGGAAGACTTCTGTCTGACCTCGTCCGTCAACCTGTCCATCACCACTGCAAACAGGAAAGGGCTCAGGGCCGATCCTTGATGCAGTCCAACCTTCACCCTGAACCAGTCTGTCGTACCTACTGCACACTTCACTGCCGTCACACTGTCCTCATACATGTCCTGCACCACCCTCACATACTTCTCTGACACACCTGACTTCCTCATACAATACCACAACTCCTCTCTCGGCACCCTGTCGTACGCTTTCTCTAAATCCACAAATACACAATGCAGCTCCTTCTGTCCTTCTCTATACTTCTCCATCAACATCCTCAAAGCAAATAAGGCATCTGTGGTGCTCTTCCTCGGCATGAAACCATACTGTTGCTCACAGATGGTCACCTCTTCTCTCAGCCTGGCTTCCACTACTCTTTCCCATAACTTCATGGTGTGACTGATCAACTTAATTCCCCTGTAGTTACTGCAGGTCTGCACATCTCCCTTATGTTTAAAGATCGGTACCAGCACACTCCTTCTCCATTCCTCAGGCATCCTCTCCCCTTCCAGAATCCTGTTAAACAATCTGGTTAAAAACTCCACTGCCATCTCTCCTAAACATCTCCACGCTTCTACCGGTATGTCATCTGGTCCAACCGACTTCCCATTCTTCATCCTCTTAATCACTGCTCTCACTTCCTCCTTACTAATCCTATCTACATCCTGCTTCACCAACTCCACATCCTCCAACCTTCTCTCTCTCTGATTTTCCTCATTCATCAGCTGCTCAAAATACTCCCTCCATCTTCTCAACACACTCTCCTCATTAGTCAACACATTTCCCTCTCCATCCTTTATTGCTCTAACTTGCAGTACATCCTTCCCAGCTCGGTCCCTCTGCCTGGCATCTCCTTGTACTCCTGCCTACTTTTCTCATCACTCTGTCGATCCCACTTCTGTTTTGCCAACCTCTTTCTCCTTATGCTCTCCTGCACTTCCTCATTCCACCACCACGTCTCCTTGTCTTGCTTTCTATTTCCAGATGTCACACCAAGTCATTTTCTAGCTTCCTCCCTCATCACTCCTGCAGTAGTTGCCCAATCATCCGGCACCTCTTCACCACCACCAAGCCCCTGTCTGACCTCTTCCCTGAACCTCACACTACACTCTTCCTCCTTCAGTTTCCACCATCTTATTCTTCTTTCAATCCTTACTTTCCTCCTCTTCTTCTTCGCCTCCAAAACCATCCTACAGACCACCATCCGATGCTGTCTAGCTACACTGTCCCCCGCCAACACCTTACAGTCTCCAATCTCCTTCAGGTTGCATCTCCTACACAGAACATAATCCACCTGTGTGCACCTTCCTCCACTCTTATACGTCACCCTATGATCCTCCTTCTTCTTAAAATACGTGTTCACCACTGCCATTTCCATCCTTTTAGCAAAATCTACCACCATCTGCCCTTCCACATTCCTCTCTTTAAAACCATACCTACCCATCACCTCCTCATCACCTCTGTTCTCTTCACCTACATGCCATTAAAGTCTGCCCCAATCACCAATCGTTCTTTCCTAGGTACACCATCTACCACTTCATCTAATTCACTCCAGAATCTTTCCTTCTCCTCCATCTCACAGCCAACTTGTGGAGCATAGGCCCTGATGACATTTATCATCATCCCTTCAACCTCCACCTTCACGATCATCACCCTATCAGAAACTCTCTTCACCTCCACTACACTCTTACTGTACTCTTCCTTCAGAATCACCCCTACACCATTTCTCTTTCCATCCACACCATGATAAAACAGTTTAAACCCACCTCCAATGTTCCTGGCCATACTCCCTTTCCACTTGGTCTCCTGAACACACAGCATATCTACCTTTCTCCTCTCTATCATATCAGCTACCTCTCTTCCTTTACCCGTCATAGTACCAACATTTAAAGTACCAACCCGAACCTTCACTCTCCTACACTGCTCCTTTTCCTGCCGTCTCTGTAGACGTCTTCCTCCTCTCCTTCTCCTCCTTCGGCCAACAGTAGCCCAATTTCCACCGGTACCCTGTCGGCTAACAATACCTGTGGCGGTCGTTGTTAACCCGGGCCTCGACCGATCCGGTATGAAATTCTCATTTGTGATCCGCATATTTGATTTGGCACATGTTTTACGCTGGATGCCCTTCCTAACGCAATCCTCCCCATTTACCCGGGCTTGGGACCGGCACTAAGAGTGCACTGGCTTGTGCCCCCCTAATGGCTGGGTTCCTAAATGGATCAGTACAATGGATATATTAATATGTATAAGTCTATTTAAGTCTACACACACCTGTGACACAAAAAATTAAACCAATATAAATCATGTTGAAATTTTTCTACCCTCAGTGTAAAGTTACAAAAAATATTCACAGTTAGAAAAACAATTAAAAACATTTTGAGGAGCACTCCTTATAGTTGGGGATGTGGCTGTGTTTAGAATGAATTATACTGTTGCTTAAGTAATTGTCCACAAAGAGTTTCCAAAGTATGTAAGAGCTCTTATATGTTAAAATAAATTGATCAGGAGATGGATATAAAACAATTTCCAAAATATGCACCACCATGAAGGCCATCCTCAGCAAATAGAAAACATGAATCATCACAGTGACGTCACCAAGAACAGGACGTCTTTACAAAATGTATAAAAAGACAAAACTCTTCCAAGGGAGGCTTACTTTCAGCAACATTAAAAGATCAACAGGAGTATCTGACAAGTACTGATTACTCACTACATAAAGTAATTGACTAATCTTATATTCCTCACATGTCTGGGCAGGGGGTCTGAGCAGAAGCCCTTTCTCACAAAAAACAACAACAACAAAAAAAAACATCCAAGCGCAACTAAATCACCCCAAACTGTGTGTCATAGTCTGACGAGACCAATTCCAAAAGGTTAAATTATTCCGGAAGGTATGTTTGGCTCAGAAAAAAAACATATCACTAAAAGAACTGCAGTGTGGTGGTGGCAGCAATGTGCTTGAGGGCTATTTTTCTATATATTCTATATATTTCTAATAGAATATATAGGAATAGTTTCAAAACCCTACAGAGATCTGCTAGTAAGCTAAGGATGAAAAACTAAATTCAGCGCAAGAGTGGTCCAAAGCATACATCCAACCAACAAAGCAATGTCTGAATGACCAGGCCAGAGTCCAGCTCTGAATACAAATAAGAATCTATCTGAATCCAACAAAATGGGGTGATGTAATGCAGGCTGAGCACAGGAGATTTTTTTAATTTGGTAAATCTAGAATTACTCAGAAAGAATAAATGGTGTAAAAAAAAGTTGCTTCAATAAAGTAATAGTTTACGTGTGTGGATGTTTATGCAACTAGTTTATTGTAAGTTATTTATGTATTCACCAAAAAAAAAAGTCACCTTATTTGTAGAATTATTGCACATTAGAGGTGCTTGGAGACAACCTATCCATCACAAAAACATGCCTGCAGCACTACCTGGTACAATAAATAAGTCTAGAGAAACTATCCTTCTCTTTTAAGAACAACTAATAGATAAATAAATTTACATTCATATATGCCAGCAATAGCCTCCTATTTACTTTTAACAAATGGCTTGAATTGTATTTTTCAAGTGGTACAGAGTGAAACCCATGCTAATTGTAAACCCCCTTTGGGGCCAATCAGTTTAAATCTGTGTTACACTCACATCCTTAACACCATCATCATTGTGTCATCTACAGTGATTAATAAGCCGCATGTGAAATATAGGGCGAGTTCCAGTTTTCTCTGTTCAGTTCTGAGCTTGGGTTACTGTCTTTGCAAAGTTTGACATGTTCTCAGGGCTTGTGTGGGTTCTGTGTTTTCCTAACATTTCCGGCTGAGCTTAGCTGAACATGAAGCAGAACATGATGCCCTTCCTTCAGAAACTGAGCCAATCAGCAGTTTTTCAACATAAAAACGACCCCAAACACGACGCCAAGATGACAACTGCCTTGCTGAGGAAGCTGAAGGTGAAAATGATTGAGTGTTAATTAGCTGTCGGTTAGTTTTGTTTCCACAGAATCCCCCTGGGTAAAAAAAAGACGTAAATAGCTTAAGTAAACACTGTGCAACTAAATTCACATCAGACAAAGACAGAACACAGGACAAAAGACATATTACAGTCATTTTATATAGTTTAAGCAAAATAGCTGACTAACACTGTAATAATTTTGATGGATGATTAAGGAAATACTACATTATAAAAAAAAGCTGAATGTTGCCTTGTGGTCTCTAATTGAGTTTGTTTGGTATGTATAGGTGTTTAACAGAGAGACATCTTTGTGGTGGTACTGACAATTATAGCAGTCTGATGTGCAGATAGTTCCCTCTTGTGGTGAGTGAATATATAAAAATGTACTCTTTCCTGCAGCTATTACTGTATATAGTTGTGAGACATCTGTGGAACAGAAAGGCATTACAGAGAGAGGGGCATTTTGCGTATGGAGGGTAAAAACCATTTTACTAAAGCAAGCTCCAAACCTCTACACTACAACTGCAACTGTGCCACCTACATCATCTGGGGCAGTTCAGAATCAATATTTGTCTAATAACATGACAAAAACATAAAAATGTAAATAAAATACAACCTACTCACCAGAGATGCATGCTAATAATACAGCTCCTCAGAGGCTGTAATCCAGTGGTACCGCTCGTATTCACTGGTCTGGAAGTGGTGAACAAACCCATTCAAAAATCAAGCTACCAATCAGAGGATGGAAAAATGATTGGTTAAAGAAACAGATTTATTTCTTATAGAGAATAAGGTAAAAAGGCCAGCAGTACTGACTTTGAAGGCCCTGGGCAGATTAGATTGACATGGCAACACATAGAGACTGAAATCTGATTGGACAAAAAAAATCTAACATCCACATACACATACTGGAAGCAGTGCAGCCAAGGGAAATTAAGAGAATAAACTGTTGGGAATAAATTAATACAATTTCAAAGTGATTAAGCCAGCAGAGAAGGCTTTGCTTGCCCTGACGGCCCACCACTGGTCTAACATCCAGCAGATCCGTGATGTCATTATGGAGGAGTGGAAGAGGATCTTAGCAACAATCTGTGCATCTCTGGTGAATTCCATACCCAGGAGGATTAAGGCAGTGCTGGATAACAATGGTGCTCACAAAAAATATTGACACTTTGGACACAGTTTTGACATGTTTACTTACTCATGTTTGTTGTCAGTTATTTTGACAATAATTGCTATATGTTGAATTATTTTCAGAGGACAGTAAATCTGTACTGTAACACAAACTGCACATTTACTAAATTATGTCTAAAAATGGAAGTTTTATTTCTATAGTATTGTCCCTTAAAAAGATATACGTTACTAAAATGGTTGCTGAATTGTGAGGGGTGTACTGTATTTTTGTTTGTATTTACGAAAATACCCCCTTTCATACAGAGATGATTCGCACAGCCACCCCTTTCCCCCTGGTCAGCCTCTTTTTCATGTTCATCGGCTTCGTGCTCGGTAACATCGGACACATTCGGCCTCACCGCACCATACTGGCCTTTGCTTCTGGAATCTTCTTTATCCTTTCAGGTACTTTATAGTTCTCTACTACTTGGTCCTCTTCATATCGTTGTCCTGTACTACTTTGTCTATCTGTCTTCCTGTCAGGTCTCTCTCTGGTGGTGGGTCTCGTTCTTTACATCTTCAGCATAAATGACGAGCTACTGAACCGCAGTAAAACTGATGAGATTTATTTCAACTACAAATACGGCTGGTCTTTTGCATTTGCTGTGATCTCTTTCCTATTGACAGAGGTACATTTCTGCACCATTCCTGTTCCTTTTTGCCTTTTCTAGATGATTTTTTTTATTGATTGTTGAAAAATGGTTTAAGCTGCATTACAAAATAATGACATTTAAGTCATAATAAATATTTTATTTTTATGTCCAGCAAACGTTCTTTCTAATGTTTAATGGGAATTTCTAATGTTGCTCAATGCTAGTTAAGGTGGCTCCAACTTTTGCAGCCAGGGAAATATGTCTTCTCATATACATTCCATATACTCAGTAGTATGGTTTCAGACACCACATAATGGGTTTTGGAAATTTAATTATTTATCTGGACTTCTGTGAAGTTTATTATAATATACCGCTTAATATTGCATGTTTGTACTTTTCTGTTCAGAGTGCTGGCGTTATGTCGGTCTACCTGTTCACTAAGCGCTACACAGCTGAAGAGCTGTACAGGCCCCATACGAACTTCTACCGTCCACGTCTCAGCAACTGCTCTGAGCACTCTACTCAGTTCCTGCAGTACTGCCACAGTCCCTCAGACATCTCCAGTGAGGCCTCTCTCCAGATGAACAGCGGCTACCCAGCCCTGCACAAGAGCCCTGAGTATGAACAAGTCTCCTCCTCACTCTGCTAAACATAGACAGATGGACGGATGTGAAGACAGACAGGTGATAAATGGCTGGCTGATTGGGTGGATAGATGGAAGTCATTTGGGACATTCTTTATTATATGATAATGTAAAAACATCAGAAAGTTAGAGACATGTTTTAATCTCCTTAAACTCTGGGTTTGATATGGCAGTTTTGTTTTGTTCACCAGCAGGGGGCAGAAAAATGAAACTGCTGACATGCGCTTAGTGCCAGAATTCCTAACCAACCACAATGACTGGCTTTATTTATAACTGATCATTGACGCATGTAGGGAAGATATTTCATGTTAAACAACAATATAAATATAATAAGGACAAGCTTCATTACAATGTACCTGGCACCCCAACCTGTAGGTGGTAATCAGGAACAGCTGCAGTCTGGTATGGTGTCTGCATTCGCTTTCCAGTTCCATCTGCTCTCCTTCATAATAAGTCTGTGTGAAAAATCTGTTAAATTGCACTTGTGTATGATCTGTGCAGAGATAAAAGAACAACAGAAAAATCTAATTAAAACATTAGAAAAGGTAATCCTGGGATTTAATAAAGTTGTGTGCAAATCTTTTTTTTTTTTGTCTACACCGAACTAAACATTCTAGCTGTATTTACAAACCTTTAAGTCATCCCAGGCATGATGATGACTTAAAAATCAAAAAGTGTATTAACATTACAGTATTTAGTGACACACAAACTCTTTTCAAAAGCAGGACATTTAAAGAGTCGCAAACTCAGAAAGCAAAATGAGGAAAAGTGAAATAAAAGGAATCTCAGAAGCAGTAGTGGAAGTTATTTTGAAACATGTCAATGACCATTTACAAAAAAAAAAAAAATTAATTTAGCAACATGAGACCCTGAAAAATGTTATACACACAATAATTGTAGAAAAAAGCTACATTGTACCTGGTGATCAGACACGCCAAATACATTGCTTAATAAACAGCTACATTTAGTATTTTCCTTGTTAATGGCTGAACATCTCTTAAACCAGGAGGACATGTGTCATTAGGAAACTTGAGAAGAAGCCAGATGGGACCCAGCACACTCGAGATTATATGGCCTAAGAAAGTTAAAATCATACCACATCAGTCACAGCATTCTTTGAAAGAAGTATGAAGAAACAAACGCTGTTAAATATATGCTGAAGAATGGCACATGATTGTTCGGTCAGTGTGACTCTAAAGTGTTCTACTGCGTTGCTTTCATCCTCTAAAGCAAATCATACCAATCTCTAAATATGTTTTTTTCTTTTCCCTCAAATATGCACTCTATCTTCCAGTAGCCTAATGACAGCTGAGCCACTGCAGAAACCAGCGTGTACTCATTTATTACAATGCTATTTCTTCTGTGTTCATTGAAAAAAACTACATTTTTTGTTGATAGATTTTTTTATGAATATATATATATATATCTTATTCCATTAATTATTATTATTCTATAGTATTTTGTTTCAGTAAATAAGAAGATTAATATGAAACAAGCATGTTACACTATTTATTGTAGTAAAGCAATGCGTGCAATTAAAATACTTCAATTTTTTGAAAATAATTGTTCAGAAATGCACACAACTTAAACATTTTTTTTGCAAATATTTGTTCGGATATTTCTTTTTGACCTTGCAATCCAGTTCATCCAAGAGCACTTTAATAGAATTTAGGTGCGGGGACTGGGCAGGATATCGCCGACTGCTTGCCCTCTAAATAACACGTACAGAGCTTAGACATATGCTTCGAGTCATTACCTTGTTGAATGGCGAAGTTGGTTCCAGTTCGCCGCAGTCCAGACCAAATTAAGCTTACATTTTCATGTTTGACTGTGAGAGTGAGGTAGTCTGCTACCATCATCATCTTTCCTGTTCTCTGCTCACATGCTAAGTTCTTCTGTTGGAGCCAGAAATGTCAAATTTGTACTCAACTGTCAACAGACCTTTTTTCTCGTCATTCACTGTCCAAGTATTGTGTGTTCTTGCCTTTTACCTAAAACATACGTTTTAAAAATAAAAAAAAAGGTGCTTGGAAAGGCACGGTATTTGAATATATTTGTGATATTTGTATTTCTTTTGTTAGTACATATTAAAATGTAAAACTGTAGTTGTTGTAGTCTGTTAGTTCTGGCAAAAAAAATTTATTCTTGGTTTTTGAAACTAAATTTCATACTATTTTAATTAGTTCTACAGCAACTTTACTACTCTTACTGTTTATTGTTTATTTTGTACATATTCCAAGACATTTCTACTATTAACCACTATATGTTTCTCCCATCACGAGATAAAATATGTTGACTGATGTGCAAAATGAACGTGAACACGCCATCAGATTCAGGATTAAAGCTTTATGAATGTTTTATGGTAATGACCAATAGCTTTTACAGTCATATAAAAATTAATGTATAGCTTCACAAGGCAGCTGAATATAATATTCCACCCTGGGCTAGAGCTCTTATTTTACAAAAACATATAATAATAATAATAATAATAATAATAATAATAATAATAATAACACTAATAATAATTCAGAATTACATGAGATGATGACAATCTTGAATTGCCAAAAGGAATATCCCAAACTGAAGCTGTTGTGATTTAAAAGCAGAAACACACACACACACACACACACACACACACACACACACACACACACACACACACACACACACACACACACACACATACAAAGGAGACAATTGTTTACAGTATATACACATAACTTAAGTCCATAGTATCAGCAATTACAGGTCAAACATTTCACAGAGAAAATAAATATAAAAAGATATTCACTTATGTTTGTGAAGGGAACATAAAGGCAAGCAAAGTTGTAGCTTTAAACAGGGATAAACATTCACAACACATCAATACATTGTCAAACGTCTACATTGAGAGTCTCAGAGTGAAGACCTGATCTAGGATCACTCTTTTCCACATAATTATAATCAAGAGTAAAAAACTGATCCCAGATCAGCACTTTTTTTACACTGAGTAGAATGACACATGTGGCTAGAGGCCCCCAGGGTCGAAACCAATAAAAAAAAAATAAAAAAAAAAACTCCATAAAACCGAACATCTGTGTTACATTTATGCCTTAATAACTTCAGTCATACACTTCCTTAATAGAGGCCTTAGCCCTGTGATATTTCTAAACGATCTTTTCTAAATACTAAACAGAAAGCTTCAACTCACTGGCACCATCCCATTTACAGAGAAAGCAAAAAGATGCAAAAAGAAACAAACAAACAAAAAATAAAAAACCCAACCTGTATTTCATCTTGTACTGTTGACAAATGAAAGAAATCAGTCCAGCTGACTTTAAGACTGCTATGTGTTAAATTGCATTCCCACATTTATATTATAAACCATTCAAGCTTTTTATGCAGATTTTTCTTGAACAAATTGCACAGATTTATTAATTCAGCACCATAGTGAGATAATAGTTTGTCAGTTCGAGCTGCATGGACAATGTAGAATATAATGTGTAGATGGCTGGAGTATGCCTTAGCTCTCATTGGTCTTTATAGAAACACTTTCCACTAAGAGCTTGAGTTTACTTTATATTAAATACAACAGCTACTGGATGCCGGTTTATTTCCATAATCCTAACTGGCTTCAGCTTTCTGCTCTTACTAATCACATGAGAAAAGTGTTGCTTTAGTGACTTGGGAAAGACCAAGGTCAGAACACAATGGGTTTTCATGGTTGAATCGCATCAGTCTGTAATCCCCTGGACTCTCACATGTGCTGTCCATGTGCACACGTTGACATCTGTGCAAAGTGCAGGGAAAGCAACGGCCGTCGTATTTTGCTCCAGTATACGGAGGTGGAACATCGCGAATTAAGGGATGGCGGGTTTCAAATCGTGGAGAATCGGACACTGTGACAAAGTCCTACATCGATAACATCACAAGAGTCGCTCGTCACTTTTTGTTGGCGATGCGGCGTTTCCTGGTAGCCAACATGTCGTAGAAGGGATCCCTGCTGATGCTGGCTCTGAGGAAACATCAAAAGGAAAGCCATCAATTATGGGGGGAAAAAGGAGGGGAAGCGAAGGCTTCAGCATCTTTGATATGGAAATACTGGCACATTTTTTTACAAATCCGTGCTTTAACTGCATACAGAGAAAGGTTTGTTCTCTGACCTAGTTAGGTTTCTATGGTTTCTGAAGTTAACCTACCGCCCCTCTGATTGCTGTGAGTTGGAATCAAATCAGGTGAAGTGTGCTTTATTTTTTGTTTATTTTTTGTATTCTGCCAGCTGTTTAAACAGCGTCCTCATGCACATTAAACCGCCCTGACTAGCAGAGATGTGTCCTACAAACAGCGCTCCAGTTTTCACGGCCCAAAAATCCTGTTAAGATGAGCTGCTCCTCTGCTTAGGAGAAAATAATACACTAAAGTTCATTAGCTGAAACGGATGCCATTTGAGAGCTGGGTCTGCTGGAGCTCCGTCTCTCCACCACAGTGCTATAGGCACAGACTAATCCCCTCACTGGTTCTGCCAGGAAAAACCTATGACAAGTATGGTGCAAAAGGAAACCCCCTTTTACTCTGCCAGTCAACCTTACTTTATAGATTTGATCCACTCCTCTTTCTCTTCTGGTGTAGGGGCTGATATCCTGTAGACCACATGGTTCCCTTCCACCACCCGGCCATCAGCCTCTGTCTTACACGCTTTGATCACCTGACCCTTGTGGCTGGGGTTGTAAAGTTCGAAACAGTTCTGCAAAGGAATCAAAAAATGTCACTACTTAACATTTTTAAAACGATGGCAAAATATTTATGACAGCATGAAGCATCTTGCTTATAGGTTGGTCTGGGGCAAATATGTGGTTGAGAGGAGACACTTACAGGCTTCCTGGGCTCATCCACCTCTCTGATACTGAGGTTCTCCAGAGGAATGATTCCCCGAGGCTCCTTGTCCTGTGACACATACACACAATCATAAGCATTACCACTAGCACTATTTTGCTAGAAATTGGACATATCAATTACAAAAAATGTAAAACCTAAATAAACGAACCGTTGTGTACTCAAAGTAGTACAGGCAGTTGTCGGTTAAAATGAACCACCGCCTTTTCCAGGTTTTTACTCTTCCTCCTGTAGGCAAAAAAACAGAAACATGTGACATCATTAACCAAAGTCAAGTATATACACCTGATCTGACACAACAGCAAGCTGATCTTATCGGCCAGCATCAGTGGAGCATGACAAGGCAAACATTACTTAAGTTCAAAATTTTATTGAGTCACAGTGCAACAAAATTTGGTTAACTGTCAATGTATGTCTAGGAAATAAAGTTTTCATTTCTATTGCAATTACTGCTTATTCTCACTTGTGTGTATGTGTATACTGGCATGCGTTTTCTTACTGGACTCTCTAAGAGATATTTATTGTGTCAATTTAGAACAATTGGTCATGACTGAACTGTTCTGAATAACTTATCTGACTTGTATTAGTAACAATTTAATGTGTTTGCAGTTGAAACTAAAATACTTTGTGTAAATAGCCCTAGTATGCACACAATATGTGCACATTTCCACATTGCATAGCAGTACATCATCCTCAAGAGAATCTGATTTTAACCCCTGGCCACAGAAATCAATCGTTTGGAAATTAACACGTTCCTCAACAGTGTTTTTTCGATGCTTGCTTTTCTTTTCAGATGTTGTGCATTGTGCATAGAACTTGACCCAGAAAATGCAGAGCTTTCAGGCTTTTAATTTTGGACACGGTTCAAAAGTCATGACCATATACACACTTCCAAATTAGGCCCAGGTTTGATCCAGATGATAGCACTAAAGCACATGGCCACTCCTCAATCAGAGCGCCAAATTTCACAACTTTTTAACACATGGTTCTATGGGCTGCCCTGGACACCAGAGCCAGATGAAGAAAAAAAGTAGGGTGTCATTAGGGACCCCTGAGGTGGTAGGTACAGAAAGTTCGCCATTAGTGAAAAGAGAGAGCTGGAAATTTGTAGGACGTTAACTAGGAAGGTGGGAGTGGAATTCCAGGTCATCACAAGGCACATAAAGTAGATGACCTTAAATACACAATGGATATAAAAGTCTATACATCCCTGTTAGATGACGTAATACATAAAACCAAGAGAAATCCTCTCAAATTATTTTCCACTGCTAATTTGTTATATCAAGCAACACAATTTAAATAGACAAATAGAAATTACTATTAGCATTTATTACTATGAAAGCTTAATAAAGCAAAAGAAATAACTTGAGTTATTTACCTTACAAATATACTCCAATAAACCAATCACACTTGTCTTCCAAAAGTAATCAGCAATACTAATATTTTGATTTACCCCAAAATAAAGATCAGCTGTTTCTGTAGGACTTTCTTCACATCATCGTTACATACCAGTGCTAAAGCCTTGGACCACTAAAAATTTACAAAGCATGTACATAATCTCATTGCTGAAAGTTATGTAAAGGCCACCATCAGAAAATGGAGCACCATAGTGACATCACCAAGAACTGGACATCCCTTGAAAACCGATGGAAGGACAAAACAAAAAATGTATCTAAAAGGCTGCTAAGAGACGTAGAGCTAGAGCTGCAGGAATATCTGACGAGTCCTGGTCACAAAGAAGTAAAAGAAATTTCACATGAGTATATAAAAGAAGTCCAACGATTCGGAACAGCGGGCACTGTTGTGTGCTTTCAGGCTTTCAGATGAAATGCAAAAAGAAAGGAAACACGTCAGAGCCACAGGTCAGGGCAAAGGAACCCTGGGGCAAATGAATGAGGTTGTTCATGTAACTGGGGAAATCTTTTTAACACCCACTGCTCTTCTCCAACAGTGTCCTAACACCTTTGGTTTACAAGAACTTTGTCTGTATGACTTTGGAAGGGGAAAAAAAAATACAGCATCTGCTATGACTGTGACCAACTATTAATCATTGCCCTCATTATGATACTAAGATAAAAGGCAAAAACACGTCAAATACATTTGTATATTCAGAGACTCTCTCACTTGTTTGAACTTGTACTGTGCAACAATCAGGTTTCTTTCCCCGTCATGTTTGTAATTGGTCTGTGCAGTTATGCGAGCAAATCCTTACACTTTGCGTTCACACATGAGGCATCTGGTTTTGCTTCTACATATTAGCCTGAGTCATGTGGAGAACCTTGGCTGTGTGCGTCATGATTCCTGGGAGTGTACAGAGCTCAGCCTGTTACTGGAAAAGCAAACTGCAACGTTTTCCTTTAACGTGTCGAGTTGCTAATAGCGACAACAAGACGAAGCAGCAATGCGGCATTGGGTGGAAGTGACTCCGAAAATGGTCGCGCATTAAAGGAATACAAATATAGCCAACATGGCTAACACTGCAATAAAGGCCATGTGGACCTGACAACCCTTAACAAACCTAACTAGCTTCCATTTGTTATTAGCAAAGCTAGTTTTTTGTTGTTGTTGTATTAGCAGAAGTATTCCTTTAATGTATGAATGTCAATCTTTGTTTATGGAGGTGAAGTTTTCCAGTACAGAATTCAGGATCTGGGAAGAGAAGATGCCTTAGGGCTAACATGACACACTTGAGTAAATACTGTGCTTAATGTTGGGTAATACATGCTCACGTGCGGGATACGGCTGGTTCACACAGCCACAGGGCATGGAAACAAGGCAAAGGACTCTTCACATGAGGAATACTTTAGGGTGGATTTATTTTCCAGGTGTGAGGCTAAAGGGTAAATGGATACTCGACCTGCTTATTTATGCAAGTGACCCACAAAATAATGGTCCATGCCTATTTACTAACAGGATGCATGTAGTGTATGTATTTTGTCTTCATTTCAGCAGCTTTTTCATGTTTAATGAATTTGGGACATTTCTATCCACTAGACACATTAGAGCTGAGGATAAAATACTTGCTTTAAAGCATCAGTATTTAAATACTGGTATAGTTTTTGCCCTACATTATTGTCTGTTTTTGAATAAATAAAAGGCGATATTTAATTCAGAGAACAGCAGTGTCATGGTGTGCAAGTTAGATGTGGTTTGGGACCAAAATAACCTGTATAGAGCATCCGTGCAGCTGGGTCCAGGAGGTCAGATATGAAGCTCATCAACATAACCACTCTTTATTTTACACCTAAAGCAGCTTTTCTATAAAACATAATCCCTCACTGGTTATTTTTTCCTTACATACCACAGTGCTGTTGAACCTGACTAGTTTGAAGTTTATGTTGCACTTTCTATGACAATAGACGTGGCAGTAGCATCTGTTTTACTTCAAATCTCAGGTTTATCTTAATGCACTTATTCTAATACATTATTGGTTCTATAGCCAGAGCTCTACATAATCTAAAGCTAATTTATCACTGACACTGATAAATTAAGCATTTAACATGTAAAAAGTTGTCTCTAGTGTGAGTGCTTTGTTACTCAGAATCAGTAGTTTCTGCTACAGAAGATTTTTTTTTATGACACAGGATTTCATGGTTTACAGATTCTTTAGAGGAAAAGCTGTGTTATTGTCTCATTTATTTTGAAAGAAACAGAGAGAGTGTTAAGGCGGAATGTTCACTTTTTCATTGACGTTCAGTTAAAAAGCATGACATTCAATAGTGAAGATTCACTTCACTTCAGGGTGTGCTGTTATCAGAAAATAATCAACTTCGGGGTGGTAACAGTATAACAGCACTCCCCAGAGTGCTTTATTTCTTACATATTATATCTGTCAAACACAGAAACATGTATCACCAACAACAAGAGGAAATAATAGACTTGATTACACCACACTGATAATCCCCATTAATTAACCATAATATGCATTAATATGCTCTTTCCACTCTTATGGTTAACACATTTAGGATCACAGAAATGTATATATACAGTATATCACAAAACTGAGTACACCCCTCATATTTCAGAAACCATTTTAGTATTTTCTTCTGAAGGGACAATACTGTAGAAATTAAACTTGGATATATTTTAGAGTAGTCCGTGTGCAGCTTGTATAGCAGTACAGATTTACTGTGCTCTAAAAATAACTAAAAATACAGTCAATATTGTCAGAATAGCTGGCAACAAAAGTGAGCACACCCTAAGTGAACATGTTAAAACTGTGTCCAAACTGCTAATATTTGTGTGAGCACCATTATTATCTAGCACTGCCTTAATCCTCCAAGGGAAATCCTCCAAGGGAAATTTGGCAGACGCCCTTATCCAGAGAGACTTACATTTTTATGTGTCAGCTTGGTGTGGCTGGGATTTGAACTTCGAACGCATGTCCTTCAGATACAAAGTCCAATGCCTTAACCACTAAGCTACCACCTCCCCAGGTTGTTGCTGGGATCCTCTTCCACTCCTCCATAATGACATCATAGAGCTACTGGATGTTAGACACATAATGCTTCTTCACCTTCCACTTAAGGATGCCTTACAGGTGCTCAAAAGGATTCATGTCTGGAGACATACTTGGCCACCCCCTCACCTTTAGCTTCATTGGCAATGCAGTTGTCATCTTGGTGGTGTATTTGTGATTGTTATTATATTGGAAAACTGCCGTTCCACCCAGTTTCTGAAAGAAGGGCATCATGTTCTGCTTCAGAATGTCATAGTACATGTTCTAATCCATGTTTACCTCAATGAACTGCAGCTCCACAATACCAGCAGCACTCATGCAGCCCGAGACAATGTTGCTACCCCCACCATGATTGACTGTAGGCAAAACACATTTTTCTTGGTACATTTCACCAGGGTGTCACCACACATGCTAGACACCATCTGAGCCAAACAAGTTTATCTTAGTCTCATAAGACCACAGGACATGTTTCCAGTAATTCATGCTCTTGGACAGGTTGTCTTCAGCAAACTGTTTGTGGGCTTTCCTGTGAGCCAGCTTCAGAAGAGGCTTTCTTCTGGGACGACGGCCATGCAAACCGACTTGTTGCAGTGTGCGTCATATAATCTGAGCACTGACAAGCGGACCTTCAGCTTCTGCTATATCTAAAACAATACTGGCAGCACTCATGCATCTGGGGTTTTTTTATCCAGCTTATGCACAGCATGAGGAATCAACTTCTTTGATAGACCCTTGGCGAGGCCTGTTCTGAGTGGAACCTGTCTTGGAAAACCTCTGTATGACCCTGGCCACTGAACTGTAACTCAGTTTAAGTGTGTTACAGACCTTCTTATAGCCTCAGCATCTTTGTGGAGAGCAACAATTCTAATTCTCAATTCCTCAGAGTTCTTTGCCATGAGGTGCCATGTTGAACATCCAGTGGTCAGTATGAGAGAATTGTACTCGAAGCACCAAATGTTACAAGCTCAAATACAAGATACACAAATTTGTTTGGTCCTGTCAAGGAATGGGTCACTTAACCCTAGGGTGGCTTTGCATGGTTTTGTTGCCAGCTATTTAGACAATAATGGCTATATGTTGAGTTATTTTCAGAGCACAGTAAATCTGTACTTCTATAGAAGCTGCACATTGACTACTCTAAAATATATCCAATATATCGTCCCTTGAGAACATAAACTAAAATGGTTGCTCAAATGTGAGGGGATATACTGTATATTATAGAATGTTAATTCTTCTGCAAACTGCCACTATACTATGAACTATCTATTTGTATACATACAGTGCCAGTCAAAATTTTGGAAACACCTTTTAGCATTTTTGAGACATATGCATGTTCCTTTGTTTATATGCAACAAACTAGGTAAAAGTCAAAAACATACAAGAATTGGACAGTGACTGACTAGAAGAAAGCTCTGTGGATACATGAGTCCAAATTGGTTTTGGAGCAGGGGAGGTTGGAGACTTATTCAGGATGAACAGAATACTTAACCCACATGGCTACAATTCCATATATCAATGCCATTCAATTCAGGATTTATCTATTTTGACTTCACCATACAGGACAATGACATGAAGCATACATTCAACTGGAGTGTTATGTATGGAATGGCATCCCCAGTCTTCGCCCTTAAACTCTATTGACCTATATTGGGATGAACTAGATTGCAAGGTGAGAAAGAAATCTCCAACTAGTAAAAAACACCTTTGGCAAATGTTTGGAGAAACAACTGATCAGGCATAAAATTACGACCACCTGCCTAACATTGTGTTAGTCCCCTTTTGCTGCCAAAACAGATCTGACCCTTCGAGCATTAACTTATTCAGCATATCTGTTGGATCGGACCACACGGGCCAGCCTTTGCTCCCTCAAATATCAAAGAGCCATAACCCTGTCACCGGTTCACCACTGTTCCTTCCTTGGACCACTTTTGATAGATACTGACCACTGCAGACTGGGAACACCCCACAAGAGATGCAGTTTTGGAGATACTCTGACCCAGTCGTTTAGCCATCACAATTTGTCCCTTGTCAAACTCGCTCAAATCCTTACACTTACCCATTTTTCCTGCTTCTAATTCATCAAGTTCGAGGACAAAATTTTCACTTGCCTAATATATCCCACCCATGAACAGGTGCCATGATGAAGAAATAATCAGTGTTATTCAGTGTGTTATGCCTCATCAGTGTACATTTGTCCATTTCAGACCATTAATTTTAATAGATTGTTGCATGTAAATAATAATAGTGTTTCCAAACCTTTGACAGGCACTGTGTATATACACACACACACACACACACACACACACACACACACACACACACACACACACACACACACACACACACACACACACACACACACACACACACACACACACACACACACACACACACACACACACACACACACTGAACTGCTGAGAAACCTGTCCATAAGATTTTTGATGCTCTTTGAACATCCCATTCCACATTTGCCATTATAAAAACCTCCACTCTTCTGGGAAGATGTTCCACTAGATTTTGCGGAGTACTTGTGAAGATTTGTGCTCATTCAGCTACTGTGCAAGGGCATTAGGACAGTCAGGTACTGATGAAGGGCGAGGAGGCCTGGGGTGCAGTTAACATTCCAATACATCCCGAAGGTGTTTAGTAGGGTTAAGATCAGAGTTTTTATAGCAGGCCACTCAAGATCATTGACACCATATGTAAAATCATATCTTTATGGGGCTCGTTTTGTGAACAGGGGCAGTGTCATGCTGGAACACGTTTGGGTTTTCTAGTTTAAGCAAAGGGTAAATGTAATGCTACCACATCCAAAAACATCCTATTTGTGGGTCTCTAAATTTCTCATAGATAGATAGATAGATAGATAGATAGATAGATAGATAGATAGATAGATAGATAGATAGATAGATAGATAGATAGATAGATAGATAGATAGATAGATAGATAGATAGATAGATAGATAGATAGATAGATAGATAGATAGATAGATAGATAATTAAACATTTCAGCTGGCTCATCTTTGAATGTGCTGTAGAGGGTCTGTGAGATGCTCTAAATTACGTTTGTACTTTTCTTGTTGCGCATATATACATCATCGGGATTTCTCTAAAGAAAGTGATGCAATTATGCGCTAGCCATTTTTTAATATCTCTGTATTAACATGTACTAACCACCTCAAATGTATGAGTATGATGTTTAAAACAAGTCCGCTCTGTTATATACACCATGTGCTATTTTTAGGTAACTGTAATAGATATTTGTAAATTAGGAGAAAGAAATCTTCTCTTTCCACACTGCCTAAAGAGGACTGGGGTGGGAGGGTAATAACTCTGCACACTAGAGTTGCTGGCATGTATATGAGCCTGCAGAGATCTTACATACTGCTGGAGGAATGTGTTTATGCATGTGTGTGTGTGTGTGTGTGTGTGTGTGTGTGTGTGTGTGTGTGTGTGTGTGTGTGTGTGTGTGTGTGTGTGTGTGTGTGTGTGTTCCAGGCTAGGCAATAATCCAAAAGTGTGAGGCTCGACCATGCTGACAAACAGCAATATGACCCCTGACCTGGTCAGTCCTCAGTAACCAATTAGAGAACAGATACTAGGTTTTAATAGCCACTGTGAGAAGATGCAGAGAGCTTCGGAATGATGAGGGGATGCAAGGATCAAAGGAGGAGGTGAAATGAGACGAGAGGAGAAAGGACACTCGGGATTTAGCGGTAGTGCTCTCCGAGGTTACCTACCTCCTTGAGAAGAGACAGGCGGACACACAACAGAAGGATGGGGGAATGGGGGTGCAGAGGGAACAGAATAAAGAAACACAAGAAGGAACGTTTAACAATAAACAAGGCACACGCAACCACATCTAGGAACTAAATTGCAGACATGCTGTGAGGAGGGGTGGGCAAGTATTAAAAACACATGTGAGTTAATACACTGCAGGGGGAAACATTAAAAAAAATCTGTGCTTCACACAAAAATATGATTGGGAATTAAAAATAGCACAGTGGAATACAAAGGACTTGCTTTGTGAGCTTCTAAAAAGGTCTTAGGAGTCAAGAGTAATATGACTGTATTGCTATTTTTGAGGGTCTTAATAGTAAAAGCGGCGTATAGTATATGTATTTCACATTTCATGACATCTTTCTCTCCAGAATTACTTATTAAATACAGCGCAGTTATAAGCCAGTAAATGTAAATGGTGGCATTTGCAGTTTTCACTAACACCTCAGTGTGTGTTTCGCTGGAGTGTTTACGTGTGATAGCACTGCCTTGTGGAGCGACAGAGTGATGGAAAGGATGGAAGAGCAACACGACAGTGACCAGTGAAAAAAGAAAGTGTGTGAAGAAGACTTCTTTCTCTACTGACCTAGCTTAAGCAGCCAGCCTTCTCTGTCGGGGTTGAAAAATGTGTGGGTGAGGTCGTTGCCGTCATCCTCCGGGATCTTAAAGGGCTCACTTTTAATGCTCTCGTACAAGTTCTGATCAGGAGCAGGAAGGAAAAAAAAGAAGGACAAATTAGGTGACACATTATCACTTGTTCTACATACAGATGTTAAAAAAACAGTGAAGCGTTGAAATATTTATCTCCATTCTATGGCCACTGGTGGATTAATCATGACAGGAATGTAATGCTGAGTCATTCAAATAGAAAACAGGTTGAAGCGGTCAGCTAGTTTCGAATGAGGTGAGGTTTCTGGGTAAAAAAAAAAAAAGAGTCATGCAGTATACAAGATAAAAGATCTTATCTGGTAACCACTGCTTGACTGGTTCTATCATCTATCAGGGTACAACAAAGGCATGATTTCAGACTCTTTTCTGTCCTGGCACCAAGGTGGTGGAACAACTTCCACTTGATGTCTGATCACCTGAGTAACTAGCAGTCTTTAGACGATGTCTAAATACCTACTTCCCACAGAGGTTCTTAAATGATCATTTATTGGGTTAAAAAAATTGCTTTGCAACTACATTAGAGAACTCCAAACAGAGTTTTCAAGGGATTGTATTCTTAGTCTGTGTCTTGATTAGATTTTCTATAACAGCACATCTCAGGTTTTCTTCGAATGTGTTCAAACATTATAATATTTTATTGTTTCCCTATAGTATTAGCTCATTTACAGGTCGGATGCTCCACATAATCTGATAAAAATGCTCAATTTGTTGATACGGTGAATTTTTCTCTAAGGAGACATTTATTTATCTTTTAAGGAAGGAGTCATGGCTTGTCAGTGCTCATCTTCAGGATGAAAGATGTTGTGCTTATCGGATTCCCTGTACCATGACAAAAGCGCATTTTTTTTATTCTTATTAACTCCAACAGAGAATAGAAATCCAGGCTGGGGAGGGGGTGACTATTTATAAGTGATAACAGAAGGTAAGGTTTCATTTTGTAAATGTTCCACAATATTAAATGTACATGTTTGTTAAAAAAAAATTTGATTGCTGTTTGACCACTGTGGTATAAGAAGAAGAAAACACTTCAGTATATAGTTATAGTAATTCCGGCCACCATGTCATCGATTCATTTTCTTATAAAACCATTCCCGCATATGTTTAGGTGATATCATCTAATATAGTGTAATAAAATGATTAGTAGCCCAATATAAACTTTCTTTCAGCTTCTCCCATTAGGGGTTGCTACAGCGGATGATCCGTATTCGTGATCCGCATGTTCGATTTGGCACATGTTTTTACTCTGGATGCCCTTCCTAATTTAACCCTCCCCATTTATCCAGGCTTGGGACCAGCACTAAGAGTGAACTGGCTTGTGCAACCATAATGGCTGGGTTATTAGTAGCCCAATAGAATAAATAAAATTTTGTACATCCATCTATCTGGTAAAAGTTTACTCAATATGTTTTTCTGAAACTGAATTAGTATTAGTCCTGTACATAAAAAGTTAACTAATAGTATAGTATACACAAGCAAATTAAGTATACTTAGTAAACTGAAGGTTTACAGTACATTAAGTATATTTTTCTTCACGTATAATAGTATGATTGTCTTAAGCTTGGATAATATTCTACAAATTTCTTCGTAAAGTCTGTTTTGTATAGATTGGTAAGATTGTCCTGCCAGTAAGCACTTTTCCATGTTGTCCAATCAAGGCCTCTGTATAAACGTTCTGTGTGTTATCCGCGCATGTGGGAAAGTCTATCTCACAGCCTTTTGTCAGGTTTTTTGCTACACTAAATCATAGCTAATGCACTTGTGACACAAACTAATTATTAAATTTTGAGATATTTCCCAATACTCCAATGTATTTATCCACACCCTCAAATAATTAACAGGATTAAAATTCAACAATAAAGTGGCGGGAAAAAAAACCTATGTACCATGAAAATAACTACTGCTCTACTTGCTGATACCATGAGGAAAGTGTTAGAAGCAGCATTGTTAGCATGCACAGAAATGGTGCTTAAAGGTTAGCAGTGAATACAATACCCTGAGCAGCTCCTCTGGTAGGTCTCCTCCTTCATTGATTCCCCTGTTCATGGAGATGAACCGCTCCACAGCAGGCTTGTCCCTGACATTAGGGTTGTGAAGGCTGGTGTTCAGCATGATGATTGCAAAAGACAGGACATAGCAAGTGTCTACAAAACAACAACAACATATGAAACATAATGCCACTACTACATCAATACCAGCGCAGATTTGAAAGCACACAGTTAAATACAACTACAAATATACATCCGATTCACAAAACTCAAACTGTAATTTTAAAGCAAAATGATTCAGCTTTAGCTGCGTATATGCAAATGACTTCCTATATTATAAAACCCATCATAATTTACCCTTATAGCCATGTCAGTTGCATGAAACATCTGAATTCAGGTGTTGGGACAGTAAGCCAAAAGAAAATATAAATAATTTAGAAAAAGTAATAATTGTTTATACTTTTAGTGTCAGTATAAACAATGTCAATTACGTATTCTGAGTGTCTGCTACAGACAGGGACCCTTAAGTTAAGAGTTCTCACTGTGAAGGGTTTGGCTTTTAAGAAAACCCTTTAACAGTGTAAGGCTCTAAACAAATTGTAATTTATAAACTGTGACCTTTGAGTAGTCACAGGGTCATACCATGAATTTTTCATAAACACATCTCCTTCTATTGATCTATTGATCTATTTTTCCAAAGAGCCGCACGGACTGACCTGAGATTCATTTAGTTTTCAAAGATGGTCAGTGAGGTAATTAGAGACCAATTTTTCTGATGAACCAGCTGACAATAAATGAGCACTAATGCTCTGTGTTGTACCCAAAAATGCATGGATTTCATTATGCTGTAGATACAAATACAAGACGGCACACAATCTTTAGTCTTCGTGATCAATAGAACTTGGTGAAGAAGAGATAGAAGCGACAGATGGAAAAGACGCCATTGCTCTGATTGTTAATGCAATAAGAAAAAGACCGCCAGTCTGACCTGTGGATTGGAAGACTCCTGGGTTGCACTGACAGTACCGGGATGCAAAGGCCTCCATCATTCTATCGATCTTCTGTGCCTCACCCGGCAGCCTGAAGCTCCACAGAAATTGCCTGCACAGAAAGTGTGTGGGTGGCTCAACCAGAGAGCTAAAGCATCAATAACAATAAGAGGAGTATGTTCTAAGAACAAACCCTCAGGTGGGGCTCACATTTATGAACATGCTGGAGCTGCAATGGAACATGACTTTGCACAACCAACTCACGCTCATGCATAAACCTGGTCAAATGTCGACTTTTTCGATTCTAGGCACTTAAACATGTTTCTCATCTGCTAGTATCTAATGTAATTTCTTCTGAATGTGTGATCCACAAAGAGCATCAAAGATATGCCACAACCCCGAATGATCTAAACAGATCTTACAGAAACTTAACAAAATCAGCTACATATGGAAAAAAGTGAAAAATTTGAGCCTTTGTATTGATATTACTGAAGAAAAGGACGAAGATAGGACTGCATCCTCCATCAGTTTGAGGAATATTTCTGGGATGATGAGCACTGAAGTTGGTAGAACGCCTCCAAAAACAAAAAGCAACTTTGTATAAAAGTTTGCAAGACATATGATCAAGAAATATGAATCATCAGTCATAATATTCTGATTGTTTTCCCAATTAAGTGACAGACAAAAAAAAAGAAAAAAAAAAATCTTTAAAACTTTGTGCATAAGATGAAGCGACAGGTATAAAAAGTCAAAGTCAAAGATTTTGAATACCAGCTTACACTAAATATGAAAAAAGAAAGCATTTGTTTTGAATGAAACTTCATTAGTAGGCAAGGACTAAAAAGCATTTATAACCGTGTATATTTATGGAAAAACTAAATTATGAGAACTTGTTAAGAATCATGAGTTGATAAAGGGAAATAGTCTTCACTAGTTGTCTCTGTTCACGGGTCGCCCTTAAATCGGTAATACAACCAGTGTTGTTGGCTAAATGACTTGCCGTTAATGTATTTTTAATAGGGTCACTTAAACATTTTGAAACCTGAAACAACTTATGGTTGTTGCTTATTATTATATAAACCAGAGGTGTTGTGTGTGCAGATCCAACCCACCTTAACGCCTGTACAAGATTGAGGTCTGCAAATTCATGGAGCTCCACGAAGGCCTGAAGCACTTTAATGTTGAAGTCATCTCTGTGAAGACACATATAAATCTCTCAAAATAAACTCCAAACACCATGAATGCCAAAATCCCACCATTGGTGCTTCTCAGCAGCACAAGTTATTGTTTTAGAGAATGAGAATTTACAATGGCTCAGAGCCAAACCACTGCACAGGATAAGAATCAGACTTTTTGTCCGTCTAAGTTATACAGCTTCGAAAGCGTATTGTTTTGACAGGCATGTCCCTAGAGTTGTCCCGTTTACTTTGAAGAGATAAGAAACACATGTGGCCTCTGGTGATTTCTTTCTGCCACACAGTTTTGTGGCCGTTCTGCACAATAAATCCAGACAGACTATTTCCGGAAGATTTATGCCACGTTTAGCACCAGGATCCCAACTTTACCAGGGGGACAGACAAAAATGAAAAAGGTCTTACCGTTCCCCTAAGTAATCCCCAATGACTGTTTTGTTCAGACCCTCCCCTTTGTAGAGGAACTGGGCTATATCATCAGGGGTGTGTTGAAGGAGGTCATTCTCCAAGAGAAACTGGATCCCCTAAAAGTCAAACAAGCACATAATGTTCCAAACCTATCAAAGCAAGCAAACCTTGAAATCTACATTTTTCTTTCTATGCTTTATTGAACTGCTGATAAATAATAACTGCTGAATCTGAATGTGAATTTGATAGATTACTTTTTATTTTATTTTATTTTTTTATGGAGCTCATAAATATTTATAGTTCATTTATTAAGACTTGCCTTTTTGGGATCCATGTTGAATTTCTTTCTTCCCATGGCAATCTGTTTGTTCCTCTGTGTGGTTTTGCTATAATGTACAGAATGAACACAAAAAAATAACAAAATTATTTGCATTGTGTGCTGTTCTTAAACAACTTCTCTGCAAGAAAGAACATCTCAAAATATGTTATCAAAAAGTGAAGAATGCGTCATGATCATTCCTGCCTACAAAGCGATGAAATAGTTATGATAGAATATGTTTACAATGAATAGAATTTGAATAATGATATGTAAATTGGTGCTTTGCATAAACTGGTGTTTGAAGTTTAAATCTAACGATCTCTACAAAATATGTAAAAAAAAAAAAATATATATATATATATATATATATATATATATATATATATATATATATATATATATATTTTTACATATAAGAAAAAGCACAATTATTTAATGATGCACAAGAACATAAAACCTGGTTTGTCTTACATTCATGCATAAGAAGAGCATGAAGAGTATAAGAAAAAGCCAAACAGTCTTAAAGATGTGTGGTATATATAGAAACTACTCGCAGTCACATTTTCTTGTAAGTGATGTGTTATAACCCAGATTAACACCTCAAAAAAACCTAATTGGCTGATAAACCTGTAGGAAGCTAAATAAAAAAAAAATCTAAATTAGCTTACACACATTAGTTTAAGATCAAGATTTTCCCAAATTAACAAAGTTTCATAATTGCAGATTTTTCTATAATTCATATAAGCTAATTTATATTACAGTTTTATATCACAGCCAATTTTGTATTATAACAGTTACATTAAAATCCAATAGAAAAGATATCAGATGTGAGGATGTGTGACAACTTGGGAAAAACACACTTCAAAATGAAACATTAACTACAATGCGCTTGCTGTCCACTATCACCTGGACACCTGTTTATTTATGCAGTAATAAAGGTTGAAAGCATCTGTTAATGTTACCATAAAACATCAGAATGGGGGGGGTGTCATTAATTGTGTCATTAACTGTGGAATGGCTCTTGGTACCAAATGAGCTTGTTTGACACTGCATGAAGATATGGTTTACATGTGTTAAAGGGCAAGATCTTTAGTGGCCTGCTATAGAGCTCTGACCTCAACCCTACTGAACAATATTGGGATGAATTGGAATGCTAAATGACCCCAGGCCTTCTTATCGTACATCAACACCTGACTTTACTAATGTGAATGAGCACAAATCTCCACAACACAATCTAATGGAACATCTTTCCAGGAGAGTGGAGGTTATTATATCAGCAAATTGGGACTGAATGTGGAATGGGATGTTCAGAAAGCATGTCTAAATATTATAGTCATGTGTCCACACACTTTTGTCTATATAGTGTATGTCTCTATAGAAATGTCAGTGCCGGGGGCCTTTAGTTCCAGTGAAGGGACGGTGTGTGAAGTGTGGGAAGACAGTTTGTGTGAGATGGTTAACTGTCCAAATACTTTTTCAACTATATAGTGTATTTGAATGTATTTATATAAAACACCTGTGGAACACCTTGATTAAATTATGATTCTCCAAGGAAATTATGCTATCATCTTCAGGTAAAATGATTGCATTTACTAAAACATTTAAACATTTTTGTTTAAAAAACAACAATTTATATCTACAATAACTCTTTAAATCATTCAATTAAATTAAATTAATTTTATTTGTATAGCGCTTTTAACAATAAACATTGTCTCAAAGCAGCTTTGCACAGATAATGTGGTGATAATGTGGTGATATGTTTTCTATCATTCTGCCACAAAATATTTCTAGCAAAACATTGTCCCAGACCACTATACATTTCAGTCACAACACTAGGTAACAGTCTGGCTTTCATCTCTTTTAATTTGACCACAGATTGTATGTACTCTCCGGCAGCTGCCTGCCTGACACACAATGATGTAGTCAGTCAGACAGATGACAGGTAGTGAATGAAGTGGGTTTACTGTACATGTACATGAGGACAAATTGCTGCATGTGACACTGCTGAATAAATAAAGGGGATTATCATGGGAAGCAGCTGCATAGCAGAGAGCATTAGTGTGTATTTAACTGTCCAGTGGTATTCAAGACTAAAATATATAACCGCTGCGTTTCCCTGTGCCACATATTCTGTTTGCCCATGTGCAGAAAAACAAGTTGCTGATCATATTCCTAAACTTACCTCTCTCCCACACAGGTGAGCTGCTCGATTTCCGTCATCACTTCTGCAATCTCGAACTTCAATCGCTGCCAAAGAGTGTCAGAGAATTAGCCTTCTGGTGGGAAAAGCCTTACAAATTATTTCACCTTTTTCAATCTTTATAGAAACTATCAAAATAATCAAGTTTGTGTCAACTCATGCTGCAAACATAGACTAGAGTGCCCTCGTTTAATTCTAGAAATAAATATATTAGGGATATAAATGTATTATTTACTAGTATTCGAAATGTATATATATTTATTTAAATGATCACTTAATCCCTTATCCCTAATGAGCAAGCCAGTGGCGACAGTGCCAAGGAAAGAAACCTTGAGGGAAACCAGATTCAAAAGGACACAAGATCTAAATCTCCATTCAATATAGTGTACTGTAATCAACTGTTTACTGATGTGGACTTAAATGTACATCAGTACATGGAATTTGCAGTCCTAAGCCATTGTTGCAGACTGTTTCTAATAATTACAGTGCAAAACCATCTTCATGGTTCTTATGGTTCACCTTTCCATTGAAGCATTGATCCTGTTACTTACAGTGGGGGAAATAGTCTAGAATGTTCAGGGTAGGTTTATTTTAACAAATTAGATTTTAAAAAATATCCAGGAAAAATAATAAATTAATATTATATATAAATTAATTTGTATTGGATCAAGTGAAATAAGTATTTGATCCCCTACCAACCAGCATGAATCCTGACCACCACACAACTAAATTAGTCCTGTCTTTAAGAAAGTACTACTAATATCAACTTATTATGTGTATAAAAGACACCTGTCACAGGATCAACCTCTTCCATTCAAAACTCTCCACCACCATGGTCTTATTTTGTATTACTTGTATTATCTTGTGTTATCTTGTGTTATCTTGTATACCATTGGCAAGACCAAAGAGCTTTTAAAGGAGGTCAGGGACAAGATTGTAGACCTGCGCAAGGCTGGAATGGGCTACAAGACCATCAACGAAAAGCTTGGTGAGAAAGAGACCACTGTTGGCGCAATAATCCAAGTAATACAAGATTAGTCAATCTTGAGCTCCATGCAAAATATCACCTCATGGTGTAAGGATGATTCAGAGAGAGGTAAGGGATCAGCCCAGAATTACAAGGGAGGAGCTTGTTAATGATCTCAAGGGAGCTGGGACCACAGTCACCAAGAAAACCATTGGTAACACACCAAGGTCTCGCTGCTCAAGGATTCACATAAAAAGGCCCATTTAAAGTTTGCCAATGAACACCTGAATGATTCAGAGAAGGCGTGGGAGAATGTGATGTGGTCAGATGAGACCAAA
This sequence comes from Silurus aristotelis, assembly GCF_946808225.1. Classification (NCBI taxonomy): domain Eukaryota; kingdom Metazoa; phylum Chordata; class Actinopteri; order Siluriformes; family Siluridae; genus Silurus; species Silurus aristotelis. Next base: position 15,573,218 of record NC_139590.1, on the reverse strand, counting down.
ATTTAGCTCTTTGGCATCAACTCGACTCGCCGTGTTTAGAGACAGAGAAATGCTGAACATGACCCCAAGAACAACATCCTCACTGTCAAACATGGAGGAGGAAACATTCTGCTTTGGTGCTGTTTCTCTGCTAAGGGTACAGGAAGACTTCACCACATGAACAGGGCCATGCACTGCAGAATCTTGAGTGAGAACCTCCTGGCCTCAGTCAGAACACTGAAGATGGGTCATGAATGGGTCTTCCAGCATGTCAATGACAATGACAAAACATATGGCCAAGGCAACAGTGATCTTGTAGCTCATTCCAGGCTTGTGGAGGTCCACATTCCTGTCCCTGATGTCCTTTGACAGCTCTTTGGTTTTGGTCTTGCCCATGGTGGTGAAGAGGTCTGAATAGAAGAAGTTGATTCTGTAAATGGTGTCTTTTATACACATAACGAGTTGATATTAGAAGTTCTTTCCTAAAGGGACAGGACTAATTTGGGTATGGGTTAAAATACTTATTTCACTCGATCAAATACAGATTAATTTATAAATGTATAAAAATACATTTATAGCCTTTCTTTAATGTCTATTTTTATGGATTTTTTTACATTCTGTCTCACTCTGTTAATAATAATAATAATAATAAAATTAATAATAATAATAAACCTACCATAAAAAATATAGACTGTTCATTTTTTTGCTGATTTGGGGAAATCAGCAGGGGAATAAATAAAAATTTCCCCCACTGTATGTCATGGCCACCAAATATCTTCATTCTCTCACAATCTTTACACAATTCTCTCTCACTTGAAGTTAATAAGACAAGAATGTCATGGTACCGATAAACAAGGTAGTTTGGCACTCTGGTGCTGAAGACTCTCTGGCACTGGAGACTCTATATATCCTTGCAAATTTAAAGAAATGATCATGTATAGGACTGTGATGTGTGTATGTGATTTGTCTTATAGACCAATCACATCTTTTAGGAATAAACAGCGCAGCAGTTTAAGATGCAGTATTATGCAAAACAATATATAGCCTCAAAGTTACTCACCTCAATGTCGTCCAATAATTCTTTTTTTCTGCGCCTTATGTTTGTCAGCTCATCTCTCTCATCTAAGGACAGATCCTCAGGTACTACAAAAGAGAAAAGATAAAGATAGCTTTAAATATTGTCTGACAATGTTTATTGATCAGGGGTGACCAATGTTATTTTCAAAATACTGGTGTGGGTGTGGGGTTTTATTAAAATCAAACAGGAGCCACACCTGATTCCATCTGTTTAATTAGTTGATCTTGGCTTTCAGTACACTCAGGTGTGGCTTCTGTTTGGTTGATCTGAAAACGTTTACCCACACCAGCACGTTTTGATTAAGATTAAATACTGCCATTGTAAATGATAGAAATCTCTACACATTCTGGCTTGAGTTTGAAAAAAAAATAATAAAATATTTTATCCTCCTGCTTATAGAACTAGACAAATTTATTTCCAACTCGTCAATTGGGTGTAAAGAGATACTTTAAAATTCAGACTCCTTCATATGACAAAAATCTTAGAACTAAGTATCTGTTAGATAAATATTCATTGTTGATTTAGATCAAAGATTTACAGCTGAGACATAGAAAGACGGCTGCTAGATCCTTTTTACTGCACAGGAAATTGCTCACAAAAAGCACAAGAAGTGAAATAGTAGAATCGACAGTTGTAAACAGTAGCACCTTTGCATCTGTAAAATATTTTTGGGGGTTACATGGCTTTTAAGGAAAAATTTACCAATTTACCAATGGTAGCTCATGCTCATTTCTCCACACTTTTATAATGCTAGCTTTTATCCACTGCTTTAAAAGCAAAAGTCACTGTTGAATTACACTGTTAAGCTGCTTTGCAACTCATCATCCAGCAAATCCCAATCATCTTTCATCAATAGTACGTGTTCTATATTTAGCAAAACAAAATGACACTAGACACAAGCCATTAGTTTCAAGATGGTGAGAACTCTGACTGCCTGGAGTGACGGATGTGCTGCCAAAGCTCTGAACAGATGAACGTCGCTACATCTCATGAGTGTGTGAGGCCAACGAAGACGGTGGGTTGTTATTTCTGAAAAAAATCTTTGTAGTGAGGAAAGACTAGAGGACACAAACGTGCACATAAGCTGCGATTGTTACTAACAGGCTAAACTACGCCCCAACCCTCCTACACTGTTGTGAAGAATTTACTTGCTAAATAAAAGGCTTGAATGTCTCTGATTGCTCGGTCGCAGAGCTCGATGACAGGCACCCACTGTGAGTTTGAAAGAACACACTAGTGTTTAAAGCAAGGCGATGATTTAACAGTTTTGCGGCTAACATGCTGTGGCAGAAATGCCCTGGCGGAATGAAAGTTTGTTGCCATCTTCAGGGACAGACAAATGATAAAATTCAATAGCTAGCATTCTGGACAAGAATAGCCTCCAATCTGCTGCCCCCTCCTATGTTTTGGTTGCCTGGAAACTTAACTGAATATGCTACAAGCTGGTAGCTAATCATAGTTTCTATGTGTAATGTATACTGATGTAGATCAGTAAAGTACAAAACCAGGTAACTTTGCACCATCAACAAAATGGGCCGTGTTCGGAATATAAGCTATATTGTCAGGTCCTCACATCACGCTCATATTTAATCTGGCTACAGTCTTTATTTTTCTCTTTAGCATGAGCACACTTGGGTATCCACAGGCACCATAACATCAGCTGCACACTATATGAAAGATTAAAACTACATGCAAAATATCATGCAAATCCTCGACTCTCTCAGGCTACCTGGCTTGTTTTAATAAAACCACTCTGTTCAAATAGTAAATCGAAAAGAAAAACCTCAGTACTGATTTCCTCAAAAAAATCAAATTCAAAGCCCCCATTTTGGCTGAGCCATGCTAATATGAGTAGCTCCTTTAACCATGTCTTGTGACTGTTAAAGCTTTCTAAGGCAAAAACTGCAGATGCAGAACTACCGGTAAGCAGTGGAATACCTCAGACATTGACACTGATGGCATAAGAAGCAAGAAATAAGTCTGCTAAGCACTAACAAAGGATTCATTCAGATTACTGCAGCATGAATATCATTTTGTGTTCAACGTTAAGTCATGCATGCCAACCATCTGTTCGATGTACATCGACAATCAAGAGATAATGAAAAAAAAACGTGACCAGTCATTCCAGAGTTGCGACTTAAAACAGAAAGAGGAGAAGCATCCTGATGTTTTCCAGATCAGCCTGGAAACAACACAGCAGATGGATCACCATTGTGCACTGCAGGCTTCATTATGGTTGAGCAAACTCAAACCTACTTGCACTGCGCGCTGATCTGATTGTTAGTTAAAAATATCCCATATATATTTTGTGGTCTGAATCGAATTAGCTTCAAACAGAAAGTATTAAGAAATATATTACATACCAGGGCTCCCTATCCATGTCTCGCTCTCCTTGCACTGCATGGTAGATATACGTGAACCGTTTTCTTGTATGAATGCGAGCTTTGGCAGACAAATTTACTTCTTTTACCCCCACTAAAACTCCCTGACAAACTGTCTGTATTTGTACAGACACTACGAGACTCAGAGGGCATCGTTTGCATACCGACAGCAAGCAGGCATTCAGGTTAAACCGGTCTCTCTATCTGCTGCCTTGAGGAAACGTGGCCTACAGTCAAGTGTAACTCATGATGGAGAAAATGCCAGAACACACACTGGGGAGGAAACGCTCACTCGGAGTTCAGCCTTGATGGGTCACAAGCTAGTCATCGAAGCACACTTAAAGGCATAAATACTTCTTGAAGATACACTACAATACACACAATCTAAAGAACATGCTAACAAAAACCTACATCTTTTTCCTGGCTTGGTTTCCATTACGCTGTTATCATGTTGCTGATTTACTTATGATCTGTACTTTGATGCAGGCTCGATGTTAAAATGGTTATGGTAAATGTCACCAGTGAGGTGAATACACACAAAAGAAAATTCGAAATGTATAATCTAATATGCAGTTTTGATTTACAACAGGTATTAATAACAGTATATTAAATAGTTTCCCACTGTCAGGGAACCACCGCCTTTCCTCAGCACCCAGCACGCTTGCAGCGCCTCGCCCAATTACTAACCACCTTCACCTGTTTCCCATCATCTCTTCCCATACTTAAAGCCCCCCGTTCACACTCACTCACCGTCCGTTCAACATTTCACTCTGGAGATCATTCCTGGACTACCCGTACAAAGGACTATACCCGTGTTCCAGTACTACTAAGGACTATACCCGTTTTCCGGTACTGTTACTTTCTGGCTTGTGTTAGTTCTCTGAACGCCTATTAAACCTCGTTTATGGTACTTCGGTTTCTGTCCCTTGATCACCGCATGACACCCACCAACACAGTTTTTATTTAAAACTTTAGGAGAAGCAATGAGGAGCTTGGCCTGTTTGGGAACTTATTTGGTTAGGTAAAGCTCCGTCATGAAACTGCTTGAGAAAATGCCAAGATTGTATACAGCTTCATTGGAAACACGTTAAAAAATGTAAAAAGTACTTCTAAATTCTAAAATACTAATATTATTTCCTATGTTATTTCCCAAGATCCTATGAAATCTCACAAAAAACATGTGTGTCCTTTTGACTCCTGGTGTATCTCAGTAAGCTCTGTGGACACATGTCACATTCACTTCCTCAAAGAAGAGGACTGTGTAGCTCATTAGTCTGTAGAAGTCATCCACAATGGAACATATCCTTCTTTTACTGAAACTGAAAAAAATCTTAATGACATCCCAGAGTATCTGTCATTAAAAGGAATGTCTCAGTAAGTCTGAATTATTTTTTTTTATAAATGTAACCCAAATCCTACAGTTTTAAATTACTGTCCCAGTCATATCCCTTCAATTTATTAGTCTGATGTTTTGACCATAGCATGATTTAAATAACACCACAGGTCATCTTGCATCCCAAACAGCATGCCTAGATATAACTTTATCATTTTAAAATTTGTACTTGCACAATAAAATCTATCAAAAACAACAACAACAAATAAAACCTTCATTTCCTCACTCTCAGTAGGCATAAAACAAAACTGTTTGTATCACACAAAAAAATTCAAACCAGCTGTGCACAGGTTCATTTACAAAAATCCCACAGATATACGGGAACAGTGCTTACTTGTCCTTCTTTAATTTGTACCTGACAAGAGGTTGTATTACATTTCTCCTATTTATCTGTGCCTTGCTAATTTCCTGTTTCAGTATTAGTAGTATAACTATCCCTTCTAGCTGACTGCTTCATTTCTCCTAATGCTTCCTAAAATTACACCTTAGGGCCATTTAAATCCAATCATTTCAGCTAAATCATGATGCATTCCCCAAAAAGACCTTCAGATAAGGACAAACAAATAGATCATCGTCTTGCTAAAAACGTAAACAGCTCCTTGTGACTGCAGAGACTGGAGTGGAAACTTTGAAACGATTGTTAACCAAACAGAGCATTTCTCCTAAAAGTTTCAGCCAAAGTCTGGGGCTAATTGAGGAGTAAATGCATGTTGGATCTCTGTAAGCTTTGCACTCTGTTATTACCAGCTCATCTTACCAATGAACTGCTTTACCCATCGACTCGTGCTTGCAGGGGGTCACGTGTGCTTTACTGAAGATGTCCTGTCTCTGATCCCCTGAGTGTCCCTCTGATGACTCACTCAGGAAATGAGTTTAGTGTCTGATTGCAGCCGACTGATAGAAGCAAACAGGCCTGTTTATATTGGCTCTGGCTCTCCAGACGCCACATCTGGAAACTAACAACGGAAGACGGGGGATGGTCTCTTCCAAGTCTACACTTTTTGCACAATTTCATACATCACTTCTGTGCACAGAGATTTACATAATGTTTGGTACTAGGTTCATCTGTTTGCATTCAGTTATCTGGTGTATCAATGCTCATGTGCACTTTTTAATGCACTTCATTGTGCATAAATTCTGCAAATAAGGAGCCAATCTCATATCAGGCTTTTATCCATGCAGGTTGGCACAAAACAAGCATTGTACCACAAAGCTGGGCTAATAACAGTGCTCCTCTCTGATGAAAGCCTGTTTTTTTTTTTTATATCAATACCCATATTAACCTTCAACCCGGCATCAGAAAAGTGGAAATATAAAGTAACGAGACAATTTGTTAGTCTGCACGCAGAGATAAATATGAATAGCTTCCACACCTAAGGTGATCCAAAAGAGAAAACAAAACCAGACCAACCTTTTCAATATATCTAGGTTTAGTTTTCTAGATCTTTTTTTCGGCTTGAAAAAAAGTATTCACACTTCATCAATCAGTGTGAAAGTGTCTGAAGTGGTTTTAAACTCTAAGCTGTGATGCAATCGTTACTATTACATCGTCATTCCACTGCTGCTATTTTGCTAATGTAACAGATTATTTCCTATTCTAGCCTTGTTGAATAACTCTATTGCAGTTCATTGTAATTTAATTTAATAAAATTGGTAGTTTCCAGTTTCCAGAAATATTTCAGATAAATATTAGTTATACTATACAGACAAAAGTTTGTGGACATGAATGTTCTTCATGAATGTAGACTGAGGAGGCCTGGGGCAGAGTCAGCATTCCAATTAATCCCAAAGGTGTTCGATAGGGTTGAGATCAGGGTCACTCAAGATGTTCCACTCCAACCCATGTAAACCATACCTTCATGGAGCTTGGTTTGTGCACAGGGCCATTGTCAGGTTGGAAAAGGTTTGGGTCTCCTTGTTCAAGTGAAGGGATTTTTTTCTTTTCCTCCATCCAAAGACCCCCTATACAATTGTGTGCCTCCAACTTTGTGATAAAAGATTGAGAAAGAACCACATATGACTAGAAATCAGGAATTGATCCGGAAGGCCAGCTCAGTCCTGGGGAGTCCCTGGACACTGTACAGGAGGTGGGAAAAAGGAGGATGGTAGCTAAACTCCATGAATGAAAAACGACCCCCTGTATGAAACAGTTTCATCTTCTAGCAGCTCCTTAGGTGACAGAGTTACATCCTAAGTGTCAGAAGTAGCGATAAAGATAGTATTTTTTCCCTGCTGCTATTAGACTTTACAATCAGAGCTCCTCACAGTGAACCAGTCACCAAAATATACACTGTTATTACTGTTTAACTGTGCAATAATAACAATAAAAAAATTTTTTAAGCAACACGTGTGTAATAACAATAATGTAAAACTGTGCAATATTACCTATGTTAGATAGCATAACTACTTACTTGTGGTCTCTTTTTTCTTCTTTTTATTTATACATTGTGTTGTATATACTATATATTATACTATGTATTATGTTTCTATTTTCTTTTTTACATATTTGCATATTTCTTTGCTGCTGTAACAGAGAAATTTCCCCACTGTGGGACAAATGAAGGTATATCTTATCTATGACTTAAATGTCTGGTGTCCCTATCCCTATATGCCGTATGTTCAAGCGGTTATGGCATGAAATGTTTCAGTTTTGTCCCTGATATTCAGTAAAGAACAGCTGGGTGAAATGAAAGGTGCAGAATAGATTAATGCAGTAATGTGCTTTTGCAGGCTGGATTAAGTTAAGTCAAATTCTTTATACAACCTGCCCAACCAATCCAGGTCAGTAAGGACACAAAAGCAGTAGTATAGCTGTAACGTCACCTTACAGCTGGAGAGCATTCATCATGTTCATTGTGATGGGTGCCAATAATTTAGGAATCGTTTTTTTTCCAATGTGCAAAATACAATTATTTTTCATGTTATATAAGCTACAAATATCATTATACTTATTGAAGTAAATGCAATAATTCTTGATTTAAATGTACATCCTGGTAAAGTCCATGGTCAATGTCAGGCGTACTGTAAATAAGAATTTCAACACATTTTTTATTGTTATTACTCTAAGACTGCTCAGAAAAACAGGGTAGTTGTATTACACTCAGATGGGCATATGACATGATGCGATAAGACATACATGAAGTCTGCTGTTAAAACTGTGTACAAACATAGCATGCCCTCACTTCTGCTAGGCCTGCTGGGAAACGGCATGACCCACATACTGCCTTCAAACTGTATCAGTTTTATGAAATAGTGACAATGATGCACAACACTGAAGTCTGGAGATTTCTATCCTGACTTGCTTGTACAAATTTGAGACCACAGTTTCCTTTGCTGGTTGGTTGTCTTAGCAATAGGTCAAGAACCAGGTATTATGACTCAGTAAGGTATTTTTGAATTGGGGTTGGGGGTGGGACTTGGGATTCTATTAACAAAGCTTTTAGATTAAAACAGCAATAAAGAAGTTGAAAATGAAAGATTGAGGTCTTTTATGGAACATTTTGCATGGACTTCTACATATAATCATTTAATCCATTCTAGGAAAAGGATTCCAGCAGCTAGTAATCCTAAACTCCTATGCCACACACGCATACACACACACATTGCAATTAAACAGCCTTTCCAGAAAGAGCAAACATGTGCACATATACACAGCTGGGCTGAGATCTCCATCCCTAACCTACTTTCCAGCATTCCTACATACAACATGACTCTTGTTTCAGGTCAAGTTGTAACACACACACACACACACACACACACACACACACACACACACACACACACACACACACACACACATACAGACATACCGAAGTACACAGACATACACATCTAGATGATCATACGGCCAAATATGGAGTATACACTTGAACAGAGTAGATACAGATTCATGTTAATATAAATGTAGAAATCACAGGTATAAGCTTGCTTGGGCAACACACTATACTGTGCATGTGTCTATAGAAGTTTGCTTATCTTAAAATACATTTTTGATTTGATTGATGGGTCAAGAGGATTTATATAAATAAAGTCCCTGGGATTAGGCAAAAGGAAAGCTAGCATTTCTAATTGAAAAAATGTATGGTTAGCAAAGGATCAGGAAAGTATTTACACATTGGCAACTGAAACATATGAGCTTCTATAGATCTAAGATCAATGTCGAATTGAATTACATCAGGGGAAAATTCCGACATAATTAGTAATTCTGACATATCTGTGGCCGAACTAGTCCAAGTGCAAAACTAATCGTGCTCTCCGAATGGCAAGGATAATATTATGCTACAACCACACATGGTGATTTAAAAAAAAAATCATTTTCCAAGTCACATATCGCTGTACTCTAAAGCAGCTTATTGGCGTTCCTACTGCCGGTTGCCAAAGTAACTTTAATCAGTGGGTGGAGCATCACAGATCATTTGCACTCTACTGCTTTCACTGCCAGTGGTAGTCACTGCACCAAATCGCTCTATATTTGCATAAAGTGAAACTCCACTGGACAACCCTGCATGTAGCCGCCAACGGTCCCTGCCTCTCATAGTGACGGAAGTCGCAAGCTCTCACTGTGTGTATGGGTGGTCTCTCCCTTCTCAATTAAAAATTACACTTCTTCCAAGTATGTTATACTGCCTTTTGAAGATCCATGAGAAGCAGTCTGAGAAGATGTAGATGGCTGGTTTTACTAAAAGGAAGCATGTGTTAGTCCTCAACCTGCCTGATTTTGTACCTTTTGTGTGATAGATGAATAAAGTTCATTATGTAATGGGTGGAAATTGGGAATGACCTTTCAAGGTCCAAAGTTAATCCTGCATCTGGATTATTGCCAGTTTAAAATGATCTCCCTGTGTCAACTTGAATTTTTCTTGTTTTACTGTATTAAAGGAATGACGGTAGGTGGACTGGGTATTAAAATTGCTCTGCATTCCAGTGGGCTCGTGTCCAGGGTGGATTCCTTCCCTACATGTTGTTTTGCAGAGATCACTAGTTCCACTACAAGCTAAACCAGTACTTACTGAAGAAGGACAGAGTGTATATTATGTTTAACGATTATAGCGACATACTCTGAAGAGATCTGTGATCAAGTAGGTTTAAGATCTTTTTAGTTAGTTATAACAAGTGTGTTATAACAGGAAAGACAGTGAACTATGCAACACAGGGCATCCCCCAGGAACTGATTGAGAGCAAAAATTCAGTCAAATGCAGCTGGCGACTTCCATATAATTCCAAGAATCATGTTTCAATTGTGTACTTAATGAATTTGCAGCCAAATCTATTTAACTCACAGGTTAAATATAACTATGTAAAGATTGGGAGCACTTTCAAAAAGGGTGTGGATTCCCAAATACTACCTAAAACAATTTAGCAATCATGTTGGGCTATATTTAGAACAGTTCTTCTTATTCTAAATTTAGACATTAAGGTGTTTAAAAAAAAAAACAATCTGTTAAGTCATTATTAAAAGTCAGACCAGATGTAACAAGTCTATGAGTGTGTCATATAAAAAAAAAAAGAAACAGTCCTCTTTGATGCAGTATAGTTGGGAACCCAGTGTATTAAACAAACTTCCTCACCACATAATGTGAGACCTTCTCATGTGGCCCACTTATTGCAGGCACTTGTCTACTAATAAAGGCTGAAAGAATAAAACTGGGGATTGGGAACACAGTAAAAAAATATCATATTACAAGTTTTTTCCAGGTCCCGATGTATACTAATTACAGTTAGGTTTAATGTTTCCAGAATCAGGAATATAAAGGGATGTGGAAAAAATTGTAAAACTGAGAACAAAAGTTTTACAATTTTTGTAAAAACTTTAAAAACTTGATCTTACCAGAATCGTAATAGCTCATCACAGTTTAAGTCAAAATGTATGTCCTCCTAGTAATTCAGCACTTGATCATTTTTCAAATTTTATATTAATGAACATAATTAGCAGATCTTTTAGCCTAGGTAATTAGGCTATTTAGAATATTTAGGCCATTAGTGATGGATTATGTCAAATACTAAATCCGATTCTTTCTTTATATTTGTTCTTCAAAAATACATTGTATAGACTAAAATGCTGAAACACCTGACTTTCCAGTCACATGTGGTTCTTTTCCAAACTGTTACCACAAAATTGGAGGCAGAAATCTGTATTGGATGTCTTTGGATGCACTGAATTATTCCTTCCCAAAAAAACTGGTCTACCATGACACTAGTGCACAAAGCAAGCTCCTTGAAGATATGGTTTACACGGATTGGAGTGAAAATCTTAAATGGCTTGCTATAGAGCTTATACCTCAAACTGATAAAAGACCTTTGGGATGAACTTTAACCTTTACATTTATCTTAAATTCGATGAATGTACAAAGTTTTGAATATTAACTTGACATGTTTAGAACAAATGCGACAGAAGCAACAGGAATAGCTTAAAAGCTAGTGAGTTTTTTTTCTTATGTAAACAACCATGTATCTGAACACAATGGGTATTATTAAGGTCAGCAAAAATAATTGAGCTCATGTGCATATATCGTACAATAAGTCAATAATTTAATTATCATGACAAGGCTACAATTAATTGGGCTTCTTGGGAAACATAAGTCAGGACTGAGAAGCACAGTGGTGCTTTCATTCGCCTAATGGTTTGGCTGAAGATATTAAGATCTGCCCTTTATAGCATAGTATTTTCAAACTCTAGAAGAACCTAATACATATAAGTGAATAGAATGCAACTGAATAGGCACAGAGATACACTGTTTTCCTGTATCTTCAACAAGTTGAGCAATTTGGGATTGTGTTATGTAATTGTCCTGGCCCTGAATCTCCCCACCTACACCAGCCTACTCTTTCCTCTTTCAGGAAAAGCCACTTTAGAAAGAAAAATCCTCCAGCTTCAGGGATGAAAATTTTGCAAACACAGAGAGGGAAAGAGAAAGTGCTGTTTTTTTCTTTTTTCGTCCGGAATTTATTCCCCTGCATGTCTTAGTACTCCCCAGACTGGCGTATAGCATGACTTCCTTTAGTGCGGGCCTGATGAATAGCCTTCAGCCTGCCTTGCACCTTCTTAAATTCCCCCAATACTGACGCACTGTTTGCCTAAACATGTTTCCAATTTAGCTGTTCTCAGGCTTTTACCCCTAAACTGCACGCTAGCATCTGCCATTTTTTTCAGTCTGTGAACAGAGGTGCTGCTCCTGTAAGGAAGATGCTTTTAAAGGCAAAAATCTTTATAATCTTTAAAATAAATACTGTTTTTTAGAATTTCCAGGAACATAAGACAAATTTATGAAGCAGTGTGTCTTTTGTGTTTTAGATTAACAGTGTCTAAACTGAGTGTTTCAGTGATACATTAGAAGCCATTTATGTAAGTAAGCAGACAACAATAACGTGTTTTGGAATCAGGAGCACAACGCAAAGCTTTGTGTTCTACAAATAGAGCACAACAATACATTTAACACTTATACATTAAGCACAAATGGGCAATACCCAGTGGCAGGCAGCTTACTGCATAGTGCATTGGGAAATACTACTACAGTTAAAGTAACCAGCCTTTGCCCTGCTGCGTGATGAGAAGAGATGCCTGATTTGTGGAAAGTGAATATAATTCTTTTCAGTACTCATCCTCCCTGCTCCACCTGCTTCAACTTCCCGGTCTGCTGATGACTTTGCCTCCTTCGTTACGAGAAGACGATACAGTAAAAAGATTAAGGAATCTGCCAAATTTCTCAACCATAGCAGAATAAGAGGTGCTGCAAGAGGATCTAATCACTTTAACTATGCTCCAGACCATCACACAAGACCCGATGCGATTCATCACCATATTCATCAACTGGTCCTAAGCATTCAGCCATGTATCAACTACCTTTAAGAGAGCAAGTGTTATTCCCATATTGAAAAAACCTGCTCTGGATCCATTGGCCATCAACAACTACTTCTCTCCTTTCTTTCTTTCTAAAACTCTGGAAGGCACTCATTTTAACCAACTGACTATCTCTAACTATACTACTTCCAAGACCTCAACCACTCTGGCTTCAAACAGCAAATTCCACAGAGACGGCCATTATTGCTGTCACTAAGAAACTACACGCTGCGGGATCAACCAAGCTGTCATCTGTCCTTATTCTCCTAGACCTGTCAGCATCGTTCAACACAGTTATCCATAAGACTCTCTTGTCAACCCTCAGTATCATTGGTATCTTTGAAACAGCATGAGAATGGTTTGCTTCCTACCTAAAAGGTCGCTTATTCCAATTAACATGAAGGGGGTCGACATCTGCCTCCACTGGCGTCTCTTGTTATTCGAGACAGTACTACTGCAACTCTCTGCAGGCAGGTCTACGTCTAAACACTATTCATCCATTGCAAATGATCCAAAACGCAACCAGGGCGACTTGTGTTCAACCTGCCCAAGTTCTCCCACACCACCCCACTGCTGTCCTCCCTTCAATGTCTTCTGGTAGCTGCATGCCTCAGATTCAAAACACTGATGCTTGCCTACAAAGCTAAAAATGGACCAGCACTTTCTTACCTCAGGGACCTCATCACTCCTCACACTGCAACAATCTGCCTGAGATCATCTAGCACTGCTGGACAGGTCCCACCTTCTGTCAGGGTAAGAGGTAATTATACTTCAAGGCTCCTCATTGTTCTGGCACCGAGGTGGTGGAATGAACCTCCCCTAGATGTCCGATCTTGAAGCGACAGGTGAAGCCCTACCTCTTCCTGAAAAATGTAAACTAGCACTTTTTAAACCTTTGCTTTGTCTTTGTTTAAAAAAACATCCTCTGAGCTGTAGGTTGATGGTATCTTAAGTTTGAAATCTAGCAAACTAGTGTTGACTTATTCATTGATGAGTAATGACCAACATCATTCCTTCTGATAAAAAAGTTTGGTATATATGATGAGTCAATGCTTGAAGACTTTTAAAGTCTCTTTACCTCTTTTATTATAACATCATACATTAATAATAATTATGAATATTGATTGTAAACAGAAAACCAAATTTTGCTCCGTTGAAAAAAACTTACTACAGCTGCTATTATGTAATGCATTTTTTGTTTGCTTTCAGTTTTATTTTTTAGGAGGAAATTAGGTTGTTAAACACTAACAGACAGTGACAATCAAGCAGTTTAAGTGTGGTAGTCCTTGAAGGAGAACCTAAATGTAATAGATTCTAGATTGTCATATAAGTCAAACAACAAATGATAGAGCAAAATATATTAGCTGAAAACTGACCCTCGCACCCCTGGAAGTGATTAGAAGGAGTATTTTATACTTTAAAGCACTTTTCGTACCCTCTGTCCTGCATGAAGTCATAGACCACAGTCACTTCTTTCCCTTGGAAGTCCACCAACAATCTTTTACATAAACACTAGCGGTTTACACCCATCCAAACAGGGAAGAACCACAAGAACATGCCTGAGGTTAACCAAACACAATGTACCTCACCCATATTGCAAATGCAGCATCATAACTTTGATCGAAACCTACATTCATGCAGACAAGAACAAGATGGCTTGTAATGCCACACATACAATGACCACTATCTGTAGAAATGAATGAATCTGTACCGCAAAAAAATGTGAACAATATCTTTTTATCTTGTGATGTCTTTTTAATATGATAAAGCTGGTATATAGTATATGAGGTCCCACAGTGGGTGACGACACTGATTAGTGTTTCGCAGCAGGGGACCGTCTCTTCCTCCACTGGTGGTCTAATCTGGTCTGCTTGCTAGACCAGTCCCAGACAGCTACATTACGCCCACACTGACCCCAGCAGAGGCTCAATAACCAAAACCTGTTTTCAAGATATAAATGAGAAAGCTCTGAACGGTGAATGAACCCCAGTCAATTATAATGGATGATCTGATGTGTCCAAGTCTAGGAGCTGAACAGTTATAGATCAATAAATGATCTCACATAAAAGAAATCAGGTTACACCCCTGAATATTCACTATGGGGGTTCTGTCAGGTTTGACCACAGACACGTAGGCTCTGACATTTTCAGTCACTTTAACAGAAGTGCCTCTACATGTTACAATGAGACCACTGTGCTTACTAGACTAGAAAAAAAAATACACAAACTCGTCTGGACAGCATGCCTGTAGTACAAATCAAAAGGATTTGTACTACACATTCTCTACAAGGCATAACAATTAACTGAGTGGATCAATAATGAAATAGTAATACTTTCTTTCTCTTTTTTTTTAATACTTCCCTCTTATCCAAAGAAATGTAAAAAAAAAAAAAAATGTTGTAGTAGGAATACTGATGTGCCGTAGAAAAATATTGTTCTGTCAACCATCTACACATACACAATCACATGTGCATGAGATGGTAGCTCAGTGGTCAAGATGCTGGACTTCTGTTCAAAAGGTTATGAGTCACAGCATCACCAAGCAACCACTGCTGGATCATTGAGCAAGACCCATAACCCTGAACTACTCAGTTTAGATGAGATAACTGAACTTCCCTCTGGACAAGGGTGCCTGCTAAATGCACATATAAATGCACACTTTAACATATATCATACAGTAAGAACACCTGCATACATGCTCATTCGGGCAATTATCCAATCAGCCAAGCTTTTGGCAGCAGGGCAATGCATAGGATTCACATAAAAAAACAGAATTGTGGGTATATATCTAATCTCTGTAGTTTTAAATGTGGTATAGGTATATTTTTATGCAAGATAGGTTAGCTTGAGAAATCGCTATTTTTCTACGACTTTAACACAAAACTATCTCCGGAGTTTACACAAAGTAGTGTAGAAAAATGGAAAGAAAAAAAAATCCAGTAAACTGCATCTAATTTCCTAGTTAATGATAGAGGTAAAAGAACAATGAGTAGTGACTGACAGGAAGTCTAGAGTAACTCAAATTATCACTCCTTACAACAGTGGTGAGCAGAAAAGCAATTCAAAATGCATAACACGCAAAACCTCATGGACGATGGGCTACAATAACTTAACAACACATAGGCTTCTACTTCTATCAGACAAGAACAGGAGCCTGAAGCTACAATGGACACAGGCTCTGTCCTGTTCTGATTTGTTCAGGTGTTCCCAATAAAGTGGTCATGTGTGCATAATTCTTGATATTCATTTGAGCCAAAGTTTCACTTCTGAGACTCATTTCTTATTTATACAACACATTTGGCATACTACTTGTAGTCTTGGTATTGCTTGGTATTAGACAGGAATCTCGAAACATTTTTCAGTGCTATATATGAATTCAAGGTACAATTACAAAACAATTCTCTTTGCATTTTAATGATTCTTGATTTGTTTTCCTAGCCTACATTAGTACGCCCACTCACAACTCTTCAAACATAATATCATCTCCATGCATTGAAGAAGAGAATATTTCCTGGCTCATACTTGAATCAATTCATTGCTGCATCACACAAATGCAAAAAAGGTAAGAGAAAGCCTTGGCACAGTGATAGATGATGGTGATTAATAGTTACTTTTACTTAATGTGGGTTTGTTTAATTGGCTGTTTCTCAATAAAATGTACTTCATGAGCTTCACCTGAACTACCATCTTAGTAACAAATAGTCCAGCCGGCATCTAGGGGAGCTCAGGTTCACTCTCCAGAAGACTTCTCAAAGATTTTTGATGTACCTCAGGAACTTTCCTTTATTTCAGAATTTTCACCAAAGATACAACATTTAACTATTGAAATAACTCAAAAAAACTTGTTTGTTTAATAATGTATACCAATGACAGTAGTGATGCCCATCACATCATCACCAGACACGGATCCGAGGATGAAACAGGCATGCATTGCTCAGTGCAGGTCTGAGAATTTTGTCGAAATGTCCACGAGTTAAACTGATCTCAGCCTGTGCTATAGAAGGACCACACCATCCACTCAAAACTTACTACCACTGGAACATCCTTCAGCATTACCTGGCCTCGAGAATGCACTACACTGTGGAACCACACTGCAAAAACATTCAAGTACTATGTTATAACCCAGTAATAGATACGTTAATTTCTGATCTAATCCAATCTAATCTGATCTAACCTAATCTAACTTAAAATAAAAAAAAAAAAATTTATTACAGCAATACATTTGTGAACATCAGACGACCAGCATAAAAAATAAATGGAAATCAGAAAAGGGTCGTACCTTGATTATCATCATCCATGCTTACTGCTGAAGGAGAAGGTGCGGTAACAAAAAAACGGATAAAAATAACACGGTCCGAGCCAGATGGCTGTTGCAGTGTGGGTTTTTACGTTGAAGGCTGCATTTAAACGCGGCTCGCATCACACACACACACACACACACACACACACACACACACACACACGGCTCTTGTCTTGTATTAGACTCAGACCATAAATGAGTGTTCACTGTGCTCTAGAGTCAGTTTTGTCCCTGTTCGGTGTGAATGGGTGGAAAAAGCCTCTTCATCCAGGATGTCACTGCTGCTGGTTGAACCATTCGGCGGACAGACGCGTCCTCTCCATCCAGCACACCGTCACTTACATCTGGGTTTCACGGCTCCGTTGAAAGCGCTTATTTCACACTGGTCTTGCGGCAAATCCCGCCTCCTGTGTTACGACTTGCTGGTGGTACATACTCCGAATTCGTCCGGTAAATCAGAATCGGAGGATTGTGTGCGCCTATGAGCTTCTAACCAATCGTAGTGTGAAAGGCGGGATTTGGAGGAATACGATTAAGGGGGAAACGAATTAATACGTTACAGCTGCCGTTGTTACGTCATCGCACTGTGCCCCGCCCCCTTTTACCGCTATAAACCGGCGTTCACGTGACTCATCGTGTCGCAGGCCGATATTGCCGCTAAGAGGATAGTACATTATTATGATAGTGGAAGGTGAAGTTAGAAAAACGTTCAGCCGAACACAGCTGCTAATTATATTTATATAAAGATTAAATTATTAAATTGTGATTTACTTCTTTTAACAACCATTTAGTAGGGTTCAAGATCAATTTTAGACTCACCACCAATTATCAGAGAACTAGGTATTACAAAGAAGGCTCAGTGAAATGTAGATTAGTTCGCATATGTGATGAGCCAGACGTGCATAGAGTACGTGCTGAAGTAAACAAAACCAAATGTACACCGAACATTCAGAAATACGATGAGACGAAAATGCCCAAAAGGAGGGAAAGTAAACATTTAAATGAAAAAGGTTGTTACAAGATGGTCTTCTCCACAAGCACTGTCACTATCCCATCCAGGTGGTACCTAATGAAAAGTGGTAGAGAAGCAACACCCAGACAGCTTGTCGAGATCTGACTAAAACCACTAGAGAAGTGTGGGAGTTAACAGTACATTGTTTACCAGCGAGTCATACAACCACTGAGAATCTTTGCAACAACAGCAAAAGCGAATAGAGCACCAATCGAGGTGCATCATGGCCATGCAAGATGCCCAGCTGGAATCAGCATTTACTGCTGTACACTGTATGAAAAGATAGCTGATGGATTTGTTGATGTTGATTGTAAAAAATCGACAGGACTAAGAAAAGCTAGCTCGACTTTTGCTAACGTAAAATAAAGACAACATGTATTGATTTTGAATGAACAAACTGAAGCATTTATAGTTTGTGAATTTATATACATGGTATTAAACTCAGTTATGTCCGATTAGTAAATGCCAAATGTAATGAAATCTCATTCGACTAAGCATATTCATATCTCCTGAAATGAAAGCAATTTCAGATATAGCTGCTTTAATACGATGATTTAGACCCTATTTTTTAACCTATATAGGTCTAGCATCTGTCCTGTAATATAACACAAAACAAATACATTAATGCTCAGCAATAAAAGTTAGTGATCTTATTGATAATGGAACAATGTAAAAAAATGTGTATATGCACGCTTGTGCATGCATGTGTGTGTCATCAGGGGCTTTAGTGTAGCTTTCCAGGGGTTGGTTGCCAGAACGATCTATTACGTTTAATAGTCAAATGGAGATCTTGAAAAATCACAGTAACCAACATAAGGATCCAGTTTAGTTTAAACTTTGCTTAATAAGCTTTTTATACAGCACCATTATTATTATTCTCAAAAATAATAGTCTGAGTCACTTGAGCGCACTAAACTTAACAGACAGTTCACACACAGACTTCTACCACCAAATCTGACTCTTCAATTTAATAGTCTGAACCCCTGACGCCAATTGCGTTTTTTGCCTACTTGGAAATTTGAAAATTGAGGTCACATATAATAAACATGTGGCAAATAAGATAAAGAATCGGCACTAGGGCTATACTCCTCATATACTCTTAAAAAGCAAACAGTGATGGTAGTGAGTTGTATTAACTTTGCCTGCAGATTCATACACACAAGGATTCAATTATAACATTACAGCTTGTCAGAGTGGGGATAGGAGGGGCTAGAAGGGGGGTTGGGGTGACTAAGGTCCCTTTCAGATCAGAATTGGGTGATTTGCTGCAGATTATCTTTGTTTGTGATTAGATTAGAGCACAGAAAATTGTGCCATTACATCATTTCAGAAGAGACTTGGTATAAAATACAGCCCAGTTGATAGATTTGAGCATGAGGAATTCATTCAACACAAAAGGACAGAAAATATATTTATATTGAACACTTTTTTGCAAAGAATTGGTTTGACAGATTCCAGTAAGATACCAGAGACTTTGCTTTTTCACAACAACCCTGTTGTGAATGCTGGATTTTTTATTGTTTTTTCGCTAAACCAAAGAAGATCCTAAAACAAAAGTCCGTGGACTGACTCAAAAATTCCAAAGCTTTCCGACCTGGATTTTCTGCCAGATCGTGTCAGAAAAATGTCTGAAAGAAATCTGGAAGTTCTTTCCTAGAGTTAGCAAATATGTCCACTGGTGGAGTGGGAGTTATAAAGCGAGAGGGAGAGTTTGGGAATTTGGGGGGTGGCTCCAGTTTGGGGGAGTATTTCCTGCTCAGAAAGCAGATGTCTGGCCCACTCCAGGAAACTCTCTGTTTTCTTAGTTTTTCTTTTTTTTCTGCATTCCTTGGGTGTGGATGCTTTTAACAAAAACATCAAGGTCATCTAAAGAAAAATCCGCATCATTGATTTAAATATGTCCAAATGTTATTCCCATGTTGCATCTGTTTCTCTCAGTAATGTGCTCTGGAAAAGGATTCTTTACATCTGAAAGGGGTTCTAATTAAAACTCTCTCTGAGATGGAAACACTGTAGTAAGGTTCTGCAAATAACCTTTAAATGCGAACTTTAGGATGAACACTGTCCTAACACTTCACAGTTCAAGATAAAACCTTAAAAAAAAGAGTTACACTAAATGAAATCTGGATTGTGGTAATCATCCAAATGGGGACAACAACAACCACACAACATTATTAGCTTATTTATAGATCTTAAGGCTTATTATCCAGTTCAGGGGAAACAATGCAATGTTCAAATTAATATTACATTGTTAAATTGAGAAATAGATGTGTAGAGGCATGCATGATTAGGCCCCTTGAATGAAACGCTCACAAAATAATAACTGCCATTAGCCTTTCGTCAGATGGAACAAATCACTAGCGAGAGGTCACGCACAACAGCTACCATTATTCTCAAAGACAAAAGCTAAATAGCAAAGTATATTGTTGCATGGTACAGTGCTTCACAATTCACCACTCTCCATAATGCACCATACCCTGCTGACTGCCATCAGACAATTGGGTATGCTTGCATGAAATGTAAGGCATGGCTTTGCCAGAATGCATTCAGTTAGCAACATGCTGAGGGCTGGCACCTCTGGGGCAGTATGTGTCTGTCTGATTATAGATTCAGACAGAGAAGATGGACACATGCTGACCGACTTCTAGCAGCCTGAATGAGCAACTGGAACGTCCCTGTTCTGTGCATATGCTCCAGTCGCCCCAGTCAGAAGACCCCCCCTTTCGACCTCCCAAAGGCCAAAAGCTCCAGATTCAATCAGGTCAAATATAGCTAAACCTTAATTTGTTATTAGACACACTGCATGTTGTAGATAAAATATTTGTTCAAGTTATATTTTTTATATGAATGCTTTTTAACAAGCTGCCAAAGATGCTGTTGCTGCCTGTCAATAGTTTTGTAGTTAAATCACCTTCCATTTCTGCTAATCTGTATGTGAGAGAGAGAGAGAGAGAGAGAGAGAGAGAGAGAGAGAGAGAGAGAGAGAGAGAGAGAGAGAGAGAGAGAGAGAGAGAGAGAGAATGGCATCCAGACACTCAGACAGACAGACACATTTAAACAGGAAGAAGAACTTATAGTCTCAAAAGGAAAATTCCACATTGCTATTAAAAACAGCACAGTTAAAAAATGAAGGTGGAGTAAAAAGGGAGTAGCAATAAGAATTATGTAGCTAGAAAATACATATACATTCAAAATGTAGCTCTCCAGGATTGAGGATGAAAGAGGAAAAAAGAAGTTTTTTATGGTGGATTGGAGCTGGTGGAAAGGGGCAGGACAGGGCCAGAGGAAGTACAGAGCATCCGGCATCATCTGTGTCCATGCCTGTCACTTACCTCCCCAAAATGTTCTTTGCATTAGAATTTTAAATGGACAGAGCAGTTGCTTTTGCTTTGACCTAAAGTGGATGAGCAGATCAGTCTGGACCCCAAACTGGACCACAGTTGATCCAGATTGTATTGTTCATATAAAATTAGACTACTTGTGAATTTACTGAAAAACAGGGTCAGCTAATCAGCATGAGATTGATTTTAAATTACTATTTTCAATTATTTTCATTTTTCCCAAAAATGATTGAGATTGCAGTTCTGATTGTAGATTGAAATCCTGAATTCACTTCTGCATTTAGGCTATGACTTCTAGCACATGAGAAAAAATCTAAACTGTACAGTAAATTCTGAAAAACTAATTATTTTAATTACTTTTAAATTCATATCAACATGGGCATGGGAATATGGATGCCTTATGCAAATGTATGTTTATTTTTAGTGAAAGAATACTCAACATAGAGCATGAAGACAAAATATTCTTGAAAATATGTTAAAGTAATTATGGTGTTTGAAA
This sequence comes from Silurus aristotelis, assembly GCF_946808225.1. NCBI lineage: Eukaryota > Metazoa > Chordata > Actinopteri > Siluriformes > Siluridae > Silurus > Silurus aristotelis. The sequence goes on along the minus strand of NC_139590.1, from coordinate 15,551,399 downwards.
TTACATAAATCATCAGCACACTAAACTGAACTTTTGCTATGTTTCTACACGGACGGTTTTATTTGCGGGACGTGTGCATCATGGCGGAGTTTTTTTTTATATCTAAGTAAAGAAGGGATGTTGTGAACAAATATGTTTTGCATTGAAGGTTTTACTTTCGCCTCTTTTATATTTATTTATTTATTATATCAAAAATAGTCAAACAGAAATGTGCATTGCATTAATCGCGCGTCAATAAAATCAGTGCAGTTTTATATATACAGTCAACCCCATTCTCATTTGGAACCTATAAACCAACAAATAATTGCGGATTATTTAAAAATGTGCGGGAATAACATGTTTTCACTAACTTTTCATAAAATTTTGTAAACACATTATAGTATTAAAGTGACATAATGTCTAGATGAATTCACTAAGGTACCATAGGGGCTGCGGGGGTGCGTCTAAAATTCGCAGATTTTTTTAATTACCGGGGGACCACTGTATATATGCATGTGTGCGTGTGCGTGTGTGTGTGTGTGCGTGTGTGTGTGTGTGTGTAAGTACAGATGAGAAAACAAAATAATAATCAACAAGTAGAACTATGAAGCAAGAAAAATGACTATAAGTACAGGCAAACTATGAGCAAGACTGTGAAATAAGCAAATACACATATTTAAGACCAATTCAAAAACATGCACAAATAAGTTATCCTAATTAGTGATAACAGAACAGGGCTGAGTGCTCAGTGATGGGTGATGCAGTCAAAGTCCATAATTCTGACAATATGCATTAGGTTTCAAATAGACTTTGGCTTATTGCTACCACGATTAACCTGATCTGAAATTCAATACTTTGTGATATAGATGCATTAAACAGAATAAGCTAATCAGGCTTTAATTAGATTTAATCCCAAGGTTACGGTGCTTCCTGTTTGGGTTTCTTCCATGTTCTCTGGTTTCTTTCTGCCTCTCGAAAATATACAGGTACAGTACGTGGACATTGACCCTTTGTGACCCTAGCTGTTATAGTGTTTGACTGCGCATGTGTTTAACTATGCATGCTGTCCTGCAATAAAAAGAATGGAAAAGCTTTTAGACTGTTTTTTTCAGATACTCCACTTTCAGTCACTGTTCCTGGGATGGGCTCCGGTCCAGATCCACCCTGAACCTGACCAGGAAAAGAATCGTTTGATTGTAATACCACACACCACATGCTGTTGTGTGTGTACATTCTTAAATAACTTAATGCAGACAAGATTCATGATCATTTAAAGCTCATATATTTAAGTTTGCAGTTGGTTTTACGTAACATTCAAGATTTTCATCTCAATGTGCTTTTCCTATTCAAAAAGAATCCATCTGTCACTCGAGTACATGCTCAAGTCCGGAACCTTGTGCACAAGGATGCGCCTGATGTAAAACACTGAACACACAAACTCACCACTACACACTTTTAAGACAATAGTCAGCATACAAATCTGCTAAAAGTAGCAACTGCACAGCAATTTTACCTTTACATAACCAGTATTCTGCATGAAACAGTAAGTTGCTCTGCTTTAACCATTTTCTCTGTTTCATCATTTTAAGGCACTTTCGTTTGCAAAGTGCTCAGTGCAGAAGATTAAATATATGTAGCCGTAATGCAGAGAGGGTTGATGCACAATGGTTAAGGCAGTTGCCTTGGAAACACATTATTGAACCGTGCCATTAGATATGTTTTGATCACGTCATTGGATGGAGTGCTGGGAGAAAAAATAAAAATAAAGCTCCACAGGGTCGAACTGCAGACGTTCCTATTTTTTTTTCAATACTTACCTACTACATGATTTATTTAGACTCGTGGTCAGTCATTTCTGAAGTGGTGCCTCATATCAAACAGGCATAGTTATTTTTAAACAGCTAAATTAAAAACAAAAAGCAACAAAAAGACATTTCAATCAACAAATTAGCCAACATAAAGGGTTGCATTTTACAAATTTCTCTCTAATACAGTGCAAAATCTCTGCATTTGTCTATGTGAAACAACTATCTTTATGTGGAAAGCAGTGTGATTAAATCCAATGTCCCTTGTTTACTAACAGTTCAATGTTCTTTGCTGTGTAGTTCCTCACATACAGTACATGTGCTGCCCCTCTATGGGCAATAGACCGGTTGTTTCACTATAAAGCATTACTTGTTTATGATTATGGACAGGTCATACAAAACAAGATGGCTTTATAGACTCAAATTAAACCTTTTTAAACTGGATCATTGCTTAATCTGTCAGTAAGGCAATCCACTGCATATTATATGAGAAATAAACAAAAAGGGGTGCTTTGTTCTAGAAAAGTACTCAATAACATGGTGTAGGAAAGTGCTAACATCCCAGTGTATTTGATTTGTCTTATACCTTAGTAAAAGTGAGTGTATTCTTTCAAAGTACACCTTATTTACAATGTTTACAATTATTATTTTTTGATGCATTTCAATTTTTTCAATTAATTTTTTGTTTCACAACTGTTTTTCCCTTTTCCCAGACTATTATTTCCTTTTAAAGATATTAAGTCATGAAAATGCAGAATGTTTGGTTATTATTTTCATAGTGGAGAGTAAAGTTACCGGTTCACATCTGACTTTTACAAAAAGCTGACACCGGAGACTCCTTCTACACATGTGAAAAGAGAAGATTTCAGTTTAATGGTAGCTCAATGGTTAAGAGGTTTAATTTGAGATTTTTTCAAGCCTCCACTTCTGGGCCTTAACCCTCAAGTGGTCAGTTGTATAACGAGAATTGTAGCATGTCAGAATGCCAAATATTATAAATGTAAAGGCTCTTTGAGAATGTCCTCACAAAAAAACTTAACAGTGAACAACCATTGCATTGTGTAAATCTCACTGTGTGGATGGGACATTATTGTCAGAGCTGATTGCAAAGAAAACAGATCAACACCAGCTACACTCAAAATCAAAGCGCCGGTATTCGAGTGTTACATGCCGTGACAATTCGTCTAGAGAAAGAAACGCTAACAATAAAGCTCGTTCTTCATTCTTTTATTGTTTTTCAGGTTTTTACATTACTTATACTTGCTGTTTAAAATAACTGCACATTTAAAATAATGCACAGACAAAAGACAAACAGGACATGTCATATTTAAGTCATTTAAGACATTTAAAAGTACCATATTGTCTAAAATCAGCTGAATTGACTTGCAGGCTGGACAAAAAGACTGCAATTTACAGAAAATAAAAACAGTGGAGCCCATCAGACAAAATGATGGGATTATTGTTCTGTGGCATTCTGTAAAAATATTAATAAATTAAAAAAAGAAAAAAAGGGGAAAAACAAACAAACAAAAAAAAAAAACACCAGAGCACTAACGTTATCAACAAGAGGTAAATTGGTAGTGACTTTATCATGCCACCCTATGGCCTGACTCTTCTTCTGCATCCACAATTAAAACGAATACCCTGGCATGCTTTTGTACCAAAATGCAAACTAGACTTATTGTTTTAAAATGTGCCAATAGCAATCGGTTATTAAGTAATCACATTTCTCAATATAAATTAAAGGCTACTGCTTTATATAGGCTGTAAAAGCGAATAGAAATAAAATAAAATAAAATAAAAAACCCAGCTATCTAATGTTAACTTTTACTAAACATGTCCCATGAGATGCTCTGTTTTAAACAAAGTGGTAAACAAGAACAAGTCATTACCGCCTGTAATCAGCACATGAGGTTTCATGCAGCCAATGTGCGAGAGTTAAGTGCTACATAACCAAATCAACAGAAAAAACTCACCCGACTTTTTACAAACTAAGTGAAAGAAGGTGTGCATCACTCTATCACCACTGAGAACTCCTCTCGAATGAATCTCTGATCTCAGAGCCGTAGTGGACCTATTAAAAAAGGGCAATCAACATTCCCCCAAAAGCAAAATTGGACACTTTTACATGTGAGCCAAGACTGTAACATCTCCCTAGAATTTCCAGCATCCACCTTCAAATTATCTTATCACAAAGAACACTTCCCAAATATTTCCATTCCAAAGCCACGGCAGTGTAAGATGCCCAGCTGTAAAATCCCACACGGTTCCCATTTTTCCAGGCATGATTATACTCTCTTCTGTGCACTATCCTGTGGAGAAACAGCATGGGAACGATTGCAGTACTGGGGTTCCTTTGGCTTTGGATGGCTCCTGAAGCAGCAGCAGCAGCAGCAACAGCATAGGAGTCTTCTGGTCCAGAGATGTTGACACTTCAGTTAAGTTCTTGAATGGAAGCTAATGTATCTCAATGTGGACCTGCACAAAACAAAAAGGATCAACGCACTTATGCATTAAAAATTAAGTCCCACTCAAACAAGGAACTCAAACATATATTGCATATGGTGTATTAAAAGTCTCTGCCGTAATTTCTAAACGTTTTAGTTTGTTATATTCAGTTCAATTTGTGATCCGAATCATAGACGCAAATACCTGCAGGAAAAACACTGTGCCTTCGTGGTGCAGCAAAATGCAGTGATTTGTCAATGCGTAACCGAGGGAATATACACTATGTGCTGCGATAAATATTTACAGAATATATTTATTAGAAAGATTTGATCCATCAAATCAAAAGTGAAGGTTGAAGTTGAAGATTATGAGCCTTTGTGTAAGGTGGTGGTTCTTAAACCCCCCCTAGCGGTTTTGCAAAGAATATTATTCAGTTGTAGCAATAAGAATCACAACTCACTAGTGTGAAAATGATTATTCAGTGGTTCCGTTCTAAGACGCAGCCCCTATGGTACCTTAGTGAATTAATCTAGACATTTCGCGGATTTTCCGAGCCGCGAATTATCGGGGGTTGATTGTATAGCATGGCATAAAATTGCCTTAAACTTCTTGCATTTTGATGTAGTAAAATGTCAGTGGCTCAACAGTTTGGTTTGCAAATCAAACAACGTAACTATTTTAAAGAGTCTTAGCATTTATTAGCGTGTTCATGGCTAACTCTTCTGTGCCCTAGTACAACAAAGGTTTTGGTGATGTTTCAGCGTTATTTTTTTTTTTTTACATATTCATATACACACACACATTATATATACATATATATACATATACACGTATATATACGTATACATACATACACACATATATAATATATACACACACACACAAATATATATATATTTTTTTTCATAATAGCTTACATAGGTTGACATTCCTGATATACAAGTACAATTATTATTATTATTTTTATTTTCTAATCTAGATTCTAGAATTAATATGCGGCCCCTCTAGCGACATCTGGTGGCCACCAGTTTGAGAAACACTGCCTTAGCCAAATGTCTTTCAAAGCTTTACCTAACCTAATCATTCTTATGGCTGAATTAGGAAGCATAACTAGCACATTATGCTACTTTTTCTAAATGAAGTGATTTTAGGGACGGCCTGTACTTATTATAGAGTTCTTATATCTTATAGTTATTGTAAATGAATCAGTACTTATATCCCGGTAGGTCTATAAATAAAATCAGGCTGGATCATAAAGCATCCTGTTGATAAATAGTTGATGAATGCAGTGCTACAGCTCTAATAAGGACAACATTTTAAATATGTAGTATATTAGGTAAATATTAAAATATTAACAAGAATCCTATCCGGGGTGTATTCCTACCCTCCAACCAGTGGTCCTGGGATAGGCTCCAAATCTGTCATCAGCTGCTGAAGTTGAATGAATAAATTAAAATATTGTGAAAAAATAAGAATGTGCTGAAATGAAGTTAAGGGACTTATTGGCTATAACATGTTTGAATTTGTGGTTCAAACTGGTTTTGTGGAAATCTAAAGATTTGAACCTATAACAGTTTGATCATGAGCACAGGGTTGTAACGGCTCTGTTTCTGAATCATATTCATATTGCCCTTAGATCCATATCCAATAATAATAATAATAATAATAATAATAATAATAAAAGACATCCTGGTCATGCAGGATCTGGAACGTGTTTTCTCAATTTAAAGAAACACACACTAGTTAAATAAATTCACACCCTGGCTTGGTGCCTCAGTAAGTTCTTCTTCTTCTTCTTCATTATTTGTTTACCTGTAAGCGCACGTTGAACATCATGGAAGCGATGAGGTAGAGATAAGGGAATCGGATGCGGAGACGCCACGCCAAATCAAAAAAGATCAACAAAGTCCTCGTTAGTCCTTTGGAAAACACGCCGTACGTCCGACCCGCGGATCCCGAAAAGCGGAGCACCAGGTACGACAGTCCCGCCATAAGCCGCCGTTCAGAGCGCGCTGCTCCGCTGGATTCCTCCAACTCCTTTTTCCCCACCGGCTCAAGCTCCACAACTACGTGAGCATGTTTTTGCACTCGGTTCAATCTTAAAACGCTCTGCATCTACCTTGGTGAACCCATACTCCACCCTCTGTGCTACACCAACACCGATATGCTTGACCCGGAGCAATATTGTGGGACGAACTTCCGGTTACCGTAAAGGCTGCTTATGTGCGAATGTGCAGCACACATGTACACACTCTCTCTTTGTCTCTCAACACCATACACAATTTACAATAAAAATAGAAATAAAATATAAAATATAAATAAGACACATCAAGGCACAAACATTATGAATTATTCTGAGAATTGTTTAAAAAAAATTAGGCTGTGCAAATTATGAATATTTTGTGCTAAATATCTACATGCTGAGATAGTGGGTGTTGTGCAATGAGTCCAAACTCCTGTGAAAAGGGCCCGGATTGCCTGTGAAAAGAAGTTCCTACTCATTCTCTGCTGGCCTTCAGAGAGTAGAACCTCTTGCTGTAGATTGACTGCAAGTCAGGGAGATCAGCATGGATGTTATGCACCACACTCTGGGGAGCTTTGTGTCCTGCTTGGTGCTGTTTCCAATTCAGGAATTCTGCATTGCTTCCCATGAGGATGTTCTTAAGCACCGTAGAGAGCTATTATAAGTTTCTAAAGCATCTAATTTGGAAGAGACACTGATGGGCCTTCTTCACAATAATAGTGATGTGACAGGTCCATGATTGGTCCAGCATAATATTAAAACCTAGATACTGGAGACGACCCACACTCTCCACTGGAGCTCTGTTTATCTTAAATGGGTGGCATCTTTTCTCTTGATTCCCGCTAAAATCAGTAGGCAAGTCTTTTTGTCTTGCTGGTTCACCTTGCTGTTTTCCAGGTTTCTAATATCCTCCAGGTAGACCTTCTATTCATTTCAATTTTATTTGTATAGTGCTTTTAACAATGGACACTGTCACAAAGCAGCTTGACAGAAATGAATAGATAACAAATATAAATCTTTGATCTAAAAATGTACAAATTACTCCCTAATGAACAAGCCAGTGCAGAGTGGCAAGAAAAAACTCCCTGATATGGTATACGGAACAAAACTTGAGTGGAACCAGCTGAAAAGCAACCCATCCTCATTTTGCTGATGGTGAATGTCCATTTGTTATAGTTCCAACATTGTGGATGTTATTAGCTGTTTACTGATGAAGACTTGAGTGTAAAACTGTTCATGGTGATTGTAGTCCTGAGCCATTCTAGCAGACAGTTTGTAGTCCAAATCCATCTTCGTGGTTCTTAAATTAAACCCTTCAGAATAATCTCATGGATCTTTCAACTGTTTATGTGGAACCATTCTCAGAAGCAATCCAGAGGTAGTGTGTCAGTAGGTATTAGGCAGGTCTGCAAAGAAGAAAGAGACAGGAAGACTAGTACTGCAGGAGCATGTTTAACTCTGCAGAGAGAGAATACAAGAGAGAGAGAGAGAGAGAGAGAGAGAGAGAGAGAGAGAGAGAGAGAGAGAGAGAGAGAGAGAGAGATATGGATTATTAGGTACCGTTATTGTTACATAATGTTTAAAGACACTGTACATTGTGATCAGGGTGTCAATAGTGACTTATGGCAGCATAACTGAAAGGAAGAGCCAGAAGATATCACAGACATAAGATATCTCTGGTACAAGAGACGACCCACCACACCACTGTCAACAAAATTGGGTGAACAAGTGAGAGTGGGGGGGACGAAGCATCGAAACATCCCAGTTCACCAAAACACTCTATAACCATGATCCCACCAGATCTTCTATTTGTTACAAGCCCACCACCACAGTGTCAGCAGTGGAGAATGGTGGTAGAGTTAGAAGTGGCCATACAGTATAAGTGTACTAAGAGTACAACCCTGGGGGCTCCAGTGCTGAGGGTGAGAGAAGACCAGCATGCACCTTTGGTTTTATACCCACATTTTTTGCATTCTAAATTTAAACATTTGGCTTATGTGATCAAATAATTTATTTGACATCTGCCCACATCTGTTTTGTTTTAAAGTACTGAAAGGCTAAACCAAAAGGCCGCTTATGAAAGAGGGGACTTTTATTTTGTAATACCCGGAGCTGCACCGGAAGCGGGTTGGTACATTTATGAAGCTGGTTCCGTTGGGTGGTGGCTACAAACTTTTCTGTTACTCTGAGAGTCGCTGTTCGCCCAACGCTGGAATGCGCAAAGGGCGTGAAAAGTCGGCTTGAAATATTGATTAGTTTTCGGTGTTTGGGCGATTAGACGCGTTTTAAACTTGAAGTTGGGTGGCTATTTTCGATAAACTTGGAGCGGCGGGGATTGTCTGGCCAAGTGTTAGCGAGTTGCACGGCAGCTAACAAGTAATTAGCCAGGAAGCTAGCGAGTAACTGAGCGAGAGAGCGCCTGGAGACATCGCGGACCAATGCAGGCCATAAAGTGTGTCGTGGTTGGAGACGGGTAAGATCATGTTTTTACACTTCATACAGGTTACAATCTCCCCGTTTAATGTTACAATCCGATGAAATCTCTCGAGGCCGTGTGGGAAAGACCGGGACGGACAGTGTGGTTCTTTAGCAGTAATTGGGATTAATAAGATAACACGAAGCTTTCCGTTCACATTAATATTAATACTATATTATTGATTATTTTTATTGAAACACGATCATTTTTAATGAACGCAATTGATACTCACGTTGTTTTTAAAGCGAAATGTGGCCATTAAAACGATACGAATATGATCAGGGTTGAAATAGGATTATATAAACAGTATTACTAATGAGAAATAGGAATAAAAAATAATCGACATGAATATATTGACGGACGCAGATTTGTGACGTTGGTCCGATCAGTTACCTTTAAACCGCAGGGAGACGGAGTGTGACGTAGCATTTCCGGTCCCCGCTCCCAGTCTAATAAACCACCACACAGTTTGAATAACTGTAATCTGTGTGTCTGCAGAGAAAACACGATACCCCTGATGGATTTCTGTCGTTTTCTATTGTCAGGTTGTCCCACTGTTTTATTTTGAACTGTATTCTTGTATTACTTACTGTAAGTTTGAATTGAAAAGTGGGCGTGGCTCTGTTCCTCCCGGGAAAATCCAGCACCCTGTGCTGCACTTTAAACACAAAGATAAACTGTACATATGTTGATGTTGAAAAGTTTGAGGTGCTCGATGTTTCTGGTGATTTGTTGGTTGATTTTTCTTCTTTTATCCCCTGAAGTAAATACAGAAAGTCTGTAACTCACTCTTTACAACTGTAGTGACCAGAAAAGCTTCTACAGAAAACAAAAGCTTCTAGATGCAGACCACATCAGTTTCCATTCCTGTTTGCCAGTCTGAGGCCGTCACGGACACCGAAACTTATCTATAGTAGTTCAGGTTTAGCGAGTCTGCTGGGCCCTTGATAGCATTCGATTCTTGTGAGACAATGGAAATCAGTGTGGTTTCTGCTGTTTTAGTCCAGTCCTGTCTAAGTCTTGATAGTTTTCGTATGCTTTTCTGCTTGCCACAGTTTGTAAAAAGTGATTTGTTTTGAGCTGCCAGGGAGGATAACAATCTAGCAACTTTCCTCTGAATGCTCTTATCAACAGTGTTTCCACCCACAGAACACTCGCTCCAATCTCACTTTTTCTATCATTCTGTGTAGTCTTGAGGCTGAAATTCTCAGATCACTGGTTTCTGAAAACTCGAACCATTCCTTTTGATAAAATCGATATTAAAGAAGGAGTTCACATTTTCGTCTTTTTTATTTATTTTTTTTCTCCCTTGGTGAACAGGCGTTTTTAATAAAAATGAAAAGTGAGCATATATTTTACAGATACCAAAAGCTATTCCTTTTACTTAAGATATAAACTGCCACCAATAATGTAAACAAACTGTATTACAGATTAATAATACAGCTAATCTTTAGAAGTTTATGAAAACAATCTAGCTGAGATTATAGATGATTGGTCCTTTATTAATACTTCCAGGGACACTTTGCAATTAAAGATGCTGGCTTAGTTGTTCATTATCATCGTAAAAATTGATCATGATGAATTAGTAAAAATGAGTTCTATATTTGATATTGATTGTAGTCATGCGCAGCAGTGTTCTGGGAGTTTTTATGGTTGTTCCGAACACTTCCTTACCAAAAAAAAAAAAACAGATTACGAACTGAAGAAAATGGTTTCGGTTTACTCAGCTCGCTTTAAATAACATAACACAACCATGTAGGCTACGTCTTAACAGTCAGCCATGTCCATGACATTAATCAAATATACAGACTTCTGGAGTTGTTTATATTATTTGTGTCCATGGATCACCTCCCTGCCTACCCAGACTTTGGGAAGTCGAGATTGATCTTAAAGGAACTGAAAATCCTTTAAGTATTCTGCAACAATTATTTCCAGTCCATTGATTTGGCTAGTTGAGCAACCTTCTAAGACTTCCTGTGTTTCTAATAATAGTACTGGCAAGTTTCGCTGTGTCTGTCACTGGGTTTGCCAATTTTAAAATTCCACTTCCTAGATTAAAACACTTTCCAGTGTTGTCAGCATTTTCATCGGCATACACGTGACTGACATTGCTTTCCGGTATTTTGACTATGTTAAAAATTCGAAAGCTCGTACGATCACCTGGGCACCAGGTTTACATGAAGTATGTAAACTAGCTAGTTGACATACTATAGTCTGACTTCTTCAGAATCAATTTCCACTACCAGAGCAAAACTTGGCCATATTGTGTCTGAACTGTAACTTTCATTATTGTTGGTAATGTTTTTTTTTCTTCCCCCATTTAATCCAGATGTTTTGTCCCTCCACTATTTAAGAAAATGTTTATAAGTTGTTTTAGTGTATAGGTGAGGTAAGAGTGTCTCTGATTTTTCTAATGTGTCTTTATTTCAGGGCTGTTGGTAAAACATGCCTGCTGATCAGCTACACCACCAATGCATTTCCCGGAGAGTACATCCCCACAGTGTAAGCCCACACTGCATTCATCAGTCATCTACATTTTGCTTGGTGTATTAAGACAATCGGTTAGGTGCTTCAGTCTGCTTTTACTGTAGAACTGCAAGTTTTTTTTACCCTCCTCATTTTAGATCCATACCATACTAATTTGTCTAACAATGGTCTTGTTTTCTTTCATCGTAACTAAAAGGAAATAGATTAATGCTGCACTAACACCAGGTAGTTTTTGCCACAATTAAAATCAAGACCCAGTGAAAGTTTCAGGTAAATGAGTTCAGAGGCTTATTGGACTTTAAATATTTCGGTCACCTCCACAATTTTATCAGCAGTTTTAATACTCCTAGAAATTGTGCAGCTGGTGATTTTACCTATTTTATCATTTAAAATATTGCCCACTTCATTCATAGTAAGGTGATTTTATTTAATATTGAATCGCAAAGAAATATGAAGCTTGTGCTTACAGCAGAAAGTGAAACTATATATTTTTTTTTGGTTGGAATAATCAGATTACTCATTGGTCCCAGGTGTACATTCCAGTTAAATCCCTCCTTCCTTGTTTTGCAGATTTGATAATTACTCTGCAAATGTGATGGTGGATGGCAAACCAGTCAATCTGGGTTTATGGGACACAGCAGGACAGGAAGACTATGACAGGCTCCGTCCTCTCTCTTACCCTCAGACAGTAAGACCTATTTCAGTTATCTATATGGGACATGTTTGTGACCTTTAGGCAAAGCAAAATGATCAGTGTGCTCTTGTAACGAGACGTATGTCCCTTTTTAAAAAAATTTTTTTTCCTAGGATGTGTTTCTGATCTGCTTCTCCCTTGTGAGTCCTGCCTCTTTTGAAAATGTTCGTGCAAAGGTGAGACCAGATGACCCTTTTTTTTTTTTTTTTTTTGATAGATCTGTTGTATATTGAGACGTCCATACCAAAATGGTCAAATGTATTAATGGCTGGATATCGTTCAATCTCTACAGTGGTACCCAGAGGTGAGACATCACTGCCCCAACACTCCAATCATATTGGTGGGAACCAAGCTCGATCTGAGGGATGACAAGGACACTATTGAGAAGCTGAAGGAGAAGAAGCTTACTCCTATCACCTACCCCCAGGGCCTGGCCATGGCTAAAGAGATTGGTATGTGTGCAGTGTCAGGTTGTTGTGTTCGCGTGTGGTTGTTACAATTTAACGTATGCACATTCTAATCCTCAAATATAAAAACAGCTCAGTCTAAAGGTGTTTATGAGCCACGTCAAGTCACACGAACCAAAAGTTATGTCAATAAATAAAACCTCACTTTTTTTCCCCAATAAAACCAAAAGGAAACAAAATATTAATTAGGGAAGCTGGTTATTCCTCTTTCTGTATAAGATTTCCAGGAAATTGTTTGGTTGTGTTGCCAGAGGACAATTGTAGTAATTATGGTCGATTCATACAGGATAAGTGATCACTGTGTGACTCGTAAAAATTCCACGTGTTCTCCATACACCTGATTTCATTGCAAAATGAAAGTTTATATTAAGAGCATGTATGGTTTGGTTGCACAAGTAGTGCTTAAGCATGAACAGGTCACATGGCCATGGCATGACTGCTAGGAATATGACTTTCTTTTAGCTTTTGGTCTACATTTGAACTATAACTGGTTCAAGTTTTGCTGACACAGTCTAAAAACGAGCATGCACTTCCTGGTGTGTCTTTAAACTGAATGTAGATAAGATGCATCACCTCAATGTTGTTTATACTGGGAATTTTAAAGAAGGTAAAATAGAGTAATAAATTCTTAAATGAGATTCAGAACTGTCAGTAATACCACCCCAGCTCATGACATTTACATACTCAAGTGTTTATCATGCCATTTTAAAGAGTGGGTGGAACCTGAGATAAGCAGTGCAGTGAGTAAAACAAATAATAGAAGGAAGGCGGTGTAATCTGCAAGACAGTGGTGGGGGTAAATGTCCAATCTACCTGTAGCTGAAAAACTATATCGCTAGGTCTAGAGATCAATATCTCCCACCTAAGTATAATCTATTTTTTTAAATGTATAGCCATCATGTATTCTGGCAGTTTAGTTCATTAAATAACATCACTGTACATCTCCCTGTTCATCCATCAGGAGCTGTGAAATATCTGGAATGCTCGGCCCTGACACAGCGTGGCCTTAAGACGGTGTTTGACGAGGCAATTCGAGCCGTTCTCTGCCCACCCCCTGTGAAGAAGAGGAAGAGAAAATGTTCTCTGCTGTAGCGTGAGCAAGGCCTACAATCCCAGCTGTATTTTGAGGGATAGGAATGAGATGGCGTACTTGTTCCCATGTTCCTCTTTTCTTTTCCTATTTTCATTTTTTTTTTTGTTGACTGAGTTTCTATTCTCACACAATTGAACATAATCTCTAGATGTAGGAGCAGGACCTGATCACCTCAAATCGATGTTCACTTAGACACACCCATATTGATATTAACATGGCCTTTCAACAGAATTGATCTTTGTTTTTTTTTTGTTTTTTTTTTAAAGAACACTGAACTTTTCCTGTAGTTCATTTTCTTTTAAGAGCCCTTGTGGTTTGTTTACAAGTCATCGTCTGAATGAAATACGTTTTGCCAAATAGCACTACGTTACCCACTGCATACACTACGTAAATTCTGTCATTCTCTTCTAAAGTTTGCTGAACAATAGGCCATGGTTATGCACGATAGAATACTTGAGTACTGTTCTTTTAAACAATTTTACTAGAGTCTGTCACCTAATACGAGTATATCAGTACTTGTCACTGGCTACATGTTTGTATTAAAGTCACTGTCTTGCGTTTCATACTGTAAAACATTAGACCCGAATAACAGTGCTAGCCTAGCTTCAGTGTTGCTCAAGTGCTTCCTCATAAGCACAGCTATACCTCCTCTTTATATGGTAAATGATTATTCCCAGTTAATTTCCTTTAATACCTATAACCCTGTCTGTGTATCCTCTCTAGATAAGTTCAGTCGCAGTCTAGAGATTGCGTACTCGGCTAGGGGACTCGAACCATCTCAAAATAAAACGCTACGTAGGGCGATCAGAACCCTTTAATGGTTTTATAGCATGTATAATGAACCTTAAACTTGTATTAAAATTTATTTTTTATTTTTTTTATATCTAATGTTAAAAGAAAAAAGGCAACACTACTGTTGGATTGTGACACGAAAGGAATTTAGCCTTTTTTTTTTTTCCCCACTTTAGTCCTTGTATTCCCTTCATAGATAATCATATTTGTAACTAAACTTTTACTTTGTACACTAACATTTAACTGTCCCTTCTGTCATCTGGATAGTATGTTTCTGACAGAACTGTCAATGCAGAATGACTTTCGGAGCTTTTGCATACTTCCTTTAATTTGTCCCTGAATCCAAGTATACAATGTGCATTTGCCATCGCGAGTCTTTGTGCACAATTAGAGCCAATGTTGTAACCTTTTCCCCCCCACTTACGGGATATGCCTAATTACTTGTTTTTGGATAAATGGTGACAGAAATAAAGCAGAATTAAATGTGGCTTCTTTGGGGGTCAGTTCTATCGTTGTGGGATATAAGGGTGACATTCTTACAATATCAGCAGTCAATAAATCAAGTTGTGTAGGACTGGAATATATACCCAATTAAATTTATAAACTATATATCAATTATATCTTTTAAATAAGCAAGGAGCCTGTAATAATAAATTAAATTGTCTTAAGATTATTTCTTGTAGACAAAAAAATGCAGCAAGATATCCTATTTGGCAACTAAAAGGCTCCACTCTACATGGACTCAGTAAGTCAGAAATTATTTTTAGTAAGAAAGTCGCCTAGCATGCATGTTTTTGGGAGCCGGGAAGAGACCAGAGAACCTGGAAAGTAACTTGAGCTCAGGATCAGAGCAGGCATCCTGGAGCTATGATGCCACAACACTATCTACTTAACCATAATGAGTTAAAGAAATATCGTATAGCATATACAAACCTAAGCAGAATATACATCACTGAAAACTCCACTGTGACAGTTATTTTGTACATTTATTTGATGGCAGAGAATATACAGTTATTTCAAAAGGTCAGACAATATTTTGGAACCATTTGTTTCACAACAAAATACACCATAGAATTTAAGGCAACAACAAAAAAAAAATACTTCTCATAAGAAGCAAATGTTATATTTTGGTGAATTTTCTGCAAACTTACACATATTTACAACTTTGAATGTAAACTTGTTGATTGCACTTCATCCATGTTGCTTACAACTCACTGAAATACTTTGTGCAACAGCCTGAAAAGAAATATCACAAGCTTCTCAGTTCATTCACTCATGGTGAGCTGAAGCTCAAGTGTCCACGTATCTCAATAAGGTCCCCGATGTGGTCTTTATTCTAGAAATTGAAAGTAAATAACATTAAGATAGACAATCGGTACAATTAATTAAAAATGAAACAATTATGTAGTCTTACCGTTCTACCAGTTCTGCACCGATTATGTCGTGGATGTGGTACTTGATATCGAGTTTGACTTGCGATTTGTTACGACGTAATTCTAAATCAGCCTTTAGGATTTCGTTGTATTTTGATTTCTTGACCATGCCGAGTACTGCTTTGCGTCCTAATAAATAAAAATAAGTTTTTTCTAGATGCTAAATGATAGTCACAAGAAAAATACATTGTGGGTGGTTCTATGATTGGATGCCTTTGAAACTTGAAAAATGATTTAGATGAATGCACCTGAATGTAAAATATGTAGGTAGTATTATTGTAGTAATAGTGGGCTGGAATGTGCAAAAAGTGTACTTCACAATGCCGTTTTTTTTATTGTCCTATAAGTCAGTTTGTTTCAGTGAGACCCAGATGGCACCGCAATCGTTAAATTAACCACGGAGAAGTCAAAAGTGCTGCTCATTTTTCACATTACCTTGAATGAAGTATTTGGTGAATCGGCCGGAGTTCGGAATTGAAAGCCACCAGCTTCCTGCATCTCTGACGGTCAACACTCCTGACTTCACGAGCTGCCTGTTGTCAAAAACTGATTATTAAACACTAAATTCCACACAGGTCTGTGCACGAATAGGCTGTTATTGTTCATTAAAACCTTGCTCTTACGTGATCTCTGAATCAGTGAAAAAAAACTCCTTCAGCATTTGACATTTGCTGAAGCTTAGTCCTGAGCAACTAGGCAGCACTTTATCTAGAAACTTCTCGACTGTTGCACGAGTGTCTTTTCCGATCTGTTCTGCCAGAACTTTGGTCCTGTAATCTTCAGTAAACACCAAGGCAAATGTGTCGGTGTCAAAGCCCAGCTGGAACATGAGCAGTTCTCCTTTGTCCCGCAACTCGTTCTGCAAACACAGAAAATACAAAAGGAACAGCTGTAAGTCTCTTTTGATGTGATGTTTCCGGGAACCACGAACAATTTTTCTTTTAACAAGTGTTTGTAGACCTCATGCAGACATGCAATTCTTACAACAATCTTGCTTTTGCTCTGATCATATGGTCAAAACAAGGCTGGGTGGTCCCTTCGTCTTCAACCATAAGAATGGGGAGTCCAGAAGCAGAGCATGGTTTATACTTTTAATTGTTCAATCAAAGGCCACACTAAGTTATTGTTTGGATATTTAATGATAAATTATAGGGGTCCAAACAGCAGTCAGATTAGACTTAATTTTGTCCATCACTGGAAAACACTAAAGCGCCACGAATATTCGAAAAGCCGAACTAATTAGTTAGTTTTAAATCTTCATGCTGTACATAAGATGCAGGTGGGATTGTAACCATTGCTGCTGCTGGTGTTGGGTTGTATCACTCCACCCTGGCTTTGATGATTATTCTACAACAGCAAAAAACTTCGAGGCAAACGAGGTCCGTGCAACCTTCAACTGCGTAGGTTACTGACAATAAAAGTTAATTCAATATTGCAGAAATAATATAAATCTGAAATGCTAAAACAGGATCAGATCATTTTGGGGGTCATTATCAGTGCTGCATGTTATTAATGTGGGATGTGTAATTCAATTCATTTTTATTTGTATGGCGCTTTTAACAATGAACAACAATGTCTCAAAGCAGCTTTAAACAGATAATGTGGTGATAAAAAATAAATCTGTTCTTTATAAGTGTAAGTTTGTCCCTGATGAGCGAGCCGGTGGCGACTGTGGGAAGGAAAAACTCCCCGAGATGGTATAAGGAAGAAATCTTGAGAGGAACCAGACTCAAGAGGGAACCCATCCTCATCTGGGTTCCACCGAATGTCCATTTATAGCAGATATACGATGTTGAGGGGTGCAGTGATGATGATCAGAAGCAAACTGTAGTCCGGAGTCAATGTAGCAGACTGTTGACATTAACTACAGTCCAATCCATTCTCAAAGCTCTCGTTCTTACTCCTGAATTTTATGTGTAACCTACTTCAAATTCAATCACAGACTTGGCAGACTGTATCTGAAAATATGCTCCAAAGTATTTATTGCAGTTACAAATGAATGATGAGCAGCATTTTGCATGTAGCCAGGAAAGAAAATAGTAACATCTTTCCGTATTATCAGTTGCATTGTAAAAGTATGGAACATGCAAGATTTGATGTTGTCATCAGAATGGTTTTAGAGCAGTGTACAGAGAAGTTTTTTACCAATACATAAATAAAATACATTAGATCACAAAAAATGTGTTGGACAAAAGAACAAATATATAAATTATTAAGTAAAACTCAAAAGTAATCGATTGAGAAATCCTGCATTAGGAAACCTTTTTCAGTGCCTTGATTTGCACAGCTTCCATCACCCAAGTGTGTGGTTGGAGATCAGTGGTTAATTCATTGGACTTTAGATCGGAAGGTCATAAGTTAAAATCCCACCACCACCAAGTGGCAACTGCTGGGCCTTTGAGCAGGGCTCAGTTGTGAGTCACTCTGGATAAGGGCGTCTGCCAAATGTCATAAATATAAATGTAAGTGTGTAATGTGCTGAAGGAATCACATTACCAGCTGCTTGTCCACAAGCGTTTTGTCGCTGAGTAAACTGTACAGCTGGTGTTTGTAGACAATCGGTGGAAGGCTGTCGTCAAACAACTTCCTTGGGAAAAGCGTCATCAAGTACTGCAAGGTAGCTTTGACATCACAAGGTCCTTCTGCTCATAAACATAACCGTATAAACATTAGGATAAGTTAATATAACAAGTGTCATGCAACAACCAACTACACTTGAATGCACCCCGCAGGCGCTAGTGAACGCACCTCGGACGTCTTCGTGTTCAGGATTTCCGATGAGATTGTCAGCTCCAAATCTCTTTCTCTTTACACGGAACGTTTCTGAAATGAGCGACCTTTTTCTGTTCATGGCTCCAGAAAGGCTTAATAAACCCTGACTGGTTTAACCAAGAGAAAAAAAAAGAACAGCATATGCTATTCAGTCGTGGAAGTGAAACTCGGAAGCACAGTTTAGCTTTGTTGACACATCCTGTCTGAGAAAGTAAGCATTTTGACTAAGGAAGGAAATAAAACACGGTGTTACACAACCAAAGACAAGTTCAGACATGAACACAAGCTGACTGGGTTGTTTGGTAAACTAACTTCTTCTCTTTGTATTATTTATATTGTCGGAGTAAAGGTGCTTCACCGCCACCTACTGAACTGGAGTGTGGAGTGAAGCCTTCAAGACCTCAACCATCACTAAGGAACAGAAAAGTAATAAAGGAATGAAAAAAAACCTTTAAATATATACACTGCCCGTCCAAAAAAATAAATAAAACACTCTAATGTTTCGTTAGACCACCTTTAGCTTTGATTAGGGCATGCAATGGCATCGGTTTGATAGATAGAGTCAGACCACTGCACAAAGTCTTCTCCAGGACATCCCAAAGATTTTCAATGGGGTTAAGGTTTGGACTCTGTGGTGGCCAATCCATGTGTGAAAATAACGTCTCATGCTCCAATAAAATCTTTTTCACAATTTGAGCTCGATGATTCCTTTAAGTCAAGTCAAGAAGCTTTTATTGTCATTTCAACCATATATAGCTGATGCAGTACACACTGAAATGAGACAACGTTTCTCCAGAACCCAGGTGCTACATAAAACAACATAGAGATACATAACACAACATAGAGCTACATAACAGAACACAAAGCTAAGAACTTAAGTAAGTCTTCTCGCCACATAAAGTGCATCGTGTGCAACCGGGTGCAAACAATGTGGAAAAAAAGGAAGTGCAGACAGACAACACAAGACAGTGTGGGACAGATACACAAAACAAAAGAAAACTGTATACTAAAGTGTAGTGTATACAAGAGCAGCAGCCGAGGGGTGCAAAACAGCATGTAAACAGTATATGATTAAATATAAGTATGCCATCAGGCAAGAAAAAATCCATTGATGGAATAACCTGGTCATTCATTATATTCAGGTAGTCAGCTAACCTTATTTTTTGAGCACATCACATTGCAGAACCGAGACCTGACCTACTGCTGCAACCCCAGATCATAGCACTGCCCCCACAGGCTTGTACGGTAGGCACTAGGCATCATGGGTGCATCAGTTCATCCACCTCTCTTCTTACCTGGAACAGGGTAAATATCGACTCATCAGACCACATGACCTTCTTTCATTGCTTCAGAGTCCAATCTTTATTATCCCTAGCAAATAGAAGCCTTTTTTTCTGATTAGCCTCACTGATAAGTGGTTTTCTTAAGGCTACACAACTGTTTAGTCCCAATCTCTTGAGGGCCTCTCACATGCGTGTGGAAATGCTTTTACTTTCTCTATTAAACATTGCAGTGAGCTCGATTGTTGTTGTTTTTTACAATTTGATTTCACCAATAGTTTAAGTAGTTGCCGATCACAATTATTCAAGTTTTTGTTGTTCCGTCCACATTTCCTCCTCAAAGATGATGGTTTCCCACTATCCTTCCAGTTTTTACTAATGCGGTGGAGAGTTCTTCAGCTTTACAGAAATCAACAGTCAAGGTGAATGGTGTGCATTTATCCCTGATGAGCAATAAGGGGCGACTGTAGCAAGGAAAAACTCCCTTAGATGTTATGAGGAAGAAACCTTGCGAGGAACCAGACTCAAAAGGGGAACCAATCCTCATTTGGGTGACATCAAAAGTTTGATCATAAATCTTCCAACAATACAGAACACTGAAGAGTGAGAACTAACATGAGTACTGGAGTATAAGATTATAAGTAATGTTCTTACTACAGTCGTATACAGTCTTTATTGTTATAAAACTAGGAGCTACTGAGCTCAACATTTGTGATCATCACAGATTCAGCATCAGCTTCTCCATGCCAGAGCCTTTAAACACTCCAGGAGGTCCAATGTCAAAACTCCACACATGTAGTTTGGCATCTACTTCTTCAAAGGTCCATAATCTTCATGAGGTGGGACGTGACTGGAGCTGGCCAAACCTCAGGAAGCCTCGGGACGGGGAGAGAAAGAGAAGCAGTGGAGAGAAATTAGCGTAGCTGCTGTTCATGATATTAAGTTGATAATGTGCATGTGATCATATGTTCTGGAGCTCAAGGTTATGATGTGAGATGTATGTTATGTGTAGGCTTTGCTAAAAAAGATACGTTTTTAATCTACACTTAAACTGGGAGAGTGTATCTGAGCCCCGAACACTGTCAGGAAGACTGTTCCAAAGTTTAGGAGCTAAATGTGAGAATGATCTACTGCCTTTAGTGGACTTTGCTATTCTAGGAACTACTAGAAGCCCAGAGTTTTGAGATCTCAGGGAGCGTGACGGATTGTAGCGTGTTAAAAGACTGGATAGATGCATGGGAGCCAAACCATTTAGTGCTTTATAAGTGAGTAGCAGTAGTTTGTAGTCTATTTGAAACTTAACAGGAAGCCAGTGCAGGGATGATAAGATTGGGGTTATATGATCATATTTTCTTGACCTTGTAAGAACTCTTGCTGCTGCATTCTGAACTAACTGAAGCTTGTTCATTAATGATGCAGGACATCCACCTAGTAATGCATTACAGTAGTCTATTCTGGAGGCCATGAACGCATGGACGAGCTTCTCTGCATCAGATATAGATAACATGTTTCTTAGCTTAGAAATATTTCTAAGGTGAAAGAAGAAATATTTCTAAGCTAAAAACCATAAAGAAGTACCACTAAGAAATGAGCCACATGTAACCCCATCAATATTAATAACTGACAGAGGACGAACGTGACAGAACAATGAGTGGGCAAATCCAAAATCCTGATACAAACAGTATGTGTGTAATGAGCTTCACTGTGTATTATACTGTATGTTTTATTGTCTCCATATTTTAATAGATTCTAGTAAGCCCAGTATCATGTTTTTGTTTTATCAGGCGTAAATAGTAATTCATTATTATGTTCTGTAACTCCCTCCACCCCTAGTGAGACTGATTGTCTCTTTATTGCATACAGATGCTGACCCTAGAGTTCATTCTCCCATACTTTTGCTGTCTGGAGCAGTGGTAGCTCAGTGGTGTATTCTTTTGGCTACTGATCAAAACCAAAGGTTGAAGCCCTGAGACTGACAAAAACAAATAAACTGACTGAAAATAAATAGTGTACTTCCTATTCATATCTACACAGAACCAGATGTTATTGCAGCTGTATTTTTGTATTAAATTATAGAGTTCTCCACTGTACTCAGGACTCTGTTGTAGGAACAATCTTCTGCCCACCTGTTTTGTTTCCCAGTGTTGGATTCTACAACTTATTTCCCCTAATATAACCAAACCCAAATGTTTTATACAAATGTGTTGAATAAATAGTACAAGGATGCTTAAACTATATTTAAATTAGGTGGCGGGGTTATTTTAGGGGAAATAGAAGTTATAGAATGTGACAGAGAAAAGACAGAGCTTTACTGAACTTTTCTGTAGCTCTGGTACCCTCATCTTAGTAGCTTTCAGAATGAGACATTGTCCTCTGCTTGGCAACAACTGAGGACGATAGATAGATAGATAGATAGATAGATAGATAGATAGATAGATAGATAGATAGATAGATAGATAGATAGATAGATAGATAGATAGATAGATAGATAGATAGATAGATAGATAGATAGATAGATAGATAGATAGATAGATTTGGCTATATTTTGTTCAAATAAGGGAGGTAGGTAGAAATCACAGGCTATCTTGTACTACTAATATATCCTTAAAAAACATACTCTAGGGGCATGAGCTCTGGTTCTACTGAATCTGACTGTATAATTTTAAACAGCAATACATGAAATCTGTTTCAATAAATGTGTTTAAAGCAATACAAACAAGAGCTATGACACAGCTAATTTAAACAAAACTAGACATCAGGACCTTTCTTGGTGTTGACAATAATAGTAATGTAATAACTGTGGATCACACAACAACTGACTCATTGGCTGCTTTCAGGCAAATATTCCATTATTCACACTGTTTTTGTATCCATAATATCTAATTAGGATTGTACAAACCTGAACAATTTGTAATAGCTACAGGAAAACTGGATAAATGGTGACTGCTGTACATATACATTGAATTTAAAGCAAAACCAGTAGAACAGATCCCACCTGCCACAAGCCTTTAACTGTAAGTGATCTATTTACCCAACCATTATCAATCCAATCTAGAACCACAAGCCTTCCCAGAGAAAGCAATTGTAGAATTGTATTCACAAATACTGTTTACTGTATGTAGTATTCATAGGTGCAGTCTGAGGCAGATAAATGGGCTCCATGATCATTTGGCCTAATTCTCTTTACAGCACTGGTCAGATTACAAGGCTTTTATATTGTACGTTATAATGAATGAGCTATTCAGATGAGCTTCATGTTTTGTTGTTCGTAATGTTCTAGTAACTGATACGTCACAGAAGTTAGCAGTGCCTTTTAAAAAGCTGTCTAATTTTTGTTTGCTAGAAAGGTTGAGATGAGCTTCAGCTGGAATAGCTCTACGGAAAATGTAGGTCTTTTACACACAAATCTGACTTGATGATATAAAAATTTATTGGAAATAATTGTATTTTCTTATTTGCAGATGAAATTAGCTTTCTTCCCAGTTCGGTGTTCAAAGGCTAATATGCTATCTACACAGAGGATGCTGAAATTCCTCATTACAATGTCATTCCTTTTTGGTAAGAACTTTTGCTAATAAATGGGGAACTTCCTTTTATTCAGGTCAGATGCATTTAGAATGTTGTTTTTATAATTCCTGGTGTTTTGGAAATTTAATTAATTTGGTGATTTGTCATCTTAGGGCACACAACAGCTTGTGTGACACGTCGATGTCTGGCTAGTGATCTGACTAACAAAAACCTGTACAGTGCACCTCAGTCTTCAGATTGTATTATTAATGTGAACCTCACTTCCATCCAGTATGAGACACTGTCTGTTGTAAGTATAAAAGAAAATTTTAATTAATCATTAATTCAAGCATTATTTTCATGTCAATTATTATTTTTGCTTTATGCACCACATGGTGTAGTACATATAATAAAGATAAAAGAAAAATAAATGCACATTATTTTCTTTTGTTTGAAGAACACAAAAACCATGCAGTTCTCCAGTCGCGTTAAAATTACCATGGTGAGTACATTTTGTTAACCTCGTATGATTGGTGTTCTTTTTGGTGTTAAAATGCTCATCATTCAACTTGATCAAGAGGCAAGAGTTTAATGAAATGCATTCACATTCAATACGAGCTTTCAGAATGAGAGTCTGTGGTTTCTAATTTATTGTAACTGAGCAGATAACGTTTGTGATAGAAATATACCTGTTTTACTATTTGAATACAATATTTGGCACTACAACTATGTTAAAAATAGAGCAAACGATAAGCAAGAACTATAGACACGAATGTATTTTTAATGACATGGTGGCTAGCTATGTCACCTTATAACATTCATTTCGTAAAATTGACTTGAACAGCAAATTTAAGTTTACTGTATGCAAAGTTTTAGGTGCTCTCCATGTCTCCTGTCCATGCCCAGGTCTTCTAATTTCCTCCTAAAGCACGCTTTTAACAGAATTTGCTATTTGCACTTTGTGCCAAGTGCAATCAGAATAGGCTCCAGATAGATCACATACCTGACAGTGATAAAGCAATTTAATGAATTAATGAATGAAATGAATGAATGAATGAGTGAATTTTTTATTTGGGTTCTTTTAACAGACAGATTTGTTTATCTATTCCTATGCCCATGACACCTCTCAAGTCAGATGGTTTAGTAAAAAGCATCTAGGACAGCAGTAGGTTCATTAACTAACCACTAGGTGACATGGTGTGACCACAATATGGTTGCACTCTGGCTTCTGATCTTTAACACATGAGACTACCAGTGCAGTTTGTACAAGCAATGGCAGTCATATTATGACCATCATTAGTTGTTTTAAATCAAATTGCCAGGACTATAGACTTTATTTTAATCATTTTAATAATCTAACATTTGACAGTGTCCTCCAAAATAACCTTATTACTATGATAATAGTAATAGCTAATAGCTAATTTGTCAATCCATTTATGACTAGTTTATATTGTTATTTAGTTAGAAAGCTAAAATAGAATCTAGATAGCACAAAATTGTGCAGCTAGCCAAGCCAATACAACTCTATGAAAATAGTAAAGCAAAACTGAAAGAAAAAAAAATGTTGGAGGCCTGTGAAGAATATCCAATTAAATGGTTTCAAGCTTGAACACTTGTCGTGTATATATACTTGTCATTAATCACATACAAATATGTCTGTTTCTAAGACTCTGAGCTGTACAGAAAGGCTATATGGTAGTCACAGGGGCATAAATATCTAACACAGTATTGCTGTCTTCTGTAATAGGAGTGGACTGACCCAGACCTTCAATGGTCAGTGACAAATTACTCTTTTAATGAAATTATCTTGCCTGTTCAGAATATATGGACTCCTGATCTCACTGTGGAGAATGCGTAAGTCCAACCTGATTATTCATTTTGTTTGTGCAGTAGAAAGCAGTAGTTGTCAGAGAGTGCTAAGATATAACAAATATATATCAAATGTTACTATAACTGATACCAAACCATTTCTTTTCCATCTGTCTTTTAGAATATATGTGAGTGTAAAACCTGTTACGAATGATATAGTGGTGAAAAGTGATGGCACTGTAAACTATGCCATTGCCATGTACACCACGGTCGTGTGCAAACTCAACCTCCTCACCTACCCTTTTGTCCAAGGAGCATGTCCCATAGCCATCAATGGATGGAACCAAAGCTGTAAGTTTTGACATTTGCAGTTTACACTAAGTGATTCGACAATTGTGACAGCAATGCAAAGCATAAAAAATTATGCAAGTACAGTTCACATGAAACACTTGACTAGCTTTGACCATGGTATGCTTGTTGGTGGTATACATACTAGTCTGAGCATTTCAGAAACTGATGGGATTTCTACACAGTCTATAGATAAAAATAGGAATAGCAAGTAAAGTTGCATGCAGCATTTTTGTTGCCAGTGCCATTTACTTGATTAGTAGCTGGCAATGACAAGAAATGTATTGCATCATCTCAGCACATGGTACAAATGGTACCTACTGTGATGCTTACTGTGAGGATGACTATGATGGCAGAAGGCAGGTGCCATTACTGTCAGCTGAGAACAGGAATTTGAGGCTACACCGGGCAATAAAACAGAACAGCTAAACATTGGAAACTACACTGGCAATACACGATTTCAGCGAGCTTGTGCCCCTTCTTAGATTTCTAACTTTAGCTAGTCAGTTTTCCTTAAGGACAAACGGACTGTGCAGTTTGAGCCGCAAAAACTCCACAGAGGTTAGAAAACCTCTCTAGAGATACAGTGCAGAGGCAAGTCAAAATGAGCACGTGAAAAATTGCAGTTTCTTATGACAGTCTAATTTTCAGAATGAATTTATTTGATCAATAATAGAGAACATTCCTTTGGTGCACAATACAAGGACTATGTGAGTTGTGAAGTGATGGCTCTATTAATAAAAGCATGTTTTGCAAATATCAGGGCAGTACTATCATGCTAATAATAAACGTTATCTTTAGCAAGTATGAAATATGAAAGTATGAAAGTGAAGAATTTCTCATGATGGTTGACCTATTGCAAACCACTTGCTTCAGGTATCAGATGTCCAGTAAACAGAAAGAACTAAAGAACAGTGCGTATCCAGGGCGTATGTGTTTTTGCATTCCTTTAGATTGCATTTCTTATTCAAATGAAAGTAAATGTTCATTTACCATTTAAATATTCTGCTCTGAAGTCAATTCTTTTCAGTTCCTAAAGCATCAGAAACACTTTGTGTGATGAAGGATATTTGCCTGAAAAGTATAATGTAGTACAGCATAGTGTAGTATACTATATTCTATATGCCCAAAAGTATGTGGACATCTGGCTATTCCCAAACTGTTGTCACAAAGTTGGAAACATGGATGCATTTCTTCAGTGCAGAATTAAGATTTCCCTTCACTGGATGTAAAAGACACAGACCTGTTCCAGCATGACAATGCATCCGCGCACAAAGCAAGGTTCCTAAAAAAATGACCTGAACATAATCTCTTAAAACTATTAAAATATTTTTCTGCACAGTTTCTTTATATTTGATGAAATCAAAAAAAGTTATTGTAGAATGTAGAATACTTAGAAGAACTAGTTCTTGTTGTCGTTCTCATATATTCATGGTCCATTATGCATGCAAAGTGTGTTCAAGATGTATTACACTTGCTTCCAAGATACATCTGGCTTACTTAGTTGAAGTTTTGCTTTTTTTTGTGATAGCTCCATGTTTGTGCAAACAGTGTTGCACGGTAGAATTGGGGCACTACTACTGTATAGTAGTACTGTTATGTCCTTGATCTTATTTGCTTTGCTTTGTTTTCTTCCTGCATACAGGCACCGAAGAGTTTTCTTGCTCTTCCAGATCTTGCTTTGACTCCCACAGATTCCCTTAATGGCCATTTCTAAATGACATATATTTATAACCTTATACAGAATTTTAGAGATTAGTTAGATCCATTTTCTAATACCCAGTCTGCTGCTTAGGTCACATTTAATAGCCATGTACAAGGTTTAGAGGGAAATAATTTAGCTCTGGTGACCATTAGGACCCATGAGTTAATAAAGATCTGTGTCTTTACAACTGCAAGGGTGTTATACACATGGCAAAAATTAAATGCCCAAACTTTGCATTTGTACAAACTGTAACCTTCCCACTCAATATAGTATTATACACCAACCAGGCATAACTTTATGTATAACATCATGACCACCTGCCTAATATTGTGTTGGTCCACCGTTTGCTGCCTAAACAGTCCTGACCCATTAAAAACATTAACAACATTAACTTCTTTAGCAATTTGAGCCACAGGAGCCCGTCTGTTAAATCGAACCACATGAGCCAGCATTCGTTTCCCACGTACATCAGTGAACACCGGCCGCCCATGACCTTGTCTCCGGTTCACCACTGTTTCTTTCTTGGACAACTTTTAATAGATGCTGACCTCCACAGCCCGAGAACATCCCACAATAGCTGCAGGTTTGGAGATGCACTGATTTAGTCATCTAGCCATCACAATTTGGCCCTTGTCAAACTCGCTCAAATCATTAAGCTTGCCCATTTTTTCTTTGAGGACAAAATGTTCACTAATTTATCACACCCACTAACAAGTTGATAGATAATCGTAGTAATAACATTATAATGTCATCATTTTATACCTGGTTGGTGTATATTGTATTATTATAATTATTTTTTAAATAAATGTACAGCTGTAACAAGCAAAAAACAAAATTGTGTTTTTTAGTGTTATTTAATGACTGTCAAGCGTGAGTAACTTTGAATACTAATGTTATTATATCTGTGTGGTTCAGCTTGTGGGCTTAATATCCAGTATGGCTCAGTATCTGCAGTGGGAGGTGACGGATCTGAATGGAACACTGTGTCAGTGAACCTCAAAATGGAAAACAGCACAAACAACCAGAACTATATCAATGTAAATCATTTATTTATTCTGCCAATGAAGTTCTCAGTCCTGTACAAAAAATATTTTAGTGTATCTCTAAAAGAAAACGTTTAAAGCAATGATTCTTTTAAAAGATTCTTTCAAGATTTTAACTAAAAACTAAACTAAAGACATATGTGTGTATATTAACTTCAATATGTTATTTGGCATCCAGTGATCACATGTCAAGAAAACACCAATTTTTGACTTTGACCTTTATTACAACATTACATTTTTCACATTCTTACTTGATAAGGTCATTATGTCCAGCAACCCCTTCAATGCACTGGTGTCACTGGTCCTGCCTACTGCACTTATTATGATCGCCGATCTAGTGAGTTTTGCGTTGCCTTTGGATGGGGGAAAACGCAGCTCCTTCAAAATCACACTGGTGCTCAGCTTTACCATGTTCCTTGTCATCCTCACTGACTACCTTCCTAACAGTGGCTCATGCAGCCCTCTGATACGTGAGTATGTCTTTTCTTTAACAGAAATACCTTAGTATAATAATAATATATTCATGGCCATTTAACATCGACCTGTTTGCTGATTCTATTAGATTATTAATGAACAGGACACTGAATACAGTCAACTAAATTACTACACTTATCACAGAAATAAGTGAAATATATAAACACACAGAGGCATTGTATATTTTTATAACACAATTTATATATTTTTTAGGCATAAATGTTCTTATGTAGAGCGATTAAAAAGTATATGGTTTCAAAAACATTTCTCTGTTGACTTGGGAGTATATTTAGCATCAGTGTCTTTTCTCTTCTATATAATTCTAAATATAATTTATTTCTACAACTGTAAACATTTAAACAGAATCTTGAGGCTATAATTCCAATTTCCAATTCCCAGGTTATCACTTCTGCTTCTGCATGTTTGTTCTGGTGCTAAGTATGCTATTATCCATGGTGTGCACAAAGTTGGCAGCGGAGGGCAACATTTTCTGTCGACGATTTCCAAAGCTGAGTAAACAAGGCAGGTTCAACACAAAAATGACTACGATAAACATCAGACTTAAATTATCACAACATATACTGAACATACATGTACTTCACTTTTATATTACATTCTGCTACATAATACAAAGTAACACTAAATAGACACATACCTTACACTCTATGAACAGAAGTATTGGGACACCTCAATTCTAAAACTATATGTGGTTCTTCCCCAGTTGTTACCACAAAGTTGGTGGCGTATAGTTGTATAGGATTTAAATGTGGTAGAATTTTCCCTTCACTTTAACTTGGAACCCCCAAAGCCAGCTTCATTAAGATATGGTTTACATGGGTTGGAGTGGAAGATCTTGAGTGGCCTGCTAAAGAGCTCTGACCTCAATCTTAATTAACACATTTTGAATGAATTGAAATGCTGATTGCACCACAGACCTCCCCACCCTACATCAGTACCTGACTTTACTAACATTCCAGTGTCTAAATGAGTACAAAATTCCCACATTCCAAAAACTAGTTGAACATCTAGTAAAACAAGTTACTAACAGATAGAATGTAGAATATCTTTTGCACATATCCATACACGTTTACTTAATACACCCAAAGAAAAAGTTCTCATTTATAGTATAAACTAGAATTCTAATGCATTGTGAAATTGATTTAGAAGCATGATCTACATTATGATTGTGTGTTGCTATCAGAACACAGAGGTTGTATTACTATAACAGGAACAGTGTAAATTTTAAAGCAATATGCTAATTTATTGCAATTTTCGAGTGACCTTGACTGTTCAAAAAATGAAGGCCCATTTCAAAACAATAATATTTTCCTCTCACTCTCTCTCTGAATAGATCAAGCAGGAACACAGTTTGCTGACATGATTGCTGACGGCCAGTCTATCAAGAAAATTGTGAATTTTGTGGAGAAGATGGACAAACAGAGCAGCGATATCAAGTATAAGAAATCTTTGGCAGCCAAGTTAGACAAAATCAGTTTTTTCTCTTATATATGCCTAGATGTTATTTACAGTTTATGCGTGATTGTTTTTGCTAAATCAGATTCTTGTAAGGTTGACAACTTGGATTTCTGGTAAAAGTACTTCATTGCAGATTTCTGCATTGTAAATTATTCAATTAATTTTATTTGTATTATGCTTTTGAATGGACATTGTCCCAAAGCAGCTTTACGAAATTAAATAGAATGCAAATTACAATTTGAGCATAATAATGAATAATAGGGATATGTATCCCTAATGAGCAAGACAAAGACAAAGGTCCTTGAACAATACCGTGAAATGGTATTAGAATAAAACCTGGAGTGGAACTGGACTCAAGAAGGAACACCTTACCTGAGGGACATAGAATGTCCATTCATTATAGTTCCATCATTGTTGATGTCATCAACTTTTCATTGATGAACACTGGAATGCAAAACTGCTTATGACAACTGTTCCTGAAGCTCAAAACCTTTGGAACTATTATAATTTATCATATGCAAAATCAGTTAATATATACACTCATAAATCTAAAGTAATAGTGTATAATAAAGTAAATGCTACTTACTTACAATAGAATCATACAATTTACATAATGAATTATGTTCTCTGGACCATACGTGTTCTCTTGGCTTGTAATTGTTCACATTTAGCATACATTATGAGTGGATACTTATAGGTTCTTATTGATGAACTAATTTTAACGGCTGGGAAAGATTGCTTCCTTATGTGAGAGGGGACAAATATATATGCATATATATATATATATATATATATATATATATATATATATATATATATATATATATATATATATATATATATATATATATATATATATATACACAAAACCAGAATCCTACAGAGGTTTGTAAAGCACAGTAGTGGAAATCACAACCCATTATACGTGTTATTACGATTATTATTTACTTCTTATCATTTTTAGCATTTATGACTGGTCAATTCAATTTAATGTGTTTTATCCAAACCTTAATAGTTCAAAGGCATATTAGTCTATAGATAATATTGAAACCTAATTTATTTTAATTTGTTAATGAATAACATGTTATGCTTTTCAGCAGTTTATACAGTTACTATACATTATGTACTATAATGAACAGTAGAATGAGCAATAAAATGTTGCCTCATTCAAAACACAGCAGCACACTGTTTTACAAGTTGTAAAAAACAGCAACTTGTAGAAATCAGAAACTCCTCTGTCTTTAAGGTTTAGTGTGGGGATGTCGTAACTGTCAACTGTTATGACTCTGGGCTACTAATTAGAAGGGTGTAAGTTTAAGCCACAGTTTGAACAAAATGTTTCTGTTGGTCTCTTAAACAAGTTCTTTAATCCTCTCTGCTCCAGGACCACTGTATGATGGCTGACCCTGTGCTCTTACCCTTTTTTCATGTTAAGAAATAAAATTTCACTGTGCTTAATGTATATGGGACAACTAAAAGCACACAAACTGTTGTGTGCATTGTGTGCAAAGAGTTTGAGTTATAAGTGAGATTTGTCACTCATTATGTTACGTTATTTAATGTTTGCTGACCTGAAGACTATCATAGTGGAAAAATTCCTGATTATTAGAAAGCACTGTCACCGAATCCTATTTCTTAAATGTTAAATACATAAAGGTCTCAGCTGACGTTTATTTTCAAAATGTACATTCTAAGTTTTTGATTTATACTTTGTAAAGGATTCATTGTATCCCATGTAACATCTTTGTTTCTTGAATGAAGAACAGCCTCTGTTCACTCACTGCACAAAAAATTCCCAGGCATTCCGCATTTCATTTTATGATGGTTCCTGTACAACATTCACATTGTAATCTAATAATCACACAACTAATAAAACTTTAATGTTTCATGATTGCTTTGAAGCATTTGCATAATCCTTATACTGTGCTTTAAGCTGAAGAAGAATACATTTATGGGAGGCATCTGTCTGAATTTTTGATTGACTTCTCGATTTGTCTTTTGTTTAAGTTGTGATTTGGATTTACACTGAGAAGTTCATGAAACATTTCAAAATAATTTATGCATAGTCATTGCTCATATAGCAACTGTTAAACAACTCTTAAATTCTACAATGCTGAGAATTCATTACAGATTTATCATAGACAATGATACAATGGAACATCTTTAAAGAAGAGTAGAAGCAAATATCAGCAAATGTGAACTAAATGTGGATGTTCAAAATGCACAAACAGATCTTATGGTCAGGTGTCCTCAAACTTCTGTCATTACAGTGTAATAGTAAAAATAATAAAGCTAATTTAATACTATTAGCCAGCAGGTTTTTGGTTGCTTATTAGATACACAATGATGTGTTTAATAAAGAAGAACAAATGAATGAATGAATTTCAATTATACAGTAGCAACATATTTCCATTCTTCATTCCTCTGACTGTATTTTTCAGATAATCGACTTTATCATGGTTTCTTAAGTTTCATCCAGAACCATCCTGATATAAAATTTTGAAGTAATTTACATTGACTCACCATTTCACAAACTACATGCTGTGTTCTATTGAACTCTGTAATGAACTAAAACCCAAGGAAAATATCGTGAGATCAGATTCGTCTGCCTTTGTGCTTTTAATTGAATTCCAGCTGGCTAGAGAGTAGAGGTTGTAGAGGTGCACAAAGGTAATTAATGGGATGCTATTATATACCTGTGTGTTCAAACAACAAACAATTGCTTGTGTGGATCAAACAGTAATAGCCAGAAAAGCCAGAATACACAATTTTGTTCATGTTTACAGCGTAGAGGTTTAACTATGAGCTGTGTATATTGTTCAGTGTACACCATGTAAGCACGCAATAGAAAAGAATGGTGGCGCTTATTAAGAGCCATCTGACATTCCCCTTCCTCATAACACTGAGGAACTAATATAGAAGAACTGGAACCAAGCTGGGATGTTACGGTACATTCAACTCTTTTAAAAGGTATTTAAGTGCTATTTTCAACCTGTTCAAATTAACAAATATAAATTGATAGATACATCCAGGATACATAATTACTATGTGTTATGTTTGAACAGTACAGCATGGTGCCAGCTGAGAGAATCCAGAAACTTTCCAACATCATTTATTATTTTATTGGTAAGACATATAAGATTAGCTGAAGTGTTCTGGGAATGTGATTTAACTAGATTTTGTACTATCAGATAACTTTAAGAAATGAATTTTAGTGATTTAGTGATTTTACTGATTTTACTCATTTAATCTTTTTTATATAGTGAAAGTATTATATGAATATGTGCATTGCCTCTGCTGTTTTCTAAGTGTGCTCCAGCTTTACAGTTGGCTCTTTGGCAACGTGCGTCACACGTCGTTGCCTGGCTAGCAAGCTGATTGCAATGCAGCTATTCAGTCCTCCGATGCCGCCGGAATGTACTATTACTGTAAATCTTACATCCATTCAATATGAGACCCTGTCTGTGGTTAAGTATCCACCTGCTATGATCTCTATGATTATTTTCATCAATAATTTTCTTCTTAGCATTATTGATGATTGACTCGTATTTTCTGCTTTTGTTTGACTTAGAATACAAAATCCCTGCATTTCTCAAGTCGTATTAGAATTGATATGGTAAGAATTTGGTTCCTCATAATAGACATATGATAATAAAGGGCTAATAATTGGACAGAATCTGGTTTTATCTTTCTTTCTTTAACAGGAATGGAACGACCCAGACCTTGCATGGACAGACACGGCATACAATTTTCCAGAAATTATGATGCCAGTTGACACAATCTGGACTCCTGAACTAACTGTAGACAATGCGTAAGTTAATGTTTCTTCTTTGACTGGTGTGTTTTTGTGCTTACTGTCATGGGTAAAATTTGTTGTTATAATATGCGTAAGGAACAATTGTATATGCTTTTGCCAAAGTGTAAAATATAAATAACTGTGCACAAAATCTATTAATATTACATGAAATATCAAAGGGTATTGCAGTAAGGTATTGAATTGTGGCAAATGATCAAAATTCTAACTCGAATTATTAACTAGTTCACTGGTAATGTAACATAAATAAAAACTGTTTAAACAAAATGTATTCCATTTATATACAAATAGAATAATTGCTCAAACTTTTTTTTTTTTTTACCTTCAAAATGATTCTATTATTTTGTTATATACACTATATGTACAAAAATACTGGACCCCTGACTATTCAGCCATGTGGCACTTCCCAAACTGTAACCTTTGGATGCAGCAGCATTATATTTTTCCCAATTTTCACCCTTCACTTGAACTAGGAGACCCAAACTTGTTTCTACATGACAATGCTTATAAGACAATGATTTACATTGGATGGATATTTTTTGACAGATTTTGAGTGTCCTGTACTAAAAAAAAAAAAAAAAAAGAGCTCTGACCTCAGCCCTACTTAGCCTTTGGCTTTTGACTACACTTGAAAGATCTAGCAGAAAATCTTCACAAAATAGTGGAGGTTATTATAACAGCAAATAGGAAACAAATATGGGGTGGGATGTTCAAAAAATGCATAAAATCTTATGGTCAGGTGTCCATAAACTTTTGTACATATTGTGCATACGTTAAGCACAAGTTTTTATTCCGTCTCCCTGTGAATGTAGAATCAGCACGAATGTGAAGCCTGTCTCCACTGATATATTAGTGAAACAAGATGGGACTGTGCAACACGCTATCCAACTGTACATAACTGTGGTGTGTGGAATCAACCTTTTTACCTATCCTTTTGTACGAGATGGGTGCCCAGTAGCCCTCAATGGATGGAGTGAAAACAGTATGTTAAAGATTTGATTTATTTAAAATAAAATAATCTGAGATTAAATTCATTTAATTGCAGATGGAAAAAATTCGACATAAAAGCATTATAAAATATTGATATTAAAGTGCTACCAATTGAATTTCACATTTGTATTGAATTAGCTTGTGGCCTACGCATCCTCTATGGGCATGTGTCATCAGTTGGAACAAATCGAGGCGAATGGATAACTTTGTCAGTGGAGCTAAACCAGGACAAAGAAAGGCTGGACCGCAATTATCTCTATGTAATTAAACCTATTGATTGTTATTTTATAAAGAGAAGTTTATGGAATTGTCTTCACATCTGGCATGCTAGTTAGGTATAAACTATGAATTATGAATTAAAAATGTATATTCTTTCTCTATTTATTTCTGTGAAGTGCTTGGTGCTAATATTAATTATTTAAACTGCTATACATTGGCACTGAATTGAAATTGTTTTCATAATATTAGTGTATGCTTCAGGCTAAAGGATGTAAGGCCAAAATACATGTTTCTTTGGTCTGGGCTCGTTTTTGAAATGTATTGGCTCATCTGTAAATCTGTCACCTTGTAAAGGCTAATCCTTTAGTGTCAATAAAAAAAGGGCTTTACAATGATATTTTTTAATGAACACTATTAGAAATACTATTACTATTAAAATTATAATTCTAATAATTCTAATAGTAGTCAGTTATATAAATATCTTTTCCCCTAATTTTTCTTTTTCAAAAGCTTCCAAATTACTCAAAATTCTCTAATTCACGCTCTTTTCTGAAATTCTCAGGTCACTATGTCCACCAACCCGTTCAATACAATAGTGACACTCCTTCTCCCCAGTGCACTTATCATGTTAGCTGATTTGGGAAGCTTTGCTCTGCCACTGGAAGGCGGAAAACGCAGTTCCTTTAAAATCACACTGGTGCTCAGCTTTACTATGTCCCTGCTCATTCTCACCGAAAACCTGCCTGACACCGGCCTCTGCAGCCCCCTGATCCGTGAGTCAAATCCTGGCTTCATATAAATGCCACTGATTGTTTTAGACTACCAAATGCAATATATAATATTTTATATTAGAAATACAATAAACCTAGGAAATGTGTACAATTGTAATGTAATGTTTGGTTTGCATTCACCAGGTTATCACTTTTGTTTCTGCTTGATCATTTTGGTTTTGAGCTTGCTGTTATCCATGGTGCTCTCACGATTTTCTGACAGTGGTGCCATCTTGCCCAGGAAGCGACAAAAGCCATGCGAATCAAGCTACATCAACCGCAAAGATGGGATAAAAAAGGGTAGGCCATAAATGCAGAGTAAATATTGACAAACTGCAAACCATATAAAACATGTACCATATCCTGTAAAAGACTTTTCACATTTGGTGCAGATTTATTTTCATATGTGATTTTTTTTTATTCTTGATTCATTTTCGTATAACGCACATGGTTTTCATTTTTTCTGACAGAATCTTCTTACAAAATAAATAATAATTATTAATAATTATATAATTAATCTAATTCCAAACCAGGTGCAATGGCTTTACCTAAAGTTGTACATTTAAATTTATACTGATAGACATCCTATTACACTTTTACATACGATCCAAAGAGACTTTCTGGTTGTAAACCAAGATTATGTGATTTGGAGAGAGACCTATTCAGAAACCCATTCAGCTCGGATCTAACCAAAAAATATAAACAGCCGAAGCTGAAAATACAGTATATAATTTAGGAACTCTGTGTTTTCATTTGGACAGATATGACCCTGAATGGTATGTCTACAATCTCAGATGAAGTGACTGCCAAGGACGCTTCAATCCAGAAAATTGTGACTTTCGTGGAGAACATAGAGAAAACGAATGAGAAGACAAAGAAGAGGCATGAATATGCAAGTCGGTTTGACAGAGCCTGCTTCTGGGCCTACCTTTTCCTTGACATTGTTTATGTCATTTGTGTGATTGGTATTACTAGAACAGAGTTTTGTAAAATCAACAATTTCGATTTCTGGATGTAATATAACTATTGTTGAGGTCATAAAGAAAATATATTATATTAAAAACAGATATTATTAAGCAATGATTTGAGGGAGTTCTAACACATGTCTTGCAATCCATTCTTTAAAATAGTTCTGTAAAAGACTGTTTCCCAGTCCCTAAATATAAAGTATCAATTAGTTGTAGTCTTTGAAGAAGGAGGTCTTATAACATTATTATTTACATCCTGCTATTATATAAATATTACCATAGGCATATATTTAATGCTAAATTTATAATGTTGTTCATTGTAAATACTTGGTCTATATTTGTTTTTATTCATTTTATTAATTAATATGAATAGCAGAACATATATATTTAAAGAAACATAGCATGTATATTTCCATAGTTATATTTAATGTTTTTTTAGATAAGATGTATCATTACTATGCATTCTTTTTCTCATAATTTCAACATTATAAATGATGTACAAATTGCAAACTAATAAATAATTGCCGCCACGAGTTTACAGGTCTCAGCCTCAATTTCTGCTCTACAAAAAGGTCTAGAATTGTTTGTGGCAAATCTCCTCTAGTATTTAATTAAAGTTTAACAAAGTTATCAAAGATATGTAATGTAAAAACCATGTAAGTTGTATATTTTATATAGTAGAACCATATAAAGATGCTTTGCAAGATTTGACAAAGATTATATAAATGTCAAAATGATTTTTTGGATGCGCTGGGTTGCCGATTGGGAGGTCTGGGGTTCAAGCCCCGGTATCGCCAAGCTGCCACTCTTGGGCCCTTGAGCAAGGCCCTTAACCCTCTATGCTCTATGGTCCCTTACGAGGGAAATATCAAGGTCCGTGACGTCGGAGTGACGTGGGGCCGCCTTCCCGTGGGCTCACCACCTGCAGGAGGGACCGTAAGGGATGCTGCTGTGAGGATTGGGCAGCAGTCGAAGGCGGGGGCCTGCTTAGACTGCTGCCCCCGCGACCCGAATTACAGATAAGCGGGAGAAAATGAATGAATGAGTGATTTTTTGGATGTCAAAGTTGAAGTTATTGGCTTATTGGGCATATTGGGAAAAGTCAAACCTCAAGCAGGTTGCATAGGCTAGAGCCGAATGAAAAATGAAATAATATTGACAGTATTAAAATGTTTTACATTTTTTATTTTAAAATTGAGTAATAACTAATTTTTACATACAAAATAAATGTTAAATATAAATATAAAGATAGAATGTTTCTGTACAATTTTAAATTCATTATCATAAATTACATCATCAATAAAGAGCTGGTTTCAGAAGCAGTCAGAATCCCATGACAGTAATGATGCCATGCTTGACAGACTGATTATGATTAGACCTTTCTTTCTTCACACTCTCCCTATTATTTTGGTAAATGCTGGTTTTCAGCCTGTTTTTCTTCACATCACATCATTTCCTTGTGCTCCAGAACATCTGATCACATTTCTTTCCACTGCTTCTCTTTCTCTCCACATCCCGAGGAATACTGAGGTTGCTCCAGCTCCAGTCACGTCCCACCTCATGAAGATTATGGACCTTTAAAGAAATAGATGCCGAACTCGCAAACTTCC
The DNA here is from genome assembly GCF_946808225.1 of Silurus aristotelis. Taxonomy (NCBI): domain Eukaryota; kingdom Metazoa; phylum Chordata; class Actinopteri; order Siluriformes; family Siluridae; genus Silurus; species Silurus aristotelis. The sequence goes on along the minus strand of NC_139590.1, from coordinate 15,512,917 downwards.
CGTACCACCCAGAGACGTACCAGTACCAATTGGATCCCACTTCACGTGTGGAGTTTTGACATCGGACCTCCTGGAGTGTTTAAAGGCTCTGGCATGGAGAAGCTGTTGTTGGATCTGTGATGGTCAAAAGTGTTGAGCTATTTTATGAGTTGCTCAGTAGCTCCTAGTTTTAAAACCACAAATGACGGTATAAGACTGTAGAAAGAACATTACTCCTAATCTTACATTCCAGTGCTTATGTTAGTTCTCACTCTCCAGTGTTCTGTATTGTTTAAAGACTATAATCACACTCTTGATGTCACCCAAATGAGGATGGGTTCCCTTTTTGAGTCTGGTTCCTCTTAAGGTTTCTTCCTAATGACATATAAGGGAGTTTTTCCTTGCCACAGTCGCTCATCAAGGATAAATGCACACCATTCACCTTGACTGTTGATTTCTGTAAAGCTTTGAGACAATGTCTGTTGTGAAAAGCGCTATAGAAATAAACTTGACTTGACTCTACTTGATTATATTTAAATCCAGACCACATGCAAATTTTCTGGCTTTAAAAAAGTTCTTGGTCAGTGTTGGTAAAAGGAAGTTCACTGGGACATAAAAGTGCCCATAGTTCCTGAAACACCCATATCCATGTCAGTATTGGTACACTGTGAAACCAGTTGCGCTAACAGCCTGAGTAAACCAACAGCACCCAGCTGTTACAACATGACTATAATATTGTTCAGTGCCATTAGCATCAAGCTCTACAGCAGAGACAATAGTCTACTTTCGGTCAATACCTTGTGTATATGAATTGCTGCTTTGTTGAACATGGGCTTTTACAATAAAAGGCAATTCAGATAATTCATGATAATAATCAGCAATAATATGGTTAACAAACAATAAACAAACCAATCACTGAGACACATAGGATGATTTGTTGTGTATTCTGGTCATCTCACGTCATACATGTTGAAGAGCCAGGCGTGGTACCTTTTAAGCTGCTGTTCAATGCCTGTCCTCTGGAAATTCTCTGAAGAGTTGCAGGGAAACTAAAAGAGTTACAGTCTGGTATGTAAAATGTTTTGCATTTTTAATTTGGAATAAAAAAATCCAAACGATTAGTCTAACAACAGTAACTACTTTTTGTATTGCTAAAGGAAATGGTGTCCTCTAAGATGATTGCAAAGTCTCTCATTTTCTTGTACTTTGTGAAAGGTAAGCAGTGAGATTAGCTGTTTTTGTGTTTTAGAATGTACTATGAAGAGTATAAAAGTGTTTGCACATAATGGTATTCCATGAGAAATTGCCAGTGAATGTACAACCTGACAAAAACTAAAGTACTAAAGTGCTTCCAATTGTCTGCTTACAAAGCATCAGTGGTATCCACCACACAGTGTTTGTCACGTCGATGTCTGGCTAATGATTTCATTGATAAGGAACTCTATAGTGCTCCACAGACTTCGGATTGTTTTGTAAATATCAACCTTACAAACATACAGTATGAGACCCTCTCTTTCGTAAGTGTTTTTTCACCCTCTTCATTTATTCCAATTTTCTTCTTTAAGTATCTACAGTAACTATTGTCCGCTTATTGTTTGTCTTTTTTCCAAGAATTTACAAAACTTGCGATTCTCTAGTCACCTTAAAATCTACATGGTAAGACTCATTCAGCTTGTGTGCACCTAGAGCACATAACTACATCTCTTACACATTGTATTTTAACAGAACTTTATTTTAACAGGAATGGACAGACCCAGACCTGGCATGGACAGATTCACAATATGATGAAGTTTTGCTCCCATATAATTATATCTGGCTCCCTAATCTGACTGTGAACAATGCGTGAGTTAGATTCACTTTTTATTCTTGTCCTTTTTATGTGTTTATGTTCAGCCGGCAGTTGACGAATCCAGTGTGGCACTTGATAAGAACAAACTCTGAATATACTGTTCAGCTTTTCCTATTGGTTGATACAGAATCTTTAGTAATCAAGGGCTATTTCACTGTATACATTTTATTGTTTATTGGAAAATGTTATGTGCCAGCATGCACATATACACTGCAAACAAATTATAGTGAAGGGAAAAAAGATTTGAGCAATTTTTCCTTTTAGAACAAATGATTTTAAACATTAAACTAATTTCTAGATATTAATAGCATATTCTTTTGACAGAAATTGGCATTATTGGGCATTATTATATTATAGAGAAAATTATAAATTAATTGGCAGTAGAAAATAATAACAAGTTTATCATTAAAATGAGCAAATATGTCTGCATTATAGTGTATGTGTATGCGTAAATATAATTAATAATGGTCCCACAATAAGAAATTGGGTAAATAAATAAATAAAAAAATCGTTAATTTAAGATATATATACTTGCCAAGATATAATGTTTTACAAAGATAGATAGAAAAAGATAGATAGAAATAAAACCAGGTTATGTCCATGTTATCTTTTTTAACTCCAATCTTTTCTTTTTTTGCTTCTAGCATTTACACCGCAGTGCAGCCTCTTTCAAAAGATATATATGTAAAACGAGATGGCACAGTAAACTATGCCATACAGATGCACAGCACTGTGGTGTGCGGTATAAACCTCTTCTCCTATCCCTTTGTTCAGGATACATGCATAGTGGCTCTCAACGGATGGAATCGAAGTTGTAAGAAGCTTTTTTTCAAAAATGTTCAAAACGTCATTCAAACTGCATTGTGTCTGAACTGCATGACACCATCACTCGCTGAGGAGAATCCACATAGTGTATAATATACAGGTTCTTGGGCTAGTCAGTATTATCGTATTACTGAATGACGTTACTATTACAGTCAGTATTACTGTCAGTAAGAATGCTATTTATTTTTATTCCGCATGCATCATTGAAATCAGACAAAAGTTTTAAATAAGAAATGATGTCAAATTTTAGATTTTAAAGTTTCTATTTTTTTAACCAAATATATCAAACCAGATACTATTCTTGACATAGACATGCTAGATGTGGGCAAGTATGACATAAAGTTCAAACAGGCAGCAAAAAAGGTTTTTTCCAATCTAAACCTACTTCCCCTGTTTGGTTAAGCCTGTGCACACTGTAGCCTTAGATTCCTGAACAAGAGGAGTAGAGCCTGATTTGTTTTTTATTAGTCTTGCATTCACTTCCCGGTTCAATATCTTGTGCCATTTGAGGTGCTTTATTTGCGAACCATGGTTCTCAAGACTGGTCATTACAGTTATTATAGCTTTCCTGTCAGCTTAGACCAATCTGCCTATTCTCCTTTTACCTCAGCAAAGCTTATTTCTTCTCCCACAGAACTGCTGCTTACTGTATTTTTTTGTTCCTCGCACAATTCTTTGTAATCTTTAGAGACTGTTGTGCATGAAAATTCCAAAAGATTTCCTAAAATACTTTAAACAGCCTGACAGCACTAACACCCTGCCATGATCATATTTCATTTGAATATTAACTGTATCTCCTAATATGTATCTGAATTATTTGATGCATTGTGCTGCTGTAAAATGATTCTAATGTAAAAATAAATGTTTATTTAACTACATGACAGAGCAACAGTACAGGATTTCCTTATAATTTACATAACCAAAAAGTGGCAGGTGAGTGTAGTATGTATTTGAGACATGGTTGTGCAACAGGCTAAAGGAGAACGATTTGCAGATGTCGGTAACAATCCTCTTAAACAAATAGACAAAAGTACAGGTATCTTTCAAAAATCTTGTGTTGTCTAGTTAAATATTCTATGTTTCTACTGCTTTAGGTATGATAGTTTGGTAACTACAGTACATATTCACTCATAAATAGGTGTACTGACATTAACATATTTGAACATGCAGCTTGTGGATTGAAGCTTCACTATGGGACGATAACTACAGCTAGAGGTAATGAAGGAGAATGGCAAACTTTGGATGTGTCATTCCATGGGGGACAACAGAGCTATCTTCAAGTAAAGAATCTGCTATATTCTAATAACAAGTGGATTATGAGTTCAAGTAGCTTGGCAAATTTTGTGACTTTTTTAAATTTTTTTGTGCAGGTCACTCTGTACCTTAACCCCTTTAATTCAATGGTGTCACTGGTACTGCCCACTGCACTGATCATGGTGGTCGACCTGGCGAGTTTTGCTCTACCTTTGAGTGGTGAACGAAATCCTTTCAAGATCAAGTTGGTGTTCAGCTTTACCATGTTCCTTCTTATACTTTCCAGACAACTGCCTGAGGGGGGTCCCTGCAGTCCTCTGATCTGTAAGTGGAAATCCCAGTTCACACAATAAATACCATCATGCTGTATATTTGAGGATGATTTAGCTGTATAAAGCAAATTATTTACTGTATTTACTAATGATTTCTAGCTCATCATATTCTGCTTTTTATTTGTCTTCATAAGATTATCACTTTTGTTTCTGCCTGATTGTGCTGGTTGTGAGTTTGCTGGTATCCATGATGTTGTCTCGACTGGCCAGAACTGGTAGCATATTACCTGCCAAGTCACAAAAGCAGAGTGGATCAAGCAGCTGTATGACACAACAAGAAAGTGCGTTTCATCAAAATGGTAAGAAACTTACCCACTTTAAACCTTGGGGAACAAGGCTGTAGTTAATAACATGATTGGTAAATTACATTAATAACAATATGACTGAATCTAAATGACAGCAAGAATGTGAGACAAGACTGAGAACAAAAACCCAATAATTTCCCAGTTCATTATTTCAACTACAGTAACTGGCTTAAACTATTAGCTGCCAGGAGCAAATGACAACGTATACCAGCTTCATAAGTGTATACAGCCAGTATCAGTATTAATGACTATTAATATGCTACTATAAAGGACATTCACATCTTTTTGACAATCTTTGACATCTTTATGCTAAAAATTAACAATTTTCTTAATTGTTTCGACACTTTCCAACATATTGTAACTTTACCTAGATTTAGCTAGTTAGTTTGGTCCAAAATGACTATTCTCCTTTTACAGACACTGAAATCAACAGCATCAAAGCCAACTCAGTGGATCTGATGACAGAACTTACCTCCATTCAGAAGATTTCAAGCTTTGTCAGCACTATGGACAAGGAGGAAATGGAGAAAAATAGGAAACAGAACTATGCAAAATCTTGGGACAATTTCTGTTTTGTTACATACTTGTTCTTGGACATTATTTACATGTTATGTGCATTTTCTTTCTTTAAAACAAAGCAGTGTAGCAGCAATAAGCTAAATTTTTAAAACGTCTGTTAGGAACATGACATATTATTTTGTTGTCTGATTGTTGATAACACTTGAAAACTCTAACCAATACGAAATTGTTTAAATGCAAGGTTGAAAAAGAGCGAGAGAAAAAAAAAAATCATAAATGTAGTGTTTCTTAAAACAAAAGTTTGATTTGTTTTTGTTCGAATTTAATTCATAATATTGAAAGACTTTTCCTATATGACATTTGTGTAATAGATGTTTACTGAGTAATAAGAGAAATATAATAATTATATATTGTGTCTGAGCAGGGTTTTTTTTTTTAGAAAATAAGAATTATTTAGCAGTTGCATTGCATTTCATTTACATCGTGTTGCAAAAACCCCACATTGAGCTGCAACCACTGTCCAATCACAGCCCTGAGTGGTACTTTGATGCTGCCTCATTGTTTCTTCTTGTCTACTGCACTGATTGTTGTCCCAATTATAAACCAAGCTTTTCTAAAATTTACATTTACATTCATGGCATTTAGCAGATGCCTGTATCTAGAATAAACTACAAAGGTGCTTTAAATTATCAAGAAATAAATCAACACTGGATAACTAGGTTGCAGACTTAGTATACGTCAGCCTAAAACTGTTGGGAGGAATTATAGAATTTTTATTTTAATTTTTTTAACTCGATACAGAGTTAAAAACAAACAGGGTAAAATAAGCTCTAGTTTAAGGGATTCAGGAAAAAGTAGGTCTTCACCTATCATTTGAAGATGAACTAAGCTGTTGGGAAATCTAGAATTATCACAATTTATTAAAATTAATAATAAAAAAAATAATGTTAACATGGATTAAAACAAACAAAAAACCTTGCAGCTAACAGCAGGAACTCTGAGTTATGTCATTTAATTATTTGAGGGATGATGTGGATCAATATTATTCAATAATGAATAATAAGCCCAGTATTATGGAAATAAAACAGGAATAAACATGATCTAATTATTGTACAGCATACATACATAATTAGTTTGAAGTGAAGAGGACCTGCCCTGGTGGGTTGATTCACAGGTGAAAAGTGGTCATAACATAACATTGGATAATCATACTTAGCTTTCTTCAGTGATAATGAAATTTAACACGTGATGAAATGTAATATGGTCTGGTCACCTGAGCAAAATCTATTTTACACCAGCAACACCACATGGCACATTCAGGAAGTGCTGATACCAATATGTCTAGTATGCATTTCACCATAAAGACTGGGCAATGAATAATAATGACAACACACAAACAATAAATCACACTTTATTACAGACAAAGTGAACAACCTAGTATTTTAATTTCATCTACATGTCAGTAATTTATATGGAATTATCATGGAAATTGTGTTAAAATGAGAAAGCGCTTAAATAATAAAATAATATAACGGAATTACAATGCAATCAATCCTACTCACAATATACTGCAATATATTCAGTTCAATTCAATTCACTTTTATTTGTATTGCGCTTTTAACAATGGACATTGTCTCGAAGCAGCTTTACACAGATAATGCGGTAATAAAGATTGAATAAAAATTGTTCTTAATAAGTTTAAGTTTTTCCCTGATGAGCAAACCGGTGACGACTGTGGCAAGGAATGAATCCCTGATTAATTCTTATTAAATATTGGCACATATTAACAACATACTGCAACTTCCAATATGGCCTACATTATAGTGGAAAATTCTAGAGAGGAAAAAACAAAATTTAATAATAAAAAGCCCATATGCAATTGGTCGGAGAAGAGAATTTGTAACATCATTAAGATTTTCCCACTGAATGTCAGTACAAGAAAATAAATCATAACATTAGCAGCGCCAGCGTTGTCAAATCAGTGAAAGCACTTAGGGTCCTTGCGATTTGTTCATTGCCTGTACAAAAAAAAATTTATACAAAGAATGAATATCAGCTCTAATATTCTGCTTGTGTGAGAGATGAGTTCATATCTTACAAAGCAAACACTCTACCTGCTTAAAAAGCTGAAGGCCCAGATAGTTGGTTGCCATGTTTTTCAGATTCGTCCCACCGCCGACTTTACATCTGATGTATCCATAGAGGTTGGCCCACTGTAACACGACTCCCATAATCACCACCGCCTGCATGAACACAAAGAAACAAAGCAGAGTAAATAAGCTGACACAAAGTTTTTGTCTGTGGAGCCACTGCATCTATAAATGCTTTCATCAGCAGAAATTACAGCATTATCAAACCATGTAGCTGATGCATTTTACATTTTTTTAAAAAGCTATAGAAATATTAACAGCATCATTTATTAAATGTCTACCTTGTGTATGTCTAATACGCTTCACATGTGGCACTGTAACAAGCTAATTTAAAATATTATTGGAATCCAAAATATTGTTTATATTATTAACTATAAAACAATATCAAATAAAGTTGGAACATTATTTACTTTATTATATCCTAGATTCGAATACTCACCAGCCACTTAATCTTAAAGGAAAAGAGAGTGGAAAACACAAAGAACACCCATAAGATGGGGCACACAATAAGCCCGAGCCAGAAAATCCGTGATTCTGCACTTGAGACAATTTGTCTGTTGGTTTCCTAAAAGGGGAAAGAAAATATTAGACTGTGTTATACAGCACAAGTAAAAAAAGAAATTATAATAAAAAAAAAAAAAAGGAAAAAAAAATCATGTTTCATTGCTGCTGAACAAGTTAAAGGTTAAAAATGGCACCAATACGAGTACAAATTTCCTGTCCTTGTAATGAAGATTTCTGCTCTGACCTTTCGAGACTCGAACACCCAATGGCTCTTTCCGTTCTCATCCACCTGGTTCCACCACCTCAGGCCCACCAGCAGCCGCCCAGTCACATTCTGAAAGCAGCAATAAAGAACATGTCCATATAAATCAGTTGTACACTGGATTTGACATTTCCAGCTTTGAGACACAATTAATAGCAATGTACATGCACTAAAGTACACTAAAAGTTTCGGGACAATCGCCTTTTCCTGCCATATGATGTTCTGCCTCAAACTGTTACCCCGAGGCACACAACTGTATAGAATGTCTTGATCTTCAGTGACCAGAAAAGCTGCTGGCTTGAAAAAATTCATGCTTTAAATGGTTATTCTAGACAGAATGTCTGACTCTATTACCTTCACTGTCCAAAAGTCACATGACAGCAGGAGGATGATGGTGACCATGCAGGCGATGAAGCTGCTGCTAAAAAGTTCACACAAGTACACCAGGATAGCACTTACACGGAAGAAAAGGTGGAAGAAAGAGGCGAAAGGATGCCTGAAAGAAAACAAGAGAATGTAATTAAGGTTTATATGAATAAACAAGTAACATGAGCATGAAAAATCTGAGAAGATCAGAGACTCAACTGGATTTTTGACTTGCTCCTGTCATCCTCGTCAAAAAGTGGAACGTCACCCTGGGAATCCTGTTGACACCAGTCTCATTAATTAGCGCATTGTAATAGAAATTATATATAATAATACAGAATTATATATATATATATATATATATATATATATATATATATATATATATATATATATATATACAGTTGGAATACAGATAAACACACACACTGATAAACCACAAATCTCACACGCGACGGCATGTGATTATTATTATCAATAATAATAATATTAATAATAATAAAATAGTTAAATAGTTCTTCACCTGTCTGTACATTTCCAACTTGTTCACTTCCTTGTGACGTGTGTGTAAACAAAGGTAGCCGATGACGTGCCTGAAGGACCTCTTCCACGTCGCTAGCAATATGGCGAAATTCCAAATGCCGTCACAAACTCCTCCCCTGTAGGGTTCACGGCATCGGCATGATTTCTACACCGTAGTGCACTATGAAGTGAACATGCCTCTTCTGGTACTGTGCGATTTGGGATGTCGCCTATATCCATGGTCGCGGTCACTACTAAAGCGCCCTTCGGAGTGCCTTCAAAGAACGGGGGAGTTTGGAAAGCAGTTTTGAACAACATCTAAAAGAGTTTATAGAAAACAGTAAAGTTGTTTATGATAAAAAAAATTTTAAATGAGGTTTTTGATGTGAAAGGCATACATTAAAGAATGCGGCCACTTTATTAGGAACACCATACCGGGTCACATTCGCTTTGCTGTCAGAACAGTTTGGGGCATTTCCTTCCCAAAAGATCTAATACCTATTCTAAACAGATAGGATAAAGAACAGATGATGTTTTTTCCAATCATTTAAGTTTATTTGTTTTTGTAGAGCCTGTATCCAGTGAAGCATTAGATTATTATTATTATTATTATTATTATTATTATTATTATTATTATTATTATTATTTATTTATTTTTTATTAAATTATTATTAATTCATGATACAGATGAGATACAGATGTTTCTATTAAGGTGGTCCATGTTTATGAATATAATGCCTTATTTCAAACCTTCTTTCATTCTTAAGCTATTTAAATTCCCACTACAAGAGGAGTTCCTACATCAGAGTTCTATGCTGAAAATACCTTTGCTTTCTCGTCCAATGCACCATGAAAAGTCATTGTTGTGATACAGCTGCTGCTTTCTTGACCTTTATGATCGATGCTTTTGTACGCAAGTCCTATGTAAGCACCCTCTCCACTTAGGTATAAGTCAAAGTAATGGCGGCCCATGTAAAGACTCTCAGAGGTCATCACCTGCCGCCGGTGCTCAAAGCGCTCAGGTGTGTCAGGGTAATTATGTTGCTAGGGTGTGGTGTTGCTGGCTTTTCGGTTGTTTTCAGTGAGTTTCAGGAACTTGTGTGTGGAGTCAGGATTGAACCTTAGGTTGGGGGCATCTGTACATCATGCCAGCACAAATATGTACAAATAATTAATACAAAGACAACCAACAAACTTTCCTCTTCTAAAAACATTCAAGAAATAAATGGTTATTCAGACTAAGAGCATTATTACATTATCTAGAATCAACATGGTGCTGCGACATAAATGCCTTATAAGGAAATTACAGAAATAAAGGTGTTAAGTAATAGAGAGTGTGTTAGGGAAGTAAAGAAAAGAGTGCAGGCAGGGTGGAGTGGGTGGAGAAGAGTGGCAGGAGTGATTTGTGATAGAAGGGTATCTGCAAGAGTGAAAGGGAAAGTTTATAGGACTGTGGTGAGACCTGTGATGTTGTATAGTTTAGAGACAGTGGCATTGAGTAAAAGAAAGGAGGTGGAGCTGGAGGTAGCAGAGCTGAAGATGTTGAGGTTTTCGTTGGGAGTGACGACGATGGACAGGATTATAAACGAGTTTATTAGAGGGACAGCGCATGTCAGATGTTTTGGAGACAAAGTGAGGGAGGCGAGATTGAGATGGTTTGGACATGTGCAGAGGAGGGACATGGGGTATATCGGTAGGAGAATGCTGAGGATGAAACCACCAGGAAGGAGAAAAAGAGCAAGGCCAAGGAGGAGGTTTATGGATGTGGTGAGGGAGGACATGCAGGTAGTTGGGTTGAAAGAGGCAGATCTAAAAGACAGGGGGGTATGGAGACGGATGATCCGCTGTGGAGACCCCTAATGGGAGAAGCCAAAATAAGAAGAAGAAGACAGAGATCAAGGTGTTCCTAATAAAGTAGACAATGTGTATATAGCTATTTTTTAACCTTTCATTTCAAAGCAATAGAAATTATTATTATTTTTTTAAATAATAGCCTGTTTTTACAAAACTGGGACATGTTGCATATGGTTTCCTTAAAATCTTTTAACCGGGGACCCTTATAATGTACCTTCAGTCTTTCTTCCTACAATTTATCTCATAAACATAATACAACAATTTACATATTAAGCCAATTATATATTCTTGTAATTATTCTTCATCTAAATAAATGCAAAATAGTCTACAAAATGTTCATGCTTATTAAAGGTGTTTAATAACATTTACTTGTTTTGCAAGAAATTTTTTTGGGGCAAAACTGTTTAGGATAAACAAAACAAGCAGACAAGCTGGTCTCCAAAATCTGGTATAATTTTAACTGTGGTAAATATTTGACTGATTGAACAGCCATAAGGAATTCTCATTAACAGAAGTTTTAGTGTTTCATGTGATAGTCACATAGTTTCCTGAGAGACCAAAGGTCCATCTTGTCCTCTTTCTTGCATTTGATTTCATACCCTCTCACGATGGCAACCAGACAAGAACTTTTTATTTTGCTCTCTATGCTTGGTTCTGTATGTGCGCTGTACAAGCAGTGGGTTCCAGACACCAACTTTGAAAATTCAACTAACTGGGACAAAGGTTCTGTTCCATGTGGAAGTGACCAAGTGGTGTTTCCAGCCTCTGGGAAAGTAGCTGTGTATGTGGCGGCATCTCATACACTATCTGGAATGAGTCTGCCTGTGGACGGAGAGTTTATTCTGGCCTCAGGAGCTGGTTTTTTTATTAGAGAAGGTCAGGATCCTGGCTGTGGGGCAGGTGGCACAATCCGTTTTAGAGACCCTGACTCTTTGAAGTGGTTTGATCCAGCTTTGTGGAAGGGTGCTTCCTCATTAGAACATCTACAGACTGGGCCTTATCTCTTCTTTGTTCATGAAGAGAGTTTACCATGCCAGCATGATGATGTAGTTTTCCGGGATGGCTCATCTTTCCGTGTAGACGTATCAGCACATGAGAGCAGCATTTCTGTGAAGAGCGTTTCAGTGCTGGGGAAGAAGTTTAGTGACAACTATGACTTCTCTCAGTATGCCAGTTCCCAATTGGGGAAGCTGCAGTTTCATGGATCTTCATCAGTTACAGTCAGTGGTTCAGCCTGCCATGATAGTACAGGATGTGAGTGTGAAAATTCAGGCAACCATGACCGGATATGCTCAAGTGTCAAGTGTTCACAGCTGGACTGCAAGAAACCGTTGTACCCAGTGGGACACTGCTGTGAAGTTTGCGGTGCCATCGTGGCTATACATTTCTCTGACAGCTTTGACATCGAATCTTACCGCCAGCGTGTGCAGCACCTCTTCCTCGGCTTGTCCAAGTATAAATCCATTCGAATGGCTTTGTCGAAAGTCTCGAAACCTCAAAAACTGATGCGAGTCATTCCTTATGGAACCACCCAGGAGATCCAGGTGGTTCTGCTAGATGAAGATACTGGTCCACAGGCTGGAAAGCTGGCTGAGGCTCTTGCACAGGATATAGTAAGAGACATCAATGCTCAATCTTTTCATCTGGGCATAGACAGTGCAGAGTATCAAGCATCTTCAGGAGGAAGCAGTGGTAATGCATCTGGAATAAGTGGAGGAGCGGTAGCTGGGATTATCCTGGGTATTCTGGCTGTGATAGCTTTCCTGGCTCTGTTTGTAGTTCTTCACCGCCGAGGCAGGATCAGGGTGCCAAATTTACCCTCATTGAGTAGCTGGAGGAAGGGCAGTGAGCCTGGTGATCTGGGTGGGCCTCTAGACCATGGTTTTGACAACCCTATGTTTGAGAAACTGAACAGTTTGCCAGAGATCCCAGGGCTGTATGGAACAGAGAGTCTAAATAGTATCACCTTAACACATTCAGGAGTGCACTTTGTGAATCCTGTGTATGATGAAACTGACTTTAATGCATGATGCTGATTAAATTGTAAGTCACTTTTCAAGCAGTTCATTGATTTATGCTGTTGTCACTAACTAAAATGTAAAATGTAAAGCCTTTCAAAAATTGTGTAGTTAAATAACAGTAGTAGTGATTAGAACATTTGGTTGGCTCGTTGTCTCAGTCATGTTATGTCAAGGAAAAACATTCAAATTTATTAAGATTTTAAAATCAAACATGAAATAAAATGAAAAATCAGTACATCTCTGGATCATTGATACATTGTAACCCTAAATAGAAATAATAAAAACCATGAAATAGTTTATTTTATTACTGCACTTCTGAACTAGATCCTGGCTTAACTAGAACAACTGCATTGTCCTTCTTGGAGAGCCAAAAGACGGGGTATAATGGCTCCCGGAAGCTAGCAGTGCATTCCTTAAGAGGTTTCATAGTCTCAGCTATACCATAAAAGGCCAGCAGACCATTTTCATAGTCTATGTAGCAACCAATCTTTTGGAAATTCTCTACTTCAAGAGGAGTTTTTACATCAGAGTGCCATGCTGAGAAGCCATTGCTTTCTCGTCCAATGCACCATGAAAAATCATTGCCAGTGATACAGCTACTGCTTTCTTGACCTTTACGAGCAATGCTTTTGTACGTGAGTCCTATGTAAGCACCCTCTCCACTCAGGTCCACCTCAAAGTAATGGCGGCCCATGTAAAGGCTCTCAGAAGTCATCACCTGCCGCCAGTGCTCAAAGCGCTCAGGTGTGTCAGGGTAATTGTGTTGCCATGGTGTGGTGTTGCTGGCTTTTCGGTTGTCTTCAGTGAGTCTCAGAAACTTGTGAGTGGAGTCAGGATTGAAACTCAGGTTGGTGGCATCTGTACATCATGATAGCACAAAAATAATCAATACAAAGACAACCAACATGCTTGCTTTTCTAAAAACATTCAAGAAATAAATGGTTATTCAGACCAAGAACATTATCAAGAGTTATTAAAATGTAGTTATCTCTAATATGGATGTGTAAATACACCTTTTATCTAGTTTTAAGCTATTAAGTACATTCACAGTCGACAGTTTTAGTCATAAATAATATAAACTTTAAAAAAAAAATAGATAATGACCAATTAATTAACTTACAGTTAAGAAAATCATCTCTAGTCACAGGATCAGGGGCAAATGCTTGCCGCTTGATTGGAGAACTTGGGTGTACCAACGTCTTAATACCTGCTGTCTCTGTGTTGAAATCCAGGTGGCAATCAGATTACAGTACATGCATAGAATGAGATCTCTTTTGAGACAGTATGGAGTGAGATTTCTTTTGCACTTACCACTTTTACATAGTTCCTTGAGCTGAACATTGTAGGTGGACAGCAGCAGCTCACACAAGGCCTGAGTTGATTCTTTAACAATGCAACTAAAAGTGGTCAGTCGGTCTATGAGGCTGATGTAAATACCAGATAAGCACACGTCCACCGAGCCCTTTTTCCATTCTGTGTATTCCTGTTGGATAGGATTGGAAAATAAAGATGCTTATCACATAATTCCTTTACTTTTTGTGGTTTCAATCATTTTTTATTATTTTCTGCATCACTTTTTTTTTGCTAAATATACACTGTTTATAAAATGACATTTTGACCCTTGGCCCTGGTGCTGTCTTTCATGAAATTATGCTACTATTAAAAGTAAATCATATTAAGACATTTTGTAAAATGTTTAAATAGTGGGTACAGATAGAGTATAGCAGCATGTAGTATTATGTCCAAACTGCTCTGCAATCCATGAAGCACAACACTATTAATGAATGAATGAAGTGAATGAAAAGAGTTGATAAAAGTTGGAAAAATGAAGGTGTTTGAGCATGATTTCCATTAGTGCTGACTGGACTATTCATTTTTATTCATTATTGAATATTCATGATTTTTTTAAATGATGCGCTCTTCTGAATGACCTCAAGATTTGGTGAGCCAAGCTGTGACCTTTCTTACCTGTAAAAAATCAACATGATTCTTATTCTTTGAAAATCGCTCCATCTGACCCATGGTCTTCTTTAACTCAAGCATCTTCTGCGTCAGGTGGCTATGGATGCTCTCTGCCTGACTCACTGCTTGCTTGTGTTCCCCTTGCAGGAGTTCAAAAGCTTTCTTGCGAGCATCTTCAATCGCAGTTTGCAGGATTGAGAACTGCTGCTCAATTTCAGCCTGAACCCCAATAACTGAACTCTGTTCAGAACAAAAAGGAATACTTTTAAAAAGAAATTATGAGACTAATGCATTACCATTGTTTGATGTATAACTATTTATAGAATGGATTGAATCACATATTTTGGTAACCTCGGAAAATTCTTTACATGTGGCCTACTTAATTTTACTAAAATTTAGAACATTTTATTTTAACATTTCTGCATTCTTATTACAAACTAACACAGCTAATCATCTGGACATTTACTGTGCTAGGAAAACACACTTAACTAGCAAGATTTTAGACATACACTATATAAACAACGGTTTTGGGACACCTGTCATTTTCAGCCATTTCACTAACTGTTTCCACAAAGCTGGAGGCAAACAATTGTCTTTGGATATGGTAGCATTACATTTTCCCTTCACTTGAACAAGAAAACCCAAACCTGTTCCAGCATGACACTGCCTCTGTGCACAAAGTCAGCGCAATGAAGATATTTCTACGGGTTGGAGTGAAAGATCTTGAGTGTCCTACTATAGAGCTCTGACCTCAACCCTACTGAACATATTTGAGATGAATTGGAAATATGACTGCACCCCAGGTCTCCTTACTCTACATCAGTACCTGACTTTACTTACACCCCTGTACCTGAATGAGCACAAATCCTCACAAGTACACTCCAAAATCTAGTGAAACCTCTTCTCAGAAGAGTGGAGGTTATTGTAACAGCAAATGGGAACTAAATGTGTATGTGTATGTTTTAAAAAGCCAGGTCAGGTGTCCACGTTTGTTTATACAGTATATTTACACAAAATCCTGTTTTTGTTGCTGAGCTTTTTACCCAAAATGATCTTTACCAAAAAAGATTAAAAAGCAAATCAATACATTTTTACACTGTCTAATTGTAATATATTTATGTTCATAGTGTGTCACAAGCAGAAAAACTCTATTTACTCTAATTATTCTAATTTTTTGGCAGTTTGCTAGAACAATATATGAAGAGTTTTCCCAGACTGCCTCACATATACTGTAGTTATATCCCAAAATGACATGCAAAGAAATACATCGTTATGTGAACTAGTAAATTGTCAATTAGTAGACTCACTTCGATGGATTTAGAGTTGCTCTGTAGCTTATTAATGGCCTGCTCCGCAGCTGTTAAGGTTTTCACCATTTCCTTCTGTTTCTGTTGTAGCTCATTCTTCAGAAGGACACACACACACACACACACACACATTCAGCATTCTCTATTGTGTTTTCATTTCAAAGAAAACACAATAAACAGGATGAAAACTATTAATAACCCAGGTATCTTGTAAAGCATGGAGCCAAAACATTTACATTAATTTTCACATTACAATTTAAGCAATCTCTGCATGACAGAAAGTACACAAGCTTACAGAGACTACAACGTCTATGCATTTAACAGTATTGGGTGGGTAAGCAAGGACTTTGTTTTACAAAAGATCAACAATTGACCTGAGTTCTGGTGAAAGGTAACCCTTTATCTTGAAAATTAGTTCTTTAAAAACTGGTTCAATATTTAATTAACCAAGGTGCCTTTGAGATTCCATTGGTTCCTTTTATATATTTCTATTTTTTAACATGCTAATAAATAATAAAATGTGTAATATTTTGTTTGTTTTATTAGGTACTGAATTCTAATAAAGACAATGAATCTTTAAAAAATATATATATATATAAAAACAAAATTTCAAATGTATTCCAGTTGAATGTACAAAGTAAAATGCTAAAATGTCTGTTGTATTAAGTTGAACAATGATAATGACACTCAAGGTCTCTGAACAAAAATTGGGTTTATTTTAGTAAGAGATTAATTATCAATTGACACGAACATAAAAGTATTTTATGGATATTTATAAACATATTGCTCAAAATGTATTGCTGTAACATTGAAACAGACGACTTGAACAATAGTAAGAAAGTTATACATATAATATCTTAAATTTCCCACCTCGATTAGTTTGCGTGCCTCATCTACTGGAGTAATATCATGCCCTTGGTGCCCTTCTGTCTCACACTTTGGACAAATGCAGCATCCGTCCTTCGTACAGTACATCTGGAGTTCCAGCTGGTGATGCTCGCACGTGCGCTGCTCCAAGTCCAGCTGAGGTTCAACCAACTTATGGCTCTGGAATTTGCTGTTCTCGAGATGCGGCCTCAGGTGCTCCTCACAGTAGGACACCATGCAGGTCAGGCAGGATTTGGATGCCTTGAGAGGTGTCTCGATACATGAATCACACATTACCTCCTCTGGCTGTGGGTTATCAGATTGCTGAGATGTACTCTCTAAACATTCTTGGTTGTTACCTTGAACATTTGAGACTTTTTTGCTTTCTCTTTGGTCATTTTCTGTGTCAGGCCCAGTGCTGGCTGAGATTTGTTCATGTGAAACAAATTCCTCCATACTTAACTGTTTTTGAACTTTAAAGCCGATCAGAGAAGAGCAGTGTTGAAGCTTCCTGTCGGTTGAGAGCAGTTGAATGAAGTGCAAAACTCTTATCCACCCTTCTCCTTGTAGTTGACAAACCGGTATAGTTGTTTTGTGTTACAAGCCACACCTAGAGTTTCAAGCCACACCTAATATAAGGGTTAACTTCAGCACTAGAGCTTACAATACGTACCTTCCTGTAAGCCTGGAAGAAGGAGGAGGAGGCAAGGCAAGCACGTAATAGAAGGGGAATGTCAAACTCCTTGAATGGCATTTCCTTTTTTCTTTCCTCTAAGTGGAAGTCTGCTTCAAAGTGTATCAGCTTGGGTCAAAAAGGAATGTGTTTCCAATTTATTTTTATTCAGTTGGTAGCTGTTTTTTTATACCAAAAAGACATACAAGTAAGACAGAATGCAATTCAACTGTGGAGTTGGTAAAGGTGCTGAGAGTGATATATGTTTTCTGATAAGGGACATTGTATGAAAACAACTACATAACAAACACAGGGGCTTTGCACTTTAAACTCTAGGGATGTTAGGATTATACCAGCAAACTACAATAGCCATGAGTACCCATACCCATTTCTTTGTATTTATGCTTTCAATAAAAGTCTGCACTTGCAAATTTCAGCCCACATTGCCTGAACAAGTAATAGATTGTATTATTCATTATCAACTATGAATGATACAATATGAAAAGTTTAAATAAGGATATAATTAACAAAATTAATTGTTTAAATGTTGAGGAAAAACGTATTCTTTATTGTTTTGTTGTGGACTGAGTATAGGTGGGTCCACCAGATGCCCTTTACTCATGTACACCGGTGACTGAGTTGTGATCAAGGCCAAAACGTTTTTTATTTAGCATTAACATTTATGGCATTTGGTGTTACTTGATTCTGTTATCCAGAGTAGCTTACAATTATCTTATTAATAGCCGTTGATGAGATACAGCCTGAGCAATTCAGGGGAAAGGAGGCCTTGATAAAAGCACCAAGCAGAAACACCTTATGACCTTCCAATCAGAAGTCCAATGTTTTCATTACTGAGCTTCCACTTACCAGTCAAAGCTTATAATCACTTTAGCCAATGTCATGGAATTATGTAAAAAAAGAAATTATATGACTTTCATTTGTGCCCAGTTAGAAATTGTATCAGCCACACGGAGCAGATTTTATCACTTTTAAACACTAACTAGAATGGGCACATTATATTTTAGTAGCTATACAAGCTTTTTAAAAAACTAACTATGATACCATAATTAAAAACCAAGTACTAAGGTAAATTCACTCAAAGAGATAGAACACATTCTTTGGAATGAGGAACCTTTACATGCATAGTAAGCTAGAACTAAGTGGAAAGAGTGCAAAAACAATGAAAAGATTTTCTCATGAAAGCTACAGTACAACTATGTTCATATCAACATTCTTTACATACTTCCTCTCAACTTCATTCTTTCTCTGCACCATTCATTTCATAGCTGTGTTATCAGTTAAACCTATCAGATGTAATCTATCAAAGATAAGGAAGATCGTTAGAGTTCAATAATATTATGAACAGCAGCTACGCTAATTCCTCTCCACTGCTTCTCTTTCTCTACCCGTCCCGAGGCATCCTGAGGTTGTGCCAGCTCCAGTCACGTCCCACCTCATGAAGCTTGTGGACCTTTAAAGAAGTAGATGCCGACCCCGCAAACATTCCGAACCATCTAAAGACGTACCAGCGCCATTTGGATCCCACTTTATGTGGAGTTTTGACATTGGACCTCTTTGAGTGTTTAAAGGTTCTGGCATTGAGATGCTGGTGTTGGATCTGTGATGATCGCAAATGTTGAGCTATTTTATGAGTTGCTCAGTAGCTCCTGGTTCTATAATCTCTAATAACTGTAAAAGACTGTAGAAAAGAACATTACTCATAATTCCAGTCATTATTAGTTCTCTCTCTCCAGTGTTCTGTATTGTTTAAAGACTATAATCACACTCTTGATGTCACCCAAATGAGGATGGGTTCCTCTTTTGAGTCTGGTTCCTCTCAAGGTTTCTTCCTCATAACATCTAAGGGAGTTTTTCCTTGACACAGTCATCAGGGATAAATACACATCGTTCACTTTAACCGTTCAAATTCTGTAAAGCTGCTTTGAGACAATGTCTGTTATGAAAAGCGCAATAGAAATAAACTTGATTTGATTAGATGATTAAAGAACGACACGACATTATCGATTGTTCTCCTTTTGAAGCAGTCTGGATTTATAACTTATTAAACAAGCACTGATCATTTGCAACCATGATCATAAACTAAGGTGGATAATTAAATGGTTATGAATTTCCTGGATATATTTATTTTTCGGAAAACAGGTGACCTCTGTGTTATCAGGTATCATAGGTAAAAATCATTTAAACTTCATAAACTTCATACTTGCCAAAAAATCCTTCCTGTTATAGGTTTCTATCCGTTAGCCAATCATCATTTAGGTTTAACATGAGCTTGTATTTTTGTATTTATAAACAATCAGAATTTGGTTTATGGTACGTTTCTAAACTTGTTGAGCAATAAATGTAAATGTCAGTACTTTAGACTTTAGCTAACTGGTTAACATTAAATGCAACATTTATTGTAAATGCATATTTTTCAGTTCATTAGTAAATGCAGTTTATATTGTACATGGACATCATTATTCTAATGAAGAACGCTTTATTATTATTATTACAAATAAAACTGAGATACAGTATTCCCACGTAACCAGTGTGAGTTTATTCACTCCCTGTGAACTATTATGCTGTAGTACATTACTGACCTCTGGTGCTAAAAGTGTGCCAGTGCATGTAATGACATAGCTTTACCTATGTCCTTCTTTAACAATAAAAACATTTTGGTTCCTGTTTCAGTATAGTTTCAGGGTGAAAACTGACCTTTACAGAAACATGGATACATTTACACCCCATTTACTTCCCTCTTAAATCAAAATAATAATTATTACAGTGTATATACAGTATAACTGGAAGACTTCAACGGGCATGTTGTACCAGTCTTTTTTTTTGAAGGTGAAGGCAAAAAAACAATAAGAAAACAAGCAAAAAACAAAGAGGTAGCTGGATCTTCACATCCGTCCGTCAATCAATCAGAGATAAATGATGTGTTAACTCTGTAACTGAATTTACCATAAATGAGCCGACTTCTGTCTTTACACAGATCTTTATTCTGATATTACCATTATCTCCTAAATATATATCCGTGTGTTGATGTTTTTGTGTGTGTGTGTGTGTGTGTGTGTGTGTGTGTGTGAGTGAGAGAGAGAGAGAGAGAGAGAGAGAGAGAGAGAGAGAGAGAGAGAGAGAGAGAGCGAGAGAGAGAGAGAGAGAGAGAGAGAGAGAGAGAGAGAAAGCTTTTCTTTTTTCTGGATCATTTTTTTGTTGTAGAGACAAGTATATATATATGTTTAGTAAGCTGCATGTCTGCTGACCATGATTTTACAACATTCATTCATTCATTCATTTTCTCCCGCTTATCCGTAATTCGGGTCGCGGGGGCAGCAGTCTAAGCAGGCCCCTGTCCTCGACTGCTGAACAATCCTCACAGCACCGTCCCTTGCGGTCCCTCCTGCAGGTGGTGAGCCCACGGGAAGATTTTACAACAGTATTTGGTTATTTTGAAACATTGGGAGGGTCAAGTAATAGTTTTGCAACAAATGCATACATCCTACAAGGTTGCTCAAGGTCGGCTGGTACACCTTGATAGAAGATTATTGCAATAATAGATATTGTGTAAGTTCCGTTTTGTATACATTTTTACAGGTCCACCCCTTTTCACCTTTAGTTCGTATCTATGCCGTGAAAGAAAGCTGATTGTGTTCAATAGAAGAAATACATTAGTCTACTTTAAGATAGAACTTTATTTATAACTAATGCATGCATTGTATGTTTGGTCTATTATGTAAGGAAACTGTAACAGTGTAGGGAGAGCCATAATGCTGGTATGACCTTATTATTGCCCAACATATATCCCTAACCTGATAAACAACTTAACAACTAAAGTGGTATTTGTCATGAGTAAACATGATGTAAGCATTTTTTGCAATTTTACAGTATTGCTAGCACACTGTAGCACACCCATTTTGAGAGTGAATCATTAGTTATTATCTAGAAATAAGATCTTCAAGAAAGAGGCTACTGTTATAAAAGTATAGCTAATAGCACTTCAAAAGGCAAAAGAACATACACTGTACAGCCACCAATAATGTGGACGGGTTACACTCATATTAACTTTTTGAACATCCAAACTCTAGATGTAGATCCCCTAAGCAGTTATATTATCCTTCACACTTAAGGGAATGCTTTTCAGTAGATTTGGAAATGTGGCCCATTCAGCCACAAGGGGATGTGTGACGCACGTGCTGTGAGAAGTGTGAGCAGTGAGAAATCTTAATTCCACAATAAGATGTGTACTTATATGTACTAAATTTAAGGGAAGTGTGGGAAATTGGGGAAGAGCTAAATATGGGTTATATAAGTCACAGAGCATGATGGGATGGTAGATAGTAGATCGATTCATATGTTGCAGTTAAACTGTCTGGAAGCATCTGCAGCGGATTCTCCATTCACTTATTTATCACCAGCCAACTAACTAAACAGTTTTGTGAGGAAGATATGTATATATTAAAACACACACACACATTTATGGTGTTTTGTAGTTTAGTGTATTGTGCATGATCTACATAACCACATGACTACAAAACAGTTCACTGATACAGCCACATTACAGGTGTTTTATCTTTAATTATGCCCATAATTATAAAAATGTGATACCTTTTTAGTATTAACTTGAAAGATTTATTGCAACATTTTATGAAATTATACAAAACACATGGACCAAAGCTATGTACAAGAAACTCCAATGAAAGCTATGCATGTACTGCATACGAAATATACATATATATACATATATCAAGATGAATGGTATGCTGTAATGTCTCTCTATTAATATGGCATGAGTGCAAAAAACAAAAAGCAATATTTATGTATTACCAAAATACCCATGCCTCAAATCTGTAACAAAAATATGGCTTGATAAATGTAAACTAATGGAGGTCTTAGTACATGCTCACACTGACCTGGAACAACAGTGTTTGCTGCCATGTTTATTGGCGACTTACTGTATAATCTGTGTTTGATATCACTTAAGCAGTGTCTCTCGTGTCAGCTTATTTTTTCTTAATCATAAAAATATCTTATAATACAGTACATTGTGCCTGAAATTACAATTTACAGAGATATGTGCATGCACTGGAAGCACAAAACTCGTGCCCCACAGGGGCAGACACATCATTTGAATAATGCTGATTAGGTCTGACTTCATCAGGCTTGTCAGCAGGATTTTTCATTATGTATGGCAATCATGGAAGCTCAGCTTGATTCAGCACTTATTCCTGGCATGCATACTTCCTTGTGTGCGCCAGTCAAGGGGGTGCTATTGTCCGTCTGATATTCAAAAATGATTCCTATTCATGCACCACTGATCGTTTACATTCCACACAAGAGTTACACTTCTGTCTGAATCCCGAATCGAGACGTAGCAGTGGTATGGCCGTAATTGTAGAGTAACAAGTCCTTTATGCTATCTGTAAAGAGAAATAGCATAACAAGTGACGTTTGCTTTGAAAAGTCATTTTGAAAAATCAAAAACTCAGCACGATTTTAAAGGTCTACTATGACCATAAGAAAATCTCTATGCAGTTATTGCCAAAATGGAGGCTAATAACAGCAATCCCCGAAAAATGTGGTACTACTGTCATGCTCGCTCTTTGCATGAATTTTCAACGTAAATAATTTAGGGAACAACATGAGAGTCAACTTACAACTCTGTGTCTTCCATGCTGTCAGGATCCTCAATGGCGTCCAGGCGTCTCTTACACGCTTCGATGATCTTTTTACGGGGACCCAGAGGAATGTGGATGCTTTTGAGGTCGTTGTCGGAGCACAGCAGCAGGGCATCCAGGTCGATTTTCTCTCGCTTAAAAATAGGAATGAACTCGTTCATGCACTGGGCAGCCAGGAACACCTCAAGTGTACTGCTCTCTGGCTCATCGTCATCATCCAATCCCAATTCTACTTCATCCCAGGGAAGCTCCTCCACGTTCCTTGCCTGGAGGCTTCGAGCACTGCCGATACTATCCTCATCTACACTAGGAGATCGAAGAAGACGGCTGCGTAGACGGACATTTGGTTCCCTCCCACTGCCGGCTATGCTGCCCTCGTCACGAGAGCCTATGCCAAAGAGTCCCCCACTCACGTAGTTCCGCCGAAAGACCATGGTACCCAGGCCTGGGCGGTTAAAAAGTGAGTCATGGCCTGAGTCGGTGCTGATCTCTGAGTGGTCCATGTCTGGCCCGTGAAGGTCTGGCTCGCTGATGGCACGCGAGATGGCATCTTCGTTGTCCCGTGGGAACATATCACGGACGTTTCGCCGACCCCGGTCTTTTGGGTGTACGTAGGTACCCTGCTTTAGGAACATGACATCATTACCCAGCTGTAGACCGGAAAGAGAGCGCACACTCTTCCTCCCATCCTCATAAATCTTGAAGGTCCCATCACCCTGCTTCTTCTTTTCCAACTTCTTCTGGATCTTCGTTTTACCCCTGGCTGTGGCATGAAGGGTAGCCTAGGACATTGGAAATTAAAATGCTGGCTTTGAGCTTTAATTCTTGTTTAGCTTTATGATTACTCAGAGAGACTACACAAAGAAAACTGACACACAAAGACAAATGAGGCTGACCTGTGAGTATGGCACGCTGGTGGCAGTGTTGAAGGGGTGCAGCTTGCGGCTAAAAGTGCTGCTGGTGTAGCTGGAGAAGCTCATTGCATCCGAAAGAGAAGCATCCGTGGCTTCCTTCTGGAACCTGCGCTCCATGCGACGGTGGTGCTTGTGCTGCATCTTGACGCAGTCTTTGATGCGACGCTCAGCATCCCGGAAGGCTCTGTCTTTCAACTTGGCCACCAGCTTGGGGTTGAGAGCTGTCTGCTTGGCAGCAATGGAGTCCAGATATCGTACACAGTCCATGTGGTTCTTAGTGGCAGCCATGTCCAGAGGTGTGTGGTAATCATTGTCTAGACACCATGTGTTTGCACCAAAGGACACTAGGAAGGACAGGCAGTTGAGATGGCCATTGGAAGCGGCCAGGTGGAGCGGCGTGTTTCCCCATATGTCACACTTGTCAGGATTCCCACTAAAACAGTAGCAGGGAAGACAAACAACCAGTAAAGAAAAATTATTAAGATACTTTGCACTGCAACTTCTGGCTTGATTTGTCGGCTGGCATAAGGAAGTAATTCCTTTGTGAAAATGGTATGGAGTACAGTTGAGAGATTACCTGAAGATATTCCCAACATAGGACCAGGTTGTACTTTAATTGTCCTTCAAAACGCTACCATTGTCTTCACAGGATCAGAGAAGATATTGAATTATTTATAATATTATTATATGGAGGTGTTTGACTATGTCGGAGTATTATTTCAATGAAATGGTCATTAACAACATTGGCAAATAGAAATATACAACAAAATCTTGCTTAAGAACAATCTCTGGAATCCCACAGAGACATTAATACCCCCTACTGTACTTGCCCCTATTACAGACTATGATTCATTGTTCACAACCTGTGACCGAAGGTTCATCTCCAATGGAGCTGAACCGGAGTTCTGGGACAGTATGTGTTATTTGACCCTCGGCTTGCCTGGTTAGTAACTCTATGAGTATCTTCTTTCAGGGAAGACCGGTAGGATTGCACTTATGGTGATGTCACCTGAATTCCTTTTGGGGCCACAGATGTATAGCCACAGAAAACAGACAAATAACAGATATCACTGAATGGTGGAAAAACCAGACAGCTTTTATGTCTCTGATAACATGTTCTCTGACTCAGACCGGTAACAGTGTTTTTCTTCTCTTCAGGAAGCTTAGTGCAGTTTCTCATTTATAACTTTGAGATAGGGTATCAAGTTTAAACCAATCCAAATGAGTGCAGTCAAACAAGATATGACATCGACATTGACAGTAATACTCAGGGCCGCTGGAAGTAATTTTGATTAGGGGGTGCTGTGAATTTCTTTTATTTATTTTTTTTCACAAAAAAACCTTTGAGCCTATGGGCCTATTTAGAAAACATTTAAAAAAATAAATACATAGGGCTGTGACGATGACAATGGACCAAATACTGGCGGTGTTGCGGTGATTGGGGGGTTGTTTTGAAATAAATAAAAAAAAAAACCAAAGAAACAACACACTAAAGCCTGTAAAGCATTGAAATAAATATCAGTAAATACTGGTAACTTACATAATATAATAAAGTTGAATCCATTTAAAAAAAAACAAAAAAAAAAAAACAGTTTTATATTTCTACACAAAGACGCGTTATAGCCTACCGCTCTGCGCTTTGAGAGGGATGTGGAACACGAGCAGGAAAGAGACCACCGATCTCTTTTTCTGATATCTTCATGTTGTTCTAAAAGGTATGAAGAGCTAATTTTATCTTCCACAAGGGCAAGGCATTTAGGCTATGTTTGCGCGCTGCCAGAGAAAGCCAAACTAAAATCACCCGCGCGTGTGAAAAGCGCTTTACAAATGAACTTGAAAAATCAATATAATTAAAATAATCAAAATAATTAAATTAAAATCCAAAATACACTTAATAGCCTACGTGTGTCAAAATCATTTCCTAAAATATTCATAAGGAATTTATAAATTGTGCAAAATATTTTTAATAGGCCTACATTTTTTTTAAATCTCTCTCTCGCCAATAGGGGGTGCTGCAGCACCCCCAGCACCCCCACTTCCTGCGGCCATGGTAATACTTTAAATAAATTAATTCTAGAAACTTTCAGTGCCAAAACTTTCACAACACAATTTCTCTTAAAAGATGATTCACAGCTGCCTTCGTACACTGCAAACATCCTGTACTTTTCCTGACAAGTTTACAGTATGCAGTAAAGACTACATCGAAAGACTAATCTTTCTTTATTGAGCACATGACCATCGCAAATAACTGGAAAGAAACCAACCAACTAAGAAAAGGTGCAATTGTATGATTAAATTAACGTAGCATTTTAGAAGTAATACAAATACAGGTGATTTATTTTCAGAAATATTACTTCTGAATTTGCTTATTTCATACACTATATGGACAGAGGTTTGTGGACACCAGACCATAATATTCATATGTTCTTTTTCGAACATCCAATTTCAAATTTAGTCCCCATTTGCTGTTATAATAACATTCACTCTTCTAGGGAGTTGTTCCCCTGGACTTTGGAGTGTGGATGTAAAGGTTTATGCTCATTCAGCCACAGGGGTGTTAGTAAAGTCAAGTACTGATGTATGATGAGGATGTCTGGGGTGCAGTCTGGGGTCCCCTGATTCAAGTAAATGGAAAATGTACTGATACTGCCTACAAAGATGTCCAATACAATAGTGTTCCACCTACTTTATTAAGAAACATGTTTGGAGTAAAGGTACTTGTGCTTTAATAAAAGCACAAAATGCTATTAATTTTAAGTTTTCTATGCTCTATATATCTACATACATGACTATATTTTTTGGAAGGGAAGTGACCCCACGTAAGCATTTTATTGCAATGAGACTGCTGTGTTCAACTCTTGGCCTGGATCCCACCAGGCTCCGTGTGACTCATACTGCTGTAGCTCCTATTAATACTTCATGGACTCCAGACAAGACCTGGCAGTTGTGCATTATAGATGAGCAAAGCTGCGAGGTTTTCACAGATGTCAGTGAACCTGTGTGCAGCACTGGACATGGCCAGTACTAGGATTATCCCCTGCTAACTGGTCTGACCCTGATTTCAACCTTCTCTTTGACAGGTTATCGCAGTATCTCAGTTTGCATTTGCAGATCATTTTGATCATCATGAAAGAACAAACAGAATAGGACTGCTTTTCTGCTGTTGCGATGTGTGTTGAGAAGTTCAGGACATTTGAGCAAAGGGGTTTGTCATGATTGGCTGAAAAGAGAACACCTTTGCAGATGTTATACAACTGTTCTAGAATGGGAAAAGAGTGCGCTTTTGCGTAACAACTCCCACATTTTTAACCTGCACCGTTTGGGTACAGTGAAGAGAAGAGCTCAAAAACAACTCTAGTGAAGCTTACAGAGAACACTGTATCTCGTGCGGTCATCATTACCCAAGTGCCTGGTGAGATAGATTGTGCTATAAAACCGGTCACTTGATCGGACGTCTATACTGTAATCTCAAAAGTGCTGACTGCTATATGATCCAGTACAGACTGTAAATGTCTGCTTTAATGACATTAGCGGTTTATGCCTCAATAAATTAAGCTGGGAAAACAGACTTTTCTGTCTTGTGCTTGTGTTATAGACTTGTCTCATATTATGGCTGTGGTGGGAACTCATGCCATGGCTCCTGGCATGCACTGTGTCCTGGCATGCATTTCCTGAAAGACAAAAGAGAACATGCCCAAGAGACCAGCACACCAAAGGAACCTACCGTAATTGCTCCCGTTACCTGCGTGGAGGTGTGTTGAACAGCCTGTGCACATGGCACTTAATACTGGTTTGCATGGAAGAGATCAGATGATAACTGGTGCCTTTCAATAGTTTCCACAGAAGCCAAATTAACCTTTTGAGGACTTTTACCAATTCATCTCTTTCAATGGAACCCTTAGACCACGAAAGGAAAACTGGTCAGCCAGAAAGATTGCGAAAAAAGGCACTTGTCTGTGGTCTAATAATAACAACCCTTACCATATTCTTGTTACAGAAGGTCTGCAGTTGACACCTAAATAAACATAATTATATAACAAACTCTAAATACTTAAATATAAACTCTAAATATAAGTCTACTTGCTGATTCGCTCCATCAGTGCAGGACTTCTGTTATTTGTCGATGAGACGGGTCAAAAATAGATCTGACATGATTGGTTTACATGCTGCGGTTGATGGTATCATTAATTATTTCTTTAAAATTAAGAACCGCATCCCATATAAACCTTTTAGCTTAAAAGAAAAGAGGATAAGAAGTGTAAAATGACCTGAATGATATAATGTACTGTCAGATATATGATAGATTGGATAATAACCGGATATTTGTTGCGTTGGAACAGGTCGTAAACTGAAGAGGGACATTGTGGTCAATGTTCAGTTCTTCGGGAACGTGGCATTCTTCCATACTATACTGCTTGTTGAAATAGTAGTATGCGTTGCATTAACCTGATAGTATGCAAATACAACAGTTGTGATCATCTTTGACCAATTATGTAGTTAGATTTTTGCTGTTAGAATGACAGGCTACTATTATAACACAGGATACTGCTTAGTAATGCAATATGCTGATGCAACATCAAACCACTGATTAATATAGTAATATGCAGATACAACAAAAAACTATAATTTCAATACAGGCCACCATTTAGTTTTGGCAGGCTACTGTTTTAGCATAGGCTAAAATTTAGGACAATAGTATTGTACACCATTATAATAGCTCAGTACTGTTTTGACCTAGGCTACTGTTTATTGTGCTACTATTTAAAAGTTACAATGGCAGATTATTCTATTTAGTATGGAAGCATGGAGATATGACATCAGAATAACATTTTAGCCTAGTCATTAGTACGGAAATATGCTTAAAAGAGTAGCGTACTGTTACAAGCGCAGTGAAGTATATTTTGAAATAGGCTGCTATTTAATATTGAAGAATGTTGTGTTCTTTCAACCTATTCTGCAGACTACAGTACACTATTATTCTGTTACAGTGGCAGTGTGCTAACAGAGGATGCTATTTAATATGGCAGAATATTGTTTTAACCTGGCCTAATATTTAGAATGGTACTATGTAATTACCATGGCAGTGTACTGTTTGAACCTGTCTTATTATATAGTATGGTAGTACGCAATTACAATGGCAGAGTACTGCTTTGGCAGAGCCTACTATTTAGTATGGTAGTATGCAATTACAAGGGCAGAGTATTGTATTAACCTGGCCTACTATTTCGTATAGTAGTATGCAATTACAAGGGCAGAGTATTGAATTAACCTGGCCTACTATTTAGTATAGTAGTATGCAATTACAAGGGCAGAGTATTGTATTAACCTGGCCTACTATTTAGTATAGTAGTATGCATATGTCTAGTGGTTAGTATGTTAGTGTGCTGTTACAATGGAAGAATATTATTTTAACCTGGCCTACTATTTATTATGGTAGCATACAATTACAAAGGCAAAGCAATGTATTAACCTGACTGACTATTTAGTATTGTAGTATGCATTTGGCTAGTATTCAGTATGTTAGTGTGCCGTTACAGTGGCAGAATATTATTTTAACCTGGCCTACTATTTATTATGGTAGCATACAATTACAAAGGCAAAGCAATGTATTAACCTGGCGCACTACTAAGTATGGTAGTATGCATTGGGCTAGTATTAAATATGATAGTGTGCAATTATAATGGCAGTGTACTGTATTAACCTGGCCTACTGTTTATTATAGTAGTATAGATTTACAATGGCAGAGTACTGTTTTAACCTGGCCTAGTATTTATTATGGTAGTATGCAATTACATAGGCAAAGCAATGTATTAACCTGGCTGACTATTTAGTATGGTAGTATGCATGTGGCTAGTATTTAGTATGTTAGTGTGCTGTTACAATGGCAGAATATTGTTTTAACCTGGCCTACTATTTAATATGGTAGCATACAATTACAAAGGCAAAGCAATGTATTAACCTGGCTGACTATTTAGTATGGTAGTATGCATGTGGCTAGTATTTAGTATGTTAGTGTGCTGTTACAATGGCAGAATATTATTTTAACCTGGCCTACTATTTAATATGGTAGCATGCAATTACAAAGGCAAAGCAATGCATTAACCTGGCGCACTACTAAGTATGGTAGTATGCATTGGGCTAGTATGTAGTATGATAGTGTACCGTTACAATGGCAGAGAACTGTATAGAGACTGTTCAGTGCGGTTCTATGCAGATGTACTGCATATATTCGAGCTCCTCGGTTTCCTGCAGAACTGACACACGTTTAAACTAATTCTTTAAGCTCTGAAAGAGAGAAGCAGGTGTAAGCTGAAGCGAAAAGCTTACCCTCTCGCCACAATGAGCCTGAGCGCGTCCAGGTTGCCGTGGTACGCGGCCCAGAGTGTCGGTGTCATGCCATCTTCGTCTGGCGCGTTCAGGTCCTTCCGCGTGGCCTCTTTCAGTAAATCCAGGTAGCCGTCCCGCGCTGCCCTGTGGTACTTGTCATTCATTTTGCTCTCGAACTTCGGCCTCCATTATGCTTGAGGTTTTTTACTCCCGGGCTCAGTCATCAGCACCGGACCACAGTCAGCTGTCGCTATACAGGCCTTCTGTACGAAGCGGCTTGGGGAACGCTCGCGACGGTTTCCACGGATACCGTAGACGCAAGCGCCCCTGGGGGCGTGGCCTGAGAAGCGGTGTGGTCTTTCTGTACGCGCGGATCAGTGAGATCCCATCAGTGCTGTTTACCACGACCTTATGGAAAAGATCATGCAATTTGTAGGCACAAAATGAGCGCAAGACTAAACGGGCCCGTAACGTGTAAAGTGATCATCACTGAAAAGAGTATATAAAGTGTTTCAGTGACACTGGGTATGGAAATGAACACGCCTACATGACTATTTAGGAACCTAATAGCATGCAGTCTAAACTGTTCCTCAGACTGCTGGTCTGTGACCGGATCCTTGAAGAAAGATTCATGATCCATTAAGTTACTGAGAAACTCAAGGACTATGAGGATGGGTTCAGACTGTAATTTAATACAAACAGTCCACTAAAATGAGTTAGATCTGCAATTTGCATAAACAGTTCTGCATTTAATCACCTACCACTGAACAGTACACATCAACAATGATGGATCTATTATAAAATTACATTTGGAGACACCCAGATGAGGATGTGTTCCTTTTTTAGTCTGGTTCCTCTGAAGGTTTCTTCCTCATTCCATTTCAGGGAGTTTTTAATTGCCATTGTCGCCACTGGCTCACTCTTTAGGGATAAACTTATAGTTACTAAATTTATAAATTAAACTTTTATAACCTCTTAATCTCTGTAAAGCTGCTTTAGGACAATGTCCATTTTGTAAAGCGTATACAAATACAACTGAATTTAATTGAATCTTTCTACAGCGTTTGTCAGATGGCACTGTGGAGAATAGTTTGTTTACTGGATGAATCTGAAGTTTAAGGTGATTTTTGTGAACTTTCCTCACACTGGGTTTATTGGTGATTGTCCTGTATTATCAGTGTGCAGACCAGTGATTCAAAATGATCGAGGGTTTGAGTGTGTAAACACAAAGACAAACAATAAATGGTAGATTAAGTAAAAAAAAGTATGTATATTGGTATACAAAACATAAAATAAAGGACAGAATTGTGTAAAAAAACATTGATTTACTGTTACCTCTTCGGAGTCATTTATTTTTTATATTATTTTCCTTTCATTTAATGCTTTTTGACCATTTATAGTTACATTTATAGTTAATAAAATTATATAGTTCTCTCACCTGCATACCCTTTTCTCTTTCTTAAAGTTCAGACAAAAGCACAGGGTTTGTCAAATCACAGAGCAACCACAAAGTACAAAGTCTTTCATCCAGCGGTTGAAACCCTAAAGTTACAGCTTTATCTCTGGCTGTTAGAAAGCACTGATACACGAGCTTCTAGAAAGGTTAAATAAACAGAATCCTAGAGTAAACTTCACCATGTCAATGACAATACATTTTGAGTTGTTAATTAAAATTTTTTCATCAGATTATTATCATAATTTATTCATTAGGAATCCCTGCTAATTACCTATTACAATTATGTATTACAAATAGACATTTATACGATGTAAATCATAGTCACCAAGCTGCCACTCTTGGGCTCTTGAGCAAGGCCCTTAACCCCATGTTCCAATCAAGCTGGCATATGCAAAAAATATTTATACTGTGTTGTTATGTATGTGTGACAAATAATATCTATTCTATTCTATTCTATTCTATTCTATTCTATTCTATTCTATTCTTATAGCCAGCACAGCTGTTATTAAATAATAATCCAGGTTCAAAACAACTTTGGTATAATTAGCAATAACCTTAATTTTACATAACTAATAATCACAATAGACATGTTTGTAAATTATACTTAAGCTCAGCAGTCATTTAGAGCAGAGTTCTGCAGAAAGAGAAAACAGCTGAATGATATATTCTGGTATCAGTCATGGCTGAAAATTATTTAGAGTATTTTGACCTAACATTAAACTGCAATGTACTGTAATGTTCCTCATTGTTAGCTGTAATCTTATATGTCTCCATGTATAATTATAGCTACACTTCCAGCAATTATGCCATAAACTGTGATCCTAAATGGATGATATATGGTCATGCATGAAAGTACGATAGATATTTTTCATCTTTATTTATTACAGTGTCTTTTTGTGTCTTGTTGGCTGTAAATCTTTTTAATCCTGTGAACATATATAAACAATGAGCATGGCAATTTCCTCTTTATTCTACAGCAGACGCTGCTTCAGGTAAGATTTGCAAACAAATGTATGCAAATATTTTTTCTATGTGTTGAAAACCAACTGCTGTAAAATAATTGTAACAAATTCAGCACAACGCAAACAATATTTCTTATGTAATGTGCTTAATGTCACATTAGCAGTGATGCGTTTTTTTATGTAAAATGAATGCAAGTGAGATTTACTCCCTTGATAATGTACATGGTGTATATAATGCATGGGTGCAATATTAATAATAATTAAAGCCTGCTATTCGAATTGGCTTATATAAACATGGTGGTTGAATAGTCTGTTTTCTTTGCAAAATACAAGAGAACAGGTTTCTTTCTTAAATGTTATTGATGCTCAGTTGAAAAATAACCTCACAGGTCAAACATTGTTATCAAACTGACCATTTCATTTAATCTGGTTCACACCTCTGCATGTTAGAACAGTTTCATTTGTACAAAGCCACATTTAAAGAGTTCTTTGTTCGGTGTTTCACATACTGCAAAATCATTCATTCATTCATTTTCTCCCGCTTATCCGTAATTCACAGGGGCAGCAGGGGCAGCAGTCTAAGCAGGCCCCCGCCTTCGACTGCTGCCCAATCCTCACAGCACCGTCCCTTACGGTCCCTCCTGCAGGTGGTGAGCCCACGGGAAGACTGCAAAATCATAATTAGCCAAATACTGATCATTGTAGGTGTTAATGAAAGATGGCTTGGTCTGTCTGCGGTTTATTCGAACGAGCAGCAACAAAGGATAAAAAACAAAACA
Organism: Silurus aristotelis; assembly: GCF_946808225.1. Classification (NCBI taxonomy): domain Eukaryota; kingdom Metazoa; phylum Chordata; class Actinopteri; order Siluriformes; family Siluridae; genus Silurus; species Silurus aristotelis. Next base: position 15,479,250 of record NC_139590.1, on the reverse strand, counting down.
AACTTTATTTGGGTTTTAGCTTTAAAAGTGTTTTATCATCCAAAAGGTTCAAAGTTTCTGTGGGTCAGAATACCGTCCCATTTTCTTTTTAACTGCAGGCTGTTAAGATTATTGACAACTGAACAAGAGTGAGAGAAAAATTTAATTGTACGCTGTGCATCTCCATGAAAAAAATCTTCTAACAGTAAAAGAATAAGCACTTCATTGTTCAGAAAGCATTTATCAGACAGAAGCTTATCAGTATAAAAGTTGGTTGATTTTATAATTAATCATTCATTCACTGCTATCTATAGCGTTAAAATAGAGTGAAGTCTTATGAAATACCATATGACTGATGCAAGACAAATTATGATGCTTCCTAGCTTCTATTTTAGTGAACAGGACAACACTAACATGAAGCAGTTGTCCAGGAACATTGGCTGTTACCTGTCTAAAAAATGTGCTTCACTCATACACTTTTAGGTTTTTAAGGAATATTTCAGAATAACATATAGTATATCACCTTTATCAGATTTACACTATATTAGTGGTCCACATGTAGGGACAAGCACAAATTCCTGTATCTGGCATCTTTATTAATGAATAAAGAAAACATGAACAGAATGGACAAGTAAAGAATTAGAGCATTTGAAATGGTCTGATTTGCCTCCTTGTTTAAAAACATTCAAGACTTTATCTTATTAATCAATAAATGCTTTTTAGAATTCAACTATTTATACACTGTAAAATCTGTAATGTTAAATGACCATGGACCACAGACAATATATATTAGATACATTAAAGGAGACCACACCACATAGGTGTCTATTTAGGGCTGGAAATTTTGCTGAGTGGTAGGTGCCATAGTTTACCATATGCCTCTATCCTGACTGAGATTATGAAAGATGAGGGGGTGAGAGGTTTATTACTTAGAAAAAACACCTTTTGGCCAAAGGGCATCAGGTAACATCCCATACTTTACAAAAAAGTCTTTAAAGACTAATAAATCCTTCAACTCTCAGTGACTCATTTGTGGTTTGTGATTTTATCTCGTTAGTTATTCAGTTGACACACTTTTTAATCCAGTGTGATTTCGAAATGATGAACAATGCAAGTGCATAGCTGGATGACTAGAAAAAGGGGTTGTATGAAAAACAGACAAAGCCACCAGACAAGAGGGTTGGGAAAAAATGCTAGTGTTTAGGTGTTTCAAATGTGCATTATTAAGCATACTATATAGTTTGTGATATATTTTACAATTTATCTAAAACATGAATGAATGAATGAATGAACGAATGAATAAACTAACGAATAAGAAAGAAAGAAAGAAAGAAAGAAAGAAAGAAAGAAAGAAAGAAAGAAAGAAAGAAAGAAGTGTTTGATGTAACAAGAAAACAGACATCAGGCAAAATCTACAAATCTACAGCAAAAATTATTGAAAAATAATGTGACTTAAATATATTACACTGTTTACCCATTATTATTATTATTATTATTATTATTATTATTATTATTATTATTATTATTATTATTGTTGTTGTTCTTCTTCTTATTATTATTATTATAATTATAATTATTATTGATAATTTTATTATTTTTTTGTCATTATCATCTTGCACTTTTTTTACATGCACTTTTTTGACCTGCTCATGTTAATTATACTCCAAACGTCTTGTCTTCTTTGAATTTTGACAAATGGGTTTACAAAAACTTTTACAATCACCTGTAAACATTTTGCACACCACCGTTTGGTGATTTGAAAATGTTATTCTCAGCCTGTGTTACTGATACGGAGAATTGTGAAAATACCATAAACGCATAAAAACGTAGAATATTGTAAGCCGGTTCACGCCTCGCATGACGTGTCACGTGCGATTAGTGACGTGCACAGATGTTGTAAACCGTTATATTACCTGCGCTGCCATGTGAGAGCTACTGCACATTTTTTATTATTCCAATCACAACTTTAAAGAATCGCACCAATGCACTTCAGCAACCTGAAGCTCGATGTGCACGGGCTGAACATACACATTCATTGTCCACTGTCTTTCGATGCAGTCAGGATGAGCACCAAAGAGGAACCTGAGCTCGAGAGTCAGATCGCCACTATCCAGCATGCAGGGACGCACATCGCGCGGGCGACGCGCTCGGCCAGCATCGCCCTGTCCTCCACGGGCTCGTGGAGAGACTCGTCGCGCAGCTGGGGCTGGCTGCTCTCCGGCGCCGTGCTCGTCAACGTGCTCGTGCTCGGGTGCGCCCTCGTCAGCGCCAGCGTGTTTAACGAGAAGCACATAACCACCGTGCACCTGCAGGTCTACCTTGTGGTGCTGATCGTCTCCACCACCGCCTGGATGATTTTCTACAAAGTGTACACGTGCCGCGATGAAGAGGCCGTTCTCTACAAGGACACGCACGCAGGACCCGTGTGGCTCAGAGGTAAGCTGGGTTTCTCTACCATGTAAACACCACCCACATTGTTGTTGTTGTTCAGAACATCTGTACACCTGCTTATCATGGAGAAAATACTTGAAGAACGCATGTTTATTTGACATATATACATGAGTGTTGAGAGGGTAAAGGGCCTGGCACAAGGGCCCGACAGTGGCATGCTCCTTCTTGCAGAACCAAAAGTCCAGGGGTGTAGAGCTGGACCAAATCCAACTTCACCTATACACACGACATACAACCCAAAACACAAAGTGTCTAGTTGTCTCCACCTTCTGAATTCCATTGAGGTGGGAGAAATTGATCATGTCCCACTTCAACCAGTGATGTAGAAGCAGCACAGTGCATAAAATTATGCAGATGCAGGAAAAGAACATCGGTTTGCATTAAATATCACAGTGGATTGGCCATGGTACACAACAATCTCTAGCTTTGAAAGATCCCAGTGAGTGGCAGTTCTGCTCCTTGTTTTTATGTGGGGTTTATGTCTATGGTAACTTGAATACAACTACGGTGAGCAGAAAAGCAGTTCCCGAACACTGAATATGTTGAAGTTAATGGTACTCTTGTCTTCACTGTTATTCAATAGCTGAAGCGAAGATCAGGTGAATGCAATGTAGCTGCAGATGTCTGTATTTTCCTGATAGGAAGAAGGCTGAAACGATTCCTCGAGTAACTCGAGTAATTCAAAGACAAAAAATGCATCGAGGCAAATTAATTTACCTCAATGCTTCGTTTAGTTCATTTAACTACACACGCATTCTTCCAGATGAAAACAAAGTTTGCCTAATTCCGAATTTTATCTCGTAATTCCGACTTTATTTCTCTCAATTCTCTTTTTTTTTTTTTCCACCAATCAGGCAGTGTCACCCCCTCTGTAGTGCCAGAAATGTTTACGCATGAAAATCAAATAGGCTACAATCAATAGAATCGCATGGTATTAAAATATGCATCTGAACCCTGGAAAGAACAAGTCATGAGAAGTGGCCTCGTTCATACAAGAACAGCCTCAAACTTCAGGCCGACAACATGGATAACAGTGGATGCACCAGAAATGTTAGTGTTTACGAGAAATAAAGTCAATGAGGCAAAAAACAGTTATTAATGTGGCGGAAAAGGGCTTCCATAAGATTCATGTTAAAGAAAACGACAAGTTTCCAAAAAGTTCAGGATCATTTGAAACTAAAACATAAAGAGAACACAGTACTTTGAGTTTAACTTTTTTTTTTTTTTTTTTTTTTTTTTAAAGTCATTTGAAATAGATTCCTATATTTGTATTTATATATTTGCATTTTGATGTAATATGGCAATTAAATGCGTTAAATGGGTTTAGTTTTTACAGATATTCTTGTATTTAATTCCAGAAATTAAAATGTTATTTTTTTCTAAAAAGGAAACAATTTATTTGTTAATTTAAAGAGACTCATTTTATTTTCTCTTGTACTTTAGCATTGCTTTTTAATAAAGAAAAAGTACTTCTTATTCGTTTACTCGATTAATCGATGGAATAATCGGTAGAATACTCGATTACTAAAACAATCGATAGCTGCTTAGGAAAGTGTTCATGACTTTGTGGTTTGTTTCCCTGATGTTCAACAACATTAATTGTAACTCTAATCTAACAATAAAAGTATGATGACAGAAAATATTGTTACAGTTCATTCTAGTAGTTATAGTCTGCCTGTTGTAGAGAGCTGACACTCCTTCCAAAGATAAAAATAAGCATCTCCACAGAACATTTAAACAATAAATTATTTCTATGTTAAATTCAAATTTTTGTAATAATCTTTAATTAATACAATTTATCTGGAACAGTGACTGAGAAACAACAAAAGGTTAAGTGTAATTAAAATTGAAAAATGTTAGAACAAGCACTACTCTCAGAGGTGTGAATCTTTAGACAAATAAACACCTTGTGGCTCCTCATATTTGAGAATTTATCAGTATTGAGATACCCATACTCCACAGAAAATTAATGGTCTGCCTATGCCTCTTCATAAGGTGGCTTGGTGCTGTTTGGTATCTGCAGCTTAATCATGGACGTTTTTAAGATCGCCTTTTACGTGGGTCGCATTCACTGTGACTCACCTGTGAAAATCGTCTTCCCCACTGTGCAAGCCATGTTTATTCTGGTGCAGGTGAGGTGCACACAGACCACTAAATAATGCCATTGTTCTGTTCACTGTATTATTTGTAACCAATTTTGTGAATCTGATTTCCTTCTACATTGCAGACATACTTTCTCTGGCTCCACGCCAAGGACTGTGTCCAAGCACAGAGGAACGTAACTCGGTAAGTGTGGCGGTAGCGTTTTAATTATTCGATGCAAATGGTAGAGCTGTTAATGTGATCCAGTGTCTGGCTGAGGCATTTGTGACAATATAAGATGCACATCTGAACTATAGAGACCCTTGAATGATGCTGTGCTTTAGAAGTTCAGATTGGTCTTCTGTGTTTGTCTAGCTCTGGGCTGATGCTCACCTTGGCCACAAACCTGATGCTATGGATGTCAGCAGTGACAGACGAATCTCTGCATCAAACAGTAAACAAATATAACCTTGGCCTCGGGGGTCTCTCAATCAGAGGTAGGCTTTTTCCATCGTTATATGCTCTAATAAGTTATTTACTTACACCAGTTTGTGTTCATTCTTTTTTAATAATATATACTCAACATGGGTTTAAGTTAACATTTCTAGGCCTGCAGCTGCACAAGCTGTTTATTGTTACTTTAAAAGACAATTTTAATAAATAGTGATTTAATTTAATTGTCATGACAGGGGGAAGTGCTATGCAACAAAGCTTTTCCAGGGTATAGAGTTTGGGGGTGTGCAATTTTGTGGCCAATATTAATTCATAAACTGCTTAAAGCTAGATTTTTTAATTGGGAAACATATTCAATATATAGTCATGCTTCTGTGCCATTGTAAGACATAAAAATTATTTATTTTCATGTCAAGCAAATCATTATGAACTAATAAAATGATTTAATGCTACTTAGGGCAACTAATGTATGATGATTAATGCTCGTAAGTTGTAGATGCTAGGGCAAAGAAAAAGCCAATACTAAAGAATCTTATGGTACTCACAACCTGTAACTCATTCTATGTAGCTGCATATTCCACATGGATATACTACACAACCAAGTTAGAATAATAGGGTATGATTCTAACTTGGTTGTGTAGTATATCCATGTGGAATATGCAGCTACATAGAATGAGTTACAGGTTGTGAAGTGGATATCTTTTGGATACTGTAATTTCACACCTGAGAATAGCTACTATAATCATAAATTATATGACGCTCATACATAACATACCATTGGTTGATTTTATAGTATACACTTATGGAAAAGTAATGGCCTGTAATCCCACTATCTGGTGTCAATAGATCAACCTTTGTGGCTGGTTACAGTCTTGAGTTTTTGCTGTCTCAGTGTGTTTATGTCCAACAATGTCCACTTTGGCATTTACATTAGAAAATAAGGATTCTGTTCTGCAATGTCCATTATACCAGGTCCAATGTCCAAAAAAATAAAATGCAAAAGTTACATTCCAATTTAAAAATTTTTCCTATATTTTTTAGCTAGCTCTCCTGACGATGGTTGTAATTGCAGCATCACGGCATGCAAAATCTTCGAAGACGCCTTCTATTACCTCTATCCATTCAACATAGAGTACAGCCTGTTTGCCTCAGCCATGACTTATGTAATGTGGAAAAATGTGGGCAGGCTAGTAGATGACCACGGGCATCATGAGCACCGCTTCCGCATGCGTGATGTGCTAATAGGCCCAGCCTGTGGCCTGCTGGTGTTGGTGGCTGGCTTGACCATTTTTGTGGTATATGAGGTTGATGTATCATCTAATGACATAGATAAGAAAGAGATGGCTCTCATCTTGTACTATGCGGCCAACACAACCACAGTGGTCCTGATGACTGTGGCAGCAGGAATTGGTTGCGCTATGTACCAGCTGGAGCAGCGTGAGCATGCAGTTGGCAAGAACCCAACACGCAGCCTGGACGTAGGGCTGTTAGTGGGTGCATCTGTAGGCCAGCTCACTGTCTCATACTTCACAGTTGTGGCCGTATTAGCGATTGGTGTGGGAGGCCTGGTCAATGCACTCAACCTGACCTGGAATGTACTCACTGTAGTCGAGCTTTGTGTACAGAACGTGTTCATCATTGAAGGTTTGCGGCGAGAACCACACCAGGACACACGCCGTGCCAGCATCTTCTCCAATCTGCTTGCTTTGCAAGCGCATGATGAGAGCAGGCGGTCCAGCAACGTGCTCACGCCTCGTGGCTCGATCGCCATCTCGGTCCACAAGCCTCTGCCCTGGAAGAGAAAACTTCTTAAGGAGGTCTCATCGTTCCTGCTGCTTTCAAACATTATTGTGAGTTTTTTTATTTTAATTACATTAGATATTAATAATCAATATAACATATTTAAAACACTTAGCTGATATACCGGTTTCTTCTTCATTTATGCAGTGATCCAAAACAGCCAATCATGTTGCAGCACAAATCATGTAGATTAAGTCAAGTCTTTCATTTAATGTTCAAATCAAACACAAAACACCCAGTAAGCGGTTATTCTGCAGGCAGAAATTCCTTGATGAGAAGTCACAGGAGAACATCCAGACTGGTATTTGACCAGACAGGATTCTCAGATTCTATGCACAAGCCTCATAGATACCAGGCAGTTTAATATTAGAAAGAAAAATGTGTGCCCACTCCTGCTGAAAACAGTGTTCATTCTAGCAGTCTGTGCAACTCTTCCAAAACGTTCTCGAGGTATTTCTGCTTGCAGCCCTGCCGCTCACTGGATGTTTTTTGTTCGCTTTTCACACATTTTGCTAACTCTATTTTGAATGAGCCACATCTAAACATTGTGAATTTTATTTACAGCTTTGGATCATGCCTGCCTTCGGAGCACGGCCACAGATTGACAACCCAATCGGAGTGCAGTTCTACAAGTCTAGCATGTGGATGGCTGTGGTTAATGTTGGACTGCCTTTCGGGATCTTTTACCGGATGCACTCAGTAGCCAGTCTTTTTGAGGTCTACCTAACCTCCTGAATCTACAGCCTTAAACAATCAAGCTTATATATTATAAAACATTTTTTTGTAAACGACAATATATTTTTTATACTTTTGTTGTCTTTTAATGTTTACTTAGAAACTGATTGAATAGCTTGTATAAGGATTTCTGTATCTTACCTGTAATTGTAGTTTATATGCAGAAGGGTAATAAATGACAGTCTCTTGGTAAGGTGTTGGGTCACCACAAAAACAGTGGTTTGTACACATGAATCAATCTCTGGAATTGTACTGAATGGAGGTACACCATTCTTCCAAAAGTTATTCACTCAGTTGATGTTTCAAACTTGAATTTCTCAGTGAGCCACCGTGCCTTATATAAGTTAATTGGAAAAAGACCACTAAAACAGAAATTTGCACAGAAACCTTTCCAGAATAATCATGTTGTTACCCAAAATAGGCAACTCTATCACTCATCTGTTTGTCCTGATTACATGCAGGTGGAAATATTTGACATATAAACCTTGATGCCTTATTTACATTGTGAAGTACAAGTATTTGTATTTTCAACATTAAAAATTGCACTTTACTAACAATTAAATAATCTTGCTTGTATTTAATTATTTCAAATTACTGTGTTGTATGGTTTAGAGACAGTGGCATGGACTAAAAGACAGGAGGTGAGGCTGGAGGTAGCAGTAGAGTTAAAAATGTTGAGATTTTCATTAGCAGTGACGAGGATGGACAGGATTAGAAACGAGTTTATTAGAGGGACAGCACATGTAGGACATTTTGGAGACAAGGTGAGGGAGGCGAAATTGAGATGGTTTGGACATGTACAGAGGAGGGCCAAGGAGTATATCGGTAGGAGAATGCTGAGGATGGAGCCATCAGGAAGGAGAAAAAGAGGAAGGCCAAGGAGGAGGTTTATGGATGTGGAGGGAAGACATGCAGGTAGTTGGGTTGAAAGAGGCAGATGTAGAGGACAGGGGCGTATGGAGACGGATGATCCGCTGTTGCGACCTCTAATGGGAGAAGCCGAAAGAAGAAGTAGTATTTAATTATTTCTACTAAAGTCAGAGTGGAACGAAAGAAAAAAATACAAGCAATCTAAAAATACCCATTATGGCCTGTTTTATATTTCCTGTCCTTGCCATAAATAAATGCAAGTCTGAGGGGACATGCTGTTAAATTAAATCATGTGAAAGAAAATTCTGTGACACACAGCCAAAACAAGCTCCTTATCCTTGTTCCCACACATGTTAACACAGCATTTTGCTGGCCACTTCCTTTTCACTGTCAAAAAAAACATTGTTATATTATGTAAGTTTGTTTTTCAGGTTTAAAACAGGGACACAGTGAAGATGAATTGGAGTAAAAATTATTCACAGGACACTTTTTTTTTCCAGCTAAGATTATTATATGTTTTCATACATATAGAGACAAATCTTTTACTTTTAAACATTGAGCACAGTATATACATTCATTTCATTAGCAAATCTGATATGCAGAACAAAAATAGTAATATTAGCTCAACGTAAATGATTCTCATCAGCATATAAGAAATTATTTGTTTACAGTTGAATACTGGTGAAACATGTGGACCGTTACTGGCTGAAATATGTTTTTTTTTTTTTTTCCGGTCGGGAAGTGTTTTGTGAAACGTAAACCTGAAAAATGAGAGCAAATCATGAGTAGGTTTAATGAGACAGTCTACGGAATGAGCAAACACGTTTTTCTGTAGTGATACTGCCTTCTAGTGGCATGTGCATGGCAACACTGTCACAGTCTATGCCAATGGACACACAAGCCTACTAACGCCACTCACTACTGGACTACATGTGACCAAATTCAATAAGCTTTCAAATATGCTTCCATCAAATATATATATATATATATATATATATATATATATATATATATATATATATATATATATATATATATATATATATATATATATATATATATATATGTGTGTGTGTTATTATATACAGTGGCAGTTCATACCATAGGAAAATCATTCATACATCCACAGTGAGAGATTCTCAATGGTTTAAGCTGAGGGACATTAAACAGTCTTATCAAAAGGCTGAGCTATATGTAGAAACGTTATCATACCAGCCGTTTCCAAGCATTCACACTTTAACCGAGTGGCCCATGAACACTATTACAGATTTTCTGAGTCAGCGAATCCTTTTGAGTTTAAATAAATGACGTCTTTTTCTATATTACTAGTGAAAATCTGCAAGACTTATGAGAAGAGATACAGCACAGTGCTGAATTTATAGTCTATGCTTTAAATGGGTTTTGGAGTAAAAGACGTGTAGATGGAATATAACCAGCCAGCCCTTTATTTACTCAGTGACCGGCAGCTCATGAATTCTACATTCTCTGGATCTCAAAGAGACGAACGTCTGTGTCATACCAGATCGGGGGGTCCACGTTGCTGCAATAGAAAAAAAGATAAAAGGTCATACAGCTTGCTGTTTATTCCATATTGTTAACCATGTGCTATGATATTCTCTCTAAAACAGTAATATATCTGTAATTATATATAATTACATTGTGATTTTACACACTGCATAGTTCTTACCGGAGATATACGACGCCCCACATGTATGTACGGAACCACATAGCAGTGCCAGCATTTGCCTGGTATTTTCTGATCAGAATAGGGTGAGGAACAGGCAAAAGTCCCACCAGAGTACCATGCTGGAGGAATTTCAGGATCTCTGACTCGTCTGTCAAGCCCCTGTGAGGAAAAAATACACATTTAATTTAGTTTGATTTGTATAGTGTTTTGAGTGTATAAAAATACATAATATATAAAACAAAAAGGAAAAATTCTGAATCTGAAATTTGTTCAGATACTTTGGAGTATGGACATTTCCATACTTGTCAATGCAGATCTTCTCTACTTGTGGCACCAGGACCTGCAGTAGGCGCATGATGGTCTGTAGAGGGAGTTTGCTCTTCCAGGACAAAACCTGCACCAAACAGAACAGTTTGTATAGTTAGTCTGCAAAGACGTGTTTGATTAAGCGGCAATGTAAAAAAAATACATTAATTTACTATAAACAAATGCAATAAAACAACATACGCGGCGCATATCGAGCATATGATTATTAATGTGGTAAGTGGTAATGTTCCAGGGTAGTTGCCTGCAATGGGAAAATGTAATGTTTGGGATCTTTCTTATTACTTGTAGTTGCCCCATGGACAACCAGAAAATTGAGAAAAAAAAAACAACTATATTTATATTGTATTGACTGTTCAGCTGTTATATACACTATAAGAGTAAAACGTATTGGGACACCTGACTTATAGGGTTTTTCTCCAAATTGTTACCTCAATGTTAGAGGCAAACAATTGTACATGATGTGCTGTAAAATGAATTTTTTTCTTCACTTGAACTAGGAGACCCAAACCTGTTCCAGCATGACGATGTTCCAGCATGATAAATAATCACCACCTGGTTTTAACTAATTAAATAGGTAAGAGCTTTCCATTATATAATTACAACCTGGATGATTATGTTTCAGCTGGGAACAAGTTATTTTTAACCCTAACTGATGAAGTGAGGAGCTTCTTATTTTTTAAACAACCATGTCGGACGACACATCATGTGGTTGTGGAAAAGATGTTAATCTGTTTTACAAAGGGCAAATTATTGGCATGCATCAAGCTAAGGAGATCGCTGAAACTACAAAAACGGGGTAAGAACTGTCCAACACATTATTTAAAACTGGTAGGATAGTGGGGAACCATCATCTTCAAGGAAGAAATGTGGTCGGAAAAAAATCTTGAATAATCGTGATCGGTGATCACTTAAACGGTTGGTGAAATCAAATCGTAAAAAATAATTCTGACGGCTATGTTTAATAGTGAAAGCAAGAGCATTTCCACACGCACAATGCGAAGGGAACTCAATGGATTGGGACTAACCAGCTGTGTAGCCTTAAAAATACCACTTATCAGCGAGCTAAAAAAAGGCTTCAACTTGCTAGGGAGCATAAAGATTGGACTCTGGAGCAATGGAAGGATGTCATGTGGTCTGATAAGTCCATATTTACCCTGTTCCAGGTAAATTGATGGAACAGGGTTGATGGGCGCATCAGGGTAAAAAGAGAGGCGGATGAACTGATGCACTCATTATGCCTAGTGCCTACCGTACAATCCTGTAGGGGCAGTGCTATGATCTGGGGTTGCTGCAGTTGGTCAGGTCTCGGTTCGAGCAATGTGATGTGCCCAAAGAATTTGGTCAGCTGACTACCTGAATAAACTGAATGACCAGGTTATTCTATCAATGGATTTTTTCTTCCCTGATGGCACAGGCATACTTCAAGGAATTTCCAGGAATCATCGGGCTCAAATTGTGAAAAAGAGTTTAAAGGAACATGAGACATCATTCTCACACATGGATTAGTCACCACAGAGTCCAGACCTAAACCCGATGGAAAATCTTTGGGATGTGCTGGGAATAAATGTTGTGACATTGCAGAAGCTCATCAAAACAATTCCACGGCGAACGCATGCCGCGATCAAAGAGGCAAAGGCGGTCCAACGAAATATTGGTGTGTGTGACTTTTTTTTTTTTTTTTTGGGATGGGCAGTGTACCATAGTACAAAGTCTGCACCCCAGACCTCCTCAACATACTGCTGAAAATTTAAAATCCTCAAATACTCAAACCAGTCCATTTGGTACCAACATCCATGCCATAGTTAAACAGAGACACAGAGAACACACTTTTCCTTAATTTTTCTGTTTAACTGCATATCAGTAGAATCTCTTAATCTGCATAATCGTATGCCTCGTGTTGTTGACACACTTGGCTGATTAGAGAACAGCACAAATGAGCTAGTGAAGAGCAGAGATGGGAAGTAATAAAGTACTTCATTAATGTACCCAAGTAGATTTTTCTGGTATCAGTATTTTACTTCACTATTTATTTTTCAGAAGATTTTTCACTTTTACTTATTTTTTTTACACAAATATCTGTACTTTCTACTTACATTTTCAAATTTGGTGAGATAAATCAATATTTTTTCTTTTCCTTGTGCGCCGTTTTCAGTCTATCAACCAATTTCTTGTCATTGAGTGGCTTTTCCAACCTACCACTGGTGTATCATTTCCTGACTCTCATCACAGATGTAGGCTTGCCTACAAAGCTAACAACGATTAAGGCAGAAGGCAACAAGAAGTATGGGATTTACGTGGATCAGACAGAGGGAGTCAGCGATGTAAACATGACTGAGAACAGTGACATTCCTGATCACCTGTTCATCTCTACTTGTGTTCTATATGGTGGTTGTTCAGTCTGAATACATTCATTAGGTAACAAAATTTGAAATTATTTTGATTTAATATGAAGTGAGGTCCAGTTACCAGTGTGACACTAAAATTACTGAAGTAGTAATGGCAACTTTTAACTTAATTATTTACTTTACTTTGAGTGAAAAAGTGTAGTAAAGTGTGCAAACCTTAATGCCAGATAAATGTGGCTGTGTGTAAAACTTCAGACATAAACTTTAATTCCTTTGAGCCTGTATAATACTTTAAATATGACAGCTACATAGTGACAGTTATAAAAGCTACGCACCCACTCTGGTGTTGGCACCCAGTGTGTGGCGGCCGACGATGCACTTGACAGACGTCTCCTAGCCATTTCTGCCTCTGTGTAAAATACATCCTGTGGGAGGAAAAGGAAATGGCTTTCACTTGTATGATTTGATTTTTCTCCCCCGTTTTGTGCATTAAATCACTTATCGTTTAGCTTCAGTTGATTAACTACCAAAGAATGTTGTAGATCATTTCTGCTTTGATACTCTTGAGTGCTTTTCAAGATTTATCTGTGCTGTCTATAAGAGAAAAGGGAGCCATTTTAAAGCTGAGAAAAATCATTCGCCTCAAACAGGAAGAAACCACCAGGGTGCAGACTTTCATAGAAGTCTATATCTCATGTGAACGCAAACAAAAACACATCACTGTCAGAAATGTCCCTACTACTTATTGTGCAATTTGTAGCACATTTAGGTTTGGTTTCAGGAAAGAGAATGCTGATCAGCTTATCCTAGATCAGCAAACTCTTCTCAGAATGCTTCTCCTATCTTGAAAATTTGAAGTTGTGTGTCAAGATGACTCATTTTCAAAAAGGTGTTAATATTTTAACATTAAATAAAACAAGGCATGCATTGACAAAGCATCATTTGGAACATCACAGGGCAGCTAAAAAGCTCCTGATGAGCTCACAGACAGCTATGAATGGCTAATGTAATTCACCAGAGGACAGCATAATGCCAAGGGCCAATTATGCACACTTTGAGTTCTATATATGGATGGCTCTGGCATATTCAGTGTTCTAACTAAGGATTTCCTGTTGATAAGGGCAAGAAAATTTTGACATTTTTATTAGGTCACAAAAGTGAATCACTCAGTAAACTGGATGAAGCCTCTTGGATAAAATTGTAAAAACCTAACCAAGATAAAAAAATAAATAAAAAGTCCAGCCAGTTTAAAATTCAGTTCAAAATGACTTCAGAATATTGAAAACCATTGTTGAGATAATCCTCTCACCTCGTTGTCTCTTCCAGAGTTGGACTCTGTGTCACTGGCCCCACTTAAGACCGCATGTTCTGGCGAGCGATGAGTTACTGTCTTTGCCACTGTGACCATTGTACCATCCTCCGATACTTGGGACTTCTCTGTTAGTTTATCAATACCTATAAATAATATGTATAAATATTCAGCCACAATAAAAATTGTATTCCATCAATAATGTCTATAGTTAAGAGTTTTCTTTACTTTTTTCCTTCTAGCAATAAGTTTTACTGCCATACAAAAAAGGGCAGGTTGTTACCCGGCATAGCCACAAGGCTGGTCTTCAGTGTGCCCGGCTCGGCAGGTACAGCTGGCCGAGAGCCTTCCATGGAAACTGTCTCCTGGGAGTTAGTGCGAGAGATAGCATCTGGAGACTTCCTTTTCTTTTGCAGTGCCTTCTGGATGGATGCAGAATCCGTAGGCAGATTGGCAAGCTGGTGAAAGACGTTGCGTTTGCGGATGATGGCGTATACCAAGTTGCAGTTACCTGAGGCAAAATGAGACAGTCAAACAGTCAAAGTCTTTCCTGATACAGAAACATTAAGCGTCAGCCCATATATCCGACCTGTATATTTTTCTTTAATAACTACTACCTTTTTCTTTAACTGGTCTTGTAAAATCTGTAACATTTTAAAAATTTTCTTTTCCAAATCCAATTTCAATCTGTTCCATTTGTTGCAGGACCTGATATTCCTGATATATTTTTTTCCTGGTACTTTCATGATACTGATAATGGGTACCAGATTAATGACATATCTAATATCCACAAAGCTTACCATCAAACTGGTACTGGATAATGTTATTAAACGCCTCCAGCAAAAAGAAGACCAAGTGGTGGTTCTGAGCAGCAGAGAACAGGAACCAGTTGGTGGAGAAGGCTTCCAGAAGATGCAGGAGCTTATTGGCTGCTACCATGGACAGACTCTTCAGGTAAGGAGACACTAAACAGTGTGAGGACACAATGATTTGGACATTACACACGCACAGGTGTGAGGCCAGAGCAAACACAAAAAAAGAAACAAATTTGTGGACACAGCCATGTATGGTGACAGCACTTACCATTTACTACAATAGTGAGCAGGCAGTCAAAGAGTGGCTGTAGACGCTGATGGCCACTTGTGATGATCTTGTGGAAAACCTAAAAAAAAAAAAATTTTCCTTCATAAACAAAAATGACAAGTTTTTTTGCATGTCAGTCTACTTATAGCAATTTGAGGTCCCTAAATTTACACTCACTGGCGAATTTATAAGGAAGACCTCTACACTTCTGCAATTATCCAATCAGCCGGTCTTGTAAAGGACCAGAATGCAAACAAACAAATAACATATAGATACAGGTTTAGCACAACTGGAAGAAGATTTGCCAGATGTTGGTGCCAACCGCTGATCTCCTGATATTACACTTGAACACTTTTGGACAAAATAGACCAAGCCTAAAGTCTGTGAAACTGACAAATTGTTCTCAATACATTTAATGTGATCATATTTAGTAGCAATGCAGATTTTCTCTAGTTAGAGATATACACATTTAAAAACTGTCTCTTTTGCACTTATCTTAAGTAAAACAGCATTTTTTTAAGTAGAAGGCCTATACTTTCTACTAATTACCATTGGGAATTTATCAGGTGGTTGAGGAGTAATGAGAACTTTGATCCTTTAAAATGGAGTAACGGACAAAAAGAAAAAGAAGCTAAAAACCCCTTGTTTAATTTAATGTAAAATGAGACCGAGTAAGAAATCAGCTCTTACTACAATGAGGAGGTCAGCATGTGTGCCAGTGAAGACTGGAATATCCATTGGGACGCGAAGAGAATAGGGCTTGTTCAAACGTACCCCGAAGTTCCTCTCCCCACTCAGCAGCAGCAAAATGAACACACCGATGTGCATGAGACCAACACGAGCTACCAACAAACACAATATTTAAATGCCTTGGTATCATTCAAAGCAAATCCAGTCAAAATTTAGTGACGAGTGACAATTACACATGTACAGAATACTTACACTGGTCAGCCCTGGCGTCATTCAGATAGTACAGAATAGGCACCAGGATATCTAGCACATCACTGCTCTTCAGAACAAAGAACAAGAATTTCTAAAGCAATAGAGAGACAGGAAATGGAGCTCAACAGGAAAAAAAAAGACATTAAAAAGTCATTATTCCTTTCCAAGTACAATCTCCCACCTTGTTGAAGTCACAAAATTTCCAGAAAAGAACTAGAAGCTCTTGGTGGAACTGGATCTTCTTGGTGGAGTTGGGCAGGTATGTCTGAGTGAGCGGGTTAGTGAGTAGCCGAGCCAGGCCTTTCAGCACAAAGTCATAATCCTGAAGAAAAGTTTTTTGCTTTTTAGAAGATGAGAAACAAAGCGACAATTGGTAAAACACATTTTAGAACCAGTGCATACCTCCTCCCGATGAATTCTGGACAGGTAGTTCACAAACAGGTTTTGTGGGCCTACAGACTGCCACAGAAAAAAAAGAAAGATTATTCATTTTAATTAAACAATACATACACTATTGATCAGGGGTCTCCAATCTTTTCCAGAAAGGGCCAGTGTGGGTGCAGGTTTTCATTCCAACCAATCAATGGTCACACCTGATAGTCATTGAAAATGAAGGTCATTAGATTTGAACAGGTAGAATTTGGTGTGGACTTGCTTGGTTGGAATAAAAACCTGCACCCACACTGGCCCTTTCTGGAAATGATTGGAGACCCCTGCTATAGATAGATACAAATATTGGGACACCTGAATTTTCTATCCATATACAATTTCAATTACAATTACAAACTGTGACCACAATGTTTAAGGTATACAATTGTATAGCACTAACATTTCTCTTCACTTCAACTATTTACTACCCAACATGTTCCAGCATGACAATGCTCCTGTGCACTAAGCCAGCTCCATGAAGATGTGCTTTACATATTTGGAATATCTTGAGTGTCCTGCTATAGAGCTCTGACCTCAACCCTATTGAACACCTTTGGGATGAATGGGAACCGCAGGCCTCCTCACCCTACATCAGTACCTCACTTTACTAATCACCTTGTTAATAAATGAGCAAATTAATATACTTAATATAATTAAGCACTTTATATAACAGCAAATAGGAAATACATATGGAAGATTAATTAAACTTTTTTTTTTAAACAAATATACTTGCTCTTATAGGAAAATGAGCTCTAAAACTTAAAGTAGCAGTGTTTAAAGTAACATATAGCCATGTTTATAGGGCATTTAAACATAAAGTTAACATTAAATTATATTAATTATCCGAATAAATTATTTAAATAATCATTTTATTTTATAATTTGCTTCATAATATTGTCATGCTATTGCCAAAAGGACAAAAGAAAATCACGATTTAATTTTCAGTTTGGGCTGATTTGAGTTGGCTGAAACTACATTTGGTGACATTAGTGGATACATAAATTGGTGGATTTATCGGAGTACCAATAACTCATGCTAACTCATCTTTATCCCAACCACAGACACTACCCTGATTTTTCTTCTCTTTTTTCCCTTAATGTCTTTATAATCGTGTGGTGGTAAGATAAAAAAAATTTTTCATGATGATAAGAGCGAGGTTCTGTGAAGTTCTATTTTTCTCAGATTAATATATTTGTATGTTTACATTTGGGCACAAGGACAATTGCACAACGTTAGCAAAGAAACTGCTGTGCCATGCCCTGCTGAGCAGTGAAACTGGAAGGGAGACATCACAGTGAACTGCAAACAAACTGCAATCTTATTTTATTTCTGTAGCTTTCAGCACCACTAGAAGTACTGTATGTACAAAACATACTCAAGTATTATGCAAGCTCTTGCATTCTATTTGCACTGTTGAGGAAATGACTGAGAACAGGACTTTTAAATTATCTACTCTGAACTACTATATGATTACCTGATCATATTACAGATATCCTATAATTTATATAAAGAATATAAATGAGGGATTTCTGAAAACCTTCCATGAAATTGGAATCTTTTATGTTAAACGCCTTGTTTTTTTGTTGTTGTTTTTTTTAGACCAGACATGTGTGTTGCTCAAAAAAAAGAGCGTAACTGTTTAGCTACATCCTCTTTTTTCTTAATAGATGATACAAAAGGAATACATAGCAACGGTTCTGAAAAGTTACAAACATCTTGAAATGGTTCAAGTATTGTGGTCATAATGTGGTCATTTTGGTCATAAATGCTGATGTAGGATATATTTCATGGTAATGTTTCAGATGCCTTTAATTTCAGTAACAAGTGTGTGTGTGTGTGTGTGTGTGTGTGTGTGTGTGTGTGTGTGTGTGTGTGTGTGTGTGTGTGTGTGTGTGTGTGTGCTAAAGGTGTGGTGGCACTCCTACATCCTGCTCGTCCATGCTGGAGGGGGAGGGAGCACGAGGAGGCTGAGCATTCTCATGCTCTAGAGTGACGATGAGGATCTGCACTGCCTGCTCCACCAGCTGCTCCCGGTAGTCTGAGAACAGCAGGTGGTTGTAGGGAATGCCGTAGCCCACCGGGTCATATGCACACACCACGTTAATCAGGGAGGTAAACAGAGGCAGGGCATGCCTGAAGGAATTAGAGTGGGAAAGATAGAGAAAAAAATAAAAAAAGAGAGAAAGAGAGAGCGAGAGAGAGAGAGAGAGAGAGAACGCACGCAAATTGAATACAGGTCAAATTGAATAATATAAAGGAAAAAAAATTATGGCAACACAAACAAACAAACAATATAAATTTATAGCAAATTTAAAGCATATACATTTAAACTGACTAGTTGTTCATTAAGAACCAATAAAGTATGTTAGAAAAATTATCCTTATACTATATATAAAAAAAAAATAATACAATGTTTATAATAAAAATTCCAATAATCAATTCTACATTTAAAGACAAAATAAATCGAAAGAAATACCTACTAAAACAATGCAAATATTATTGCAGCATGCCTCTTTGCAATTGGGGTATAAATATATTTACATACTAACCTGAATTGACTGTTTTTTTTTCTTTACTGCCTCTAACTAATGTTTGCATTTGACTGAAATTGATTGTGTCGTGATGACCTTTTCTAAGCGAAGCAAATTATGTGCAAACAGGATATTCGGATATACAACGAGTTCCTAGGTAACAATTCATTAGGTTTTTAATCATGCAAACCTGCCATATGGGTCACTTAATAGCTTTACTCACTGTAAGCCCATCTGTTGCTGTGCATGATTTTTTAGCTTGATCTTTATACAGGACAGCAGCTGGCCAGATTATTTAGGCGGTTTATTCTGAGCACATCAAAAGGACCATGGTTGAGAATAATAACTGAAAAGTTTAGATATAGTCATGAATATAGTTTGACTGTTTTCCTCCAACTGAAAAATATAAATAGAAAAAAAGAAGAATTGAACATACTACCATTATACTGCCCTATCTGAGTAATATAGAAGTGCACAATAACTAGCTAAATTTTGTAACTCCTTTTATGAGCATAAGCCCTGACAAAAGGAGAAGAGCAGTCAAAAAATGTCCTCTGACTAGACCCAGTTTCTAAGAAATTGTTGGGTTTAAACCAACACCATCTCTGGTGTTTGATATAACGTTTGAGTAGATTTAGTTACGGTAAATTAAAAAATCTTCCATTTTCCCTTGCTTATTTTGTCACGTTTCACATTCATTTATGTTCATTGCACCTTAACGTCTGATGCCATGTAGTGAGGCAAAAAAAAAAAAACTGGTCAGAAAATACAGAACTACAATACAGGTGAAATAAAGCAGATATATCTTCACTTGTAAAAACATGATACACTTTAAAAAAAATTAGAAATCATTACAACAGTATAACACTGTTATACTTTAAAAAGTGATAATGCTTGTGATAACAGAGCGGCGGTGAAACGAGAGGGCACAAACACAGTGAAAAGCAAATGACAGAGACAAAACAAAAATCACATGAGAAGTTGTCAGGACACAACAGACAAAAACCCTGAAAGTCAAACTCCGATAAGTACAAGAAGCTTACAGTATTTAGTGAAACAAGCTTAATGGACAATGGACACTTTTATTCACCTTTACTATACCAGCTCGCGTTGCATACCCTGTCTTGTGGTCTGAGAAACTGTCACATGCAACTATAGCTAAATTCTGGCAAAGCAGGCAAAAACATAAAAAAAATAAAAATAAAAAACTTTTTTTCCCCTGCCTATAGGAAAATTATACTATAAGACAATAAGAAAATATCATATTTCACCACATCTGTGTAGATAGTTTTTTTTACTAACTATCAACTTCCAGAATTGTTTAGCAGGAGCATTAATCGTGCCTGACTTCATATATCCTGCTAGCTTTCAAATTTACAATGAGAATCGGTTTAGTGGAAAGAGCTTGTTTGTGGGTGTGACTTTATTTACAAGAATTCATAGGCAATATAAAGGGAAAAATTAGATAATAAAATGTAGTCATGATTCACCACATAATTCTGTAATTGCTAGCTAAACATAGGTGCCTCATGCAGTTAATGCAAAGTTGCTGTACATGGTCACTGGAGTTAGGTTAGGATTACACTGTAACAATAACGCAGGTAGGGATGTAATGACTGATCTAATCACTGAATCAGATGAAAAATAAGACCAATCATATGTAACATTACGCTCACGAGATGAGACAGATCCATATCACACTGATGCAGTTCTGGTTACAAACCTAGAGGTCGACTTGCTATACTTTATCTTTTTGGTATTATAATAAAATCAGGTTAAGGTAAAGTGTAATTATATTCTTTTTGCCATCATTGCAATTTTCCTTGTAAAAACTGCAGAACAAGCACCTATACACAATTTCGTTTGGCATTGCTAACCGTTTTATTAGGTGTGTATTCGCTTGGCAGATTAGGATCACTACTGCTAGCCTCCACAATTAGTTTTCATGCAGTTTCTCCCTTTTAAAGGATATTTTTTTAAATGCTAGAACTTTAAAAAAAACATGACAATGCCCCCTGCGCTCAGATAAAAATAACTTCTTACCTGTTTGCACTTTATAAATTCCTGTTGTAGGCTGAACCACTCACCTATTTTCAGTGGAGCAGAAGAAAGTGACCCAGGGATTGATGATGTTTCCATCTGAAGATGGTGGCAGGTACATGGCCTCAGAGAAGCAGGTCAGCAGCAGCCTCAACAGCTCACTCCTGCACAC
This sequence comes from Silurus aristotelis, assembly GCF_946808225.1. Lineage (NCBI taxonomy): Eukaryota > Metazoa > Chordata > Actinopteri > Siluriformes > Siluridae > Silurus > Silurus aristotelis. The sequence continues at coordinate 15,458,015 of NC_139590.1, read as the reverse complement.
ACACACACACACACACACAAATCACACAAACTCAGCAACCAATAAAAACACTAAGAAAGCATTCTTATTTACATACTGCATTTTATTGGTCACATTTGTATATTTCACAGATATATCACACTGCCTTAAAAGCATCCTGCCCCAGCAGGAATAGAAAAAGCAAACAGACCAGGACTGGCTGTTACCTAATAACCTTAAACTGCTGTGATTTGAGATAAGAATCTCTCTGAATGGCCTTTGTGTGGCGATTACTGATTAAAAGGTTACCCAGGAAACATGAGACAATGCTCTCCTCTGGAAACACACAGTGCATATGATTGCATGCTCACCTGTTAAGATCATGGATGAAGTTGAGTGCTGGTGACTGTGCAAAGCCCACCCCTGCTTCCCAGATGTATTCGCAGCTGTCCAGCGACTGCATATCTTCCAGTGAATCCTGAACAGAACAGCCATAAGAGTATGATTGGTTACCATCTAATTCTTACAGAGAAACAGTCATCTTTGTTTCATGTTTTCAACTCATTAGTAGAAAGTCACTTTAAAGTTCAGTGTTTAAAAAAATATAAGGTGATATATTGGCACAGTGTTTAAGTCTGTAAGAGACCAGCCAAATCATAATTATTCTCATTAAAAATAAATAAATAAAAGAAAAAGAAAAAATTCTAGAAAGAAATCAACATGCCTTGTTTTTAAATGGTTTTGGTTGTTAGAAACAATATCTTGTGGCCAGAGTGGATGTTTAAGAGTAGAAATTGATTTAGGGTTTGGTAAATAGAACAAACTAAGTTCAGGTACAAATAAAAATAATTATTGTGGAAACAGCACAATTGGGATAGATAAAAAAAAAAAATAAAAAAAAAAAACGGTCACACACAAACACCTCTAGGCTGTGGTTGGGGGTTGGGAAGGTAGATTGAGAGAGACAGACAAAAAGACAAAGAGCAAAAACAGGATAGTCGTTAAAGCAGTCAACTACCGTACGATTAACACAAAGATACGAGAAAGTTCTAGTAAAGAAGTAGACATACTACTGCAATAAGCAATAATATTTCAATACACAGTACATCTACAACTCATCATCATTAATGCAAAATCATAGGCTCTATATACCTTATAGTTGGTGAGTTTTTCCCTCATAAAATTCGAATCGATTTATACAACAGCATGTCCGACTCAGGTATTTTTTAATTTAAAACAATTTATTTAAATATACTCTGGCAACCCATTTTTAAGCTGCAGAAAATGACTGAAAAGAAACTGTAATTAAATATTCAGTTATATGGTGATAATCTATTTGCTATACTATTTAAATCCTATATAGAGCTTAAAACTAATACAGGAGCTAAAAAACGAAAAAGAAACAAAAAACAGCAAAATCTTTCATACTTCTATTCAAGTATAAATAAAATGCTGAACGATCTACAGTATGGGGGTGCTGGTCAGTTGAGAGAGAGCTCAGCTTCATAAAAAAAAAAAAAAAACAACAAAAAAGATTAATCATACACATTTAAAATGCTTCTCCTACTTCCTCATACCACAGGACTTGTCAGTCAATAATCCCATAGGGGATTAAAGAGAGGGAAATTAAGAAAAGAAACCTTGTCCGGTTTACATATGAATGAGCTGAACCAGGAACTTCAGGAGATTTGACCAAGTGTGACAACAGGGAAGGAGTGGCACAGGATACACACACGGCACACAGATTCTGACAGATTACTCACAGGCCCTCCTTTCTTATGGCTCTGCACTGTGAACTCCGGACAGAAGAGCAGGTCAGAGATGGCTAGTAGTAAAGACTCTGCTAGGGGCCGTGCTCCATCGTCATCATCGTCCATCTCCTCCATCTGCTGAGATACGACAGCTGACGTTGTCATGTGTGTGCAAAAGGTGGATACATTTTATATGGACGTTGTCCTACTCTAAAGTAGACTTGCAAAGCTTTGCGTTTACTATAGCAGTTCTGTAGTGATCATCTCTGTGTTACAAATGTGAAAAAAAACGTATGTAAGGACGGAATTTCAAACAAAAAGGTGTGCTGTTTTAGGAAAACGATCGACAATTACGCAGTGGGGGGAAAAATGCAGCTTCTCATACTACCAAGAAACCCCTTTTCTGTCCTGAGAACACCTAAGATGAAATGCTGAATGACATTCAATTCATTAGAGGAAGCATCAAAATATAAATCATTGTATATTTTTCTTGGTAAAATCAACAAATCAATAAATTTTTGTCTATTTTTAAATAGACTTAGATTATACAGATTCTCCTTCATACAAGGCATACTATGCTCATGTTTATAAAGTTTTAAAAATTTTATATATTCTATTCTATTATATTTCTAAACTAAGTTTACATTTATTATTGATCTTATCCGTTAATGCAAAGCTCAAATCCACCTTAAACAGACGATTATACTTTTCACGACCAGTGAATACTTTCTGCTAAAAACCAAATGCGGTTATGTTTCTGGCTACTTCGTGCTACAGAATGGACAGGTCTGAGTTGGTCTTGTAGCAGCACTCTCACTTTGAGACACCCGATACACTTTGTTCCTACTCCCAACCAACAAGCCTGAATCAGAGCTCTGTGTTTTCAGCAGTGTGGGTGTCTTATCTCTGTCTTTGTAAGTGCTCACTGAAATGACAAATCCCGAAATGGTGAGACATGTTACTCACTCCGGCTCGGCCGGCCCCGGGGACGGTGGACCAAAAGAAGCCCCTCCAGTCCTGGTCTTCAAAAATGTAGGGCAGGATGCGAGTAAGAATGCGTGTACAGTTCAGCACGACCTGCTTCTCTTGTTCGCTTGGGCATCCTGATTCTGCCGCCTGCACCAGCTTCTCCACAGCCTGTTAAAACGAGAATGTGTCAAGCAAGCAACCATATATATTTTCATATACATTTCATATATCATTTTCATAAACTGTACATATCTGAGGTTAAAATAAGATTAAGGTTACACTGCTAACACGCATACAGCCTGAAACATGGCTTGGTGTAAGCCCTAACTAACCTTTCACTTAGAAGGAGCAAACTGAGATATATATATATATATATATATATATATATATATATATATATATATATATATATATATATATATATATATATATATATATATATATATATATAGGTGAAAAGTCATATGCCAAACTAATGCAAATCTTCAATAATCTGTGCTTCAATTAATGTAATCCTATACACAAAGTTTGCACCTAGTACACTAGCATTTATCACGAGGAATTTCCGTTTTTTCAGTCACGACAGAGGATCTGTAGAAAGACACGCACATCCTGTATAATAATGAAATGTGACTCATCTCATCTGCATGTACTAAAGATACGTGATGTGATATTAGCAAAGTGATGGGCCATTACAAGCCCTGGTACAGGACAACTTCTGCTAGGTACTGTAGTGTTCCACAAATATTCTCTCAAGTGGTGTATTGTTGATGGTCACGAAGACTTTCCCTAATAAGTCATTTAAAAAACTCACATAAGTGTTCATTGTAATTCCAGTGTTTCCAAAACACAGGCAATATTTTCACATATTCACAGGCAAACCAAATATATTTCCACTAGTTTAGAAAAACCTTTTAATTCATATATCCCTTGGGAGAATTATAAATGCCTTGTTTCCAAATGTTTCTGGCTTTGATAGAGGTTTGTGTTGAGACTGGTTTCTAATCGGAGCCCAAAAAAGGCAAGGCAATTTACCATCATGGACGGCAAAAATGTGAGGTCAGATATAAAGGTGCATATGGTTTGTTGTGGAATTACCAATTGGAAAGCCACAAATGTGATTAATATAATTTTCCTACTCATAAAATGTAATTAGTGAGCTGCCCATGCTTTGTGGATGGGGATATAATCATTCTGGTAGAGTATAGTATTGTAAAGTATAGGGTGGTATAGTACAGTACTAACAGATCTGTCATCAAGGGTCTTAAAATTAAGATAAGTGATCTAGGATCAGACAGTTTTACCTCACTGAGCTACACCAGAAGGCCCAATGAAAGGGGTTATTCACATACTCATGAATACCAGTATACATACAAAGGAAAGCTGATCCTAATCGTTGCTCCTTGACTCATATAGTCCTAGTTCTGTCTCTGCACATTTATAAAATCAGAGAGCTCCTGTTTAGATGTTTCTTATTTCTGTTGATAGGCAGTGTTTAAAAGGAAGCAGACAGCTGTAGACAGGAAGGGAAGCACACAGACTGCCTTCCTGCGCCTACATGGCATGAGCACTTCATTCCCCCAAAACAGTCTCTGCCGCACATTGATGAAAAACAAAGCTAACCCAAATAAGACTTTATTTCAAAACAATGGAATTCTTTGCTTTAAGTTTACACGTTGAGACTTGGGACCCATGTAAATGTGTAAATTATTTTTGCCTGCGAATGCAGCTACCTTATAACACAGGGTTGCCAGATTGGATGGCGATTCCTCTCTCACTGCTCGGATCTCTGCAGCTGGCACGAGGGCGAATACATCCTGAACTGAGGTGGCCGTGTCGGCCCAAAACTGGTCCCAGAAAGCATCGTCTGTGGCTTCCACTGGCTGAAATCAAAAGTGCATTATTCTGTCATAAATTTGTGTACATGCAACATAACACTTTTTGTCAGTCTAGATAACTTTTGACACAACACAGAAATGAAGTCTATCAGGAGTCTTTGGCTGAATGACAGGAAAAAGGAATGTAGCAGTTGACTGATAGGAACATCTGATATGTTCAGCTCTTTTAAAAGCTTTCTTTAATAATATGTGTAAGCAATAGTGACACTGACAGCTATTTACGTGTATGTCTTTCCTTGGGAGGCTTTCTTTAATGTTTTGTTCTCTATGCCCAAGGAAATATAATTTCACAGTGTCGTGTTATTTTGATTTACTTTGTCCAGATTTATAGAGACTGTCAATAAAAAAACCATCAAATAAACTTGCTTCCAGCCCCACTGTTATGGGGGCAAAGAAACTGTCTTAGGACACGGTGAGGGGGAAAAAGGCGGGGTGAAAGTTGACTGAAATGAACGGGACTAATAAGATCCAGCTCATTTAAGAGATTTAACAGTATGTGTAAGCAATATGGAGTATTACATTAGAATGAGTTATAGTTCGAGATATTGACAGCTGTTTACGTGTGTGCACGTGTGTGTGTTTGCGTGTCTTTAATATTTGGTTCTCTTCGCCAAGGCAACATACACTACAAACCTGCCTTCTTAAATGCAAGTACTACATTTAATGGGCTTAAATAACTAGATATTGGCTCAGATACTGCAATAAAAATGACTTCACTTCTCCATCCAAGGTAAATCAGACTAGCTAAATGTTTAAAACACTGTAAAATATCATTCCACATGGTTGTATACATCTGAATTACTTTGCCCAGACACTGACAATAAAGAAAACAACACTAAACAAAAGTTTAAATAATACTAGGGATATTTATTTTTTTCCCCTCCACACAAAGCACGACACAGACCAGCAGCCTGTCTAAATAAAGCCTGGGGAAAGCTGTAGATAAACAGGTCTCGCGAGAACACAAAATCTCGCGTGATAACAGGACTATAAGTAACTGGATATTAATTTCAATTACATTTGATTGAAGAACTGACCTGAATGATATGAGTTTGTCAGAAGTAAGAATAATAATAATGATGATGATAATGATAATTAAGAAATATCACCTTAAAAAAAAGGATCGATCAAATCAAGAAGTCAATACAAAGAGACTAAAATGCGTGAAAGAAATGCAAATAAACAATAAGCGTTATCTGATCGATTGGAGTCGATGAGAAATCGGATATGAGTCCTATTTGAGGGGATTTGATTCCCCTCCTAAAGGCTTGTCATCAGCTTTGGGGGGGAAAAAAACGTCGACAGACCGCAGACCCCTGGCAGGTGCAACGCTGATCAACGTTACAAGAAAATACATATAAACATATTTATATTAAATATGAATAAGCCTGTGTATCATAAACATAAACATCGTCTATCACGCCTGTATAATTACACACGAGTCACATGCGCATCCGTGATGTTGCGGTGATCCGCGGTCTGATTCACCGCTCAGCTCTCCATCTGGAGATCTTTCCTGCTCTTACACGCAGTACACATGTCGAACAAACACCACCAACCTGCGTTTTCGTGGTCAGCTGGATTACCGCTTTTCGAAATTTCAGCTTTGAATCCGTATTTCCCATTGTGCGTGTTAATTCTTGCTCTAGTAGAATATTATAAGACAGCGCGCTGCTGTATAAGTCTGATCCTCCAGGCGCTCTCCTCCTCCTCCTCCTCCTCTTCCCTCCTCCTCCTTCTGCGCTTGTGTCATTCGCGGAGATCAGAAGCATACACTTCCGGCTTCCTAACGAGCGACGCCGTTGCTAGGCTCCGTCCCAAACGGAGCGCTACTATTGCACAGAAAGTGCACTATGTGGACCTCCGTGTGCACTATGGAACACTCGTGTTTGAAATGCAGTCAATTTCTTTTGGTGTTTTGCGTCAGGTGGATGCAAAACAATCCCATGTCATCAGCTGTGACATTGCACTCAGATGACTGACTGACTGACTATCTATCTATCTATCTATCTATCTATCTATCTATCTATCTATCTATCTATCTATCTATCTATCTATCTATCTATCTATCTATCTATCTATCTACAGGAAAAAAAAACTGTGTAGCTGAGATGCAATAAGGTGAGAACTATATAGAATTTGTGAGATAGATAGATAGATAGATAGATAGATAGATAGATAGATAGATAGATAGATAGATAGATAGATAGATAGATAGATCGGACGGACGGACGGACGGACGATCGATCGATCGATCGATCGATCGATGGATCTATCTATCTATCTATCTATCTATCTATCTATCTATCTATCTATCTATCTATCTATCTATCTATCTATCTATCTATCACCTTATTGCATCTCAGCTACACAGTTTTTTTTCCTGTAGATAGATAGATAGATAGATAGATAAATCAGACGGACGGACGGACGGACGGACGGACAGACAGACAGACAGACAGACAGATAGATAGACATAAAATCATCTTTCATCACATCTATCTATCTACAGGAAAAAAAACTGTAGCTGTGAGATGCAATAAGGTGGTTTTGCTTTCTTTTTTTTTTTTTTTTTATCATTTTCATCATTGTACATTTAAAGGACACGTATGGATTTGCATAGTTAACAAAATTTGTTGAATAACCCAGAAAATGTTTAATAGTTTAGATTGTTTAAAGAAGCAACGAGTAGCTTTGATGACAACTTGGCAATGTATGCATTCTCTCATCAGATTCATGAGGTAGTCACCTGGAATGGTATTCACATTACCAGTGTGTCTTGTCAAGAGTTAATTTGTGACATTTTATAAACTTAATTTTAATGGTTTGTTCTACTCGCTTCATCTGCTAATCTGCCATCTAAACAAGTCTCCAGACTTCAATGGCCATGTTGGTGAAGGGAACAGAGGTGATAAGGAGGTGATGGGTAGGTATGATCTTAGGGAGAGGAATGTGGAAGGGCAAATGGTGGTACATTTAGCTGGAAGGATAAAAATAACAGTGGTAAATACTTATTTTAAAAAGAAGTATCATAGGGTGACGTATAAGAGTGGAGGAAGGTGCACACAGGTGGACTATGTTTTATGTAGGAGATGCAACCTGAAGGAGATTGGAGACTGTAAGGTGTTGGTAAGGGACAGTGTTGCTAGACAGGATCGGATGGTGGTCCTTAGGATGGTTTTGCAGGTGAAGAATAAGATGGTGGAAACTGAAGGAGAAAGACTGTAGTGTGAGGTTCAGGGAAGAGTTTAGACAGGGACACAGTGGTGGTGAAGAGGTGCTGGATGATTGAGCAAATACTGCAGAAGTGATCATGGAGACAGATAGAAAGGTACTTAGTGTGACATCTGGAAATAGAAAGGAAGACAAAGAGACGTGGTGGTGGAATGAGAAAGTGCAGGAATGCATAAGGAGTGATAAGAAAAGTAGGCAGGAGTACGAGCAAATGCAGCAGGTGAATAGGGATGTGGCGAAAGCCAAGGAAAAGGCATATGAGGAGCTGTATGAGAAGTTGGACACTAAGGAAGGAGAAAAGGATTTATACCGATTGGCCAGGCAGAGGGACGGAGCTGGGAAAAACAGGATAAAGCAATAAAGGGTGGTGATGGAAATGTGTTGACTATTGAGGAGAGTGTGTTGAGAAGATGGAGGGAGTATTTTAAGCAGCTAATGAATAAGAAGGATGATAGAGAGAGAGAAGGTTGGATGTGTGGAGATGGTAAAGCAAGAAGTGGATAGGATTAGTAAGGAGGAAGCGAGAGCAGCGATTAAGAGGATGAAGAGTGGAAAGTTGGTTGAACCAGATGACATACCAGTGGAAGTATGGAGATGTTTAGGAGAGATAGCAGTGGAGTTTATAACAAGATTGTTTAACAAAAATTTGGAAGGATGCCTGAGGAATGTAGAAGGAGTGAGCTGGTACCGGATTTTAAGAAAAAAATGTGCAGACCTGCAGTAACTAGAGGGAAGTAAAGTTGATCAGTCACACCATGAAGTTATGGGAAAGAGTAGTGGAAGCCAGGCTGAGGGCAGAGGTGAGAAACGGTATGGTTTCATGCTGAGAAGGAGTACCAAAGATGCATTATTTGCTTTGAGGACATGTACAGTGCCTTGCAAAAGTATTGACCCCCTTGGCGTTTTTTCTATATTGTTGCCTTACAACTTGGAAATAAAATAGATTTTTATTTGGATTTCATGTAATGGACATACACAAAACAGTCCAAATTGGTGAAGTGAAATGAAAAAAAGAATTTGTTTCAAAAATTCTAAAAAATAAATAACGGAAAAGTGGTGCGTGCATATGTTTTCACCCCCTTTGCTATTAAGCCTCTAAATAAGATCTGGTGTAACCAATTACCTTCAAAAGTCACGTAATTACTTAAATAAAGTCCACCTGTGTGCAATCTAAGTGTCACATGATATACACCTGTTCTGAAAGGCCCCAGAGTCTGCAACACCACTAAGCAAGGGGCACCACCAAGCGGTACCATGAAGACCAAGGAGCTTGCTAAACAGGTCAGAGACAAAGTTGTGGAGAAGTACAGATCAGGGTTGGGTTATAAAAAAAAATATCCAAAACTTTGAACATACCACGGAGCACCATTAAAGCCATTATTAAAAAATGGAAAGAATATGGCACCACAACAAACCTGGCAAGAGCGGGCCGCCCACCAAAACTCATGGACCAGGCAAGGAGGGCATTAATCAGAGAGGCAACAAAGAGACCAAGGATAACCCTGAAGGAGCTGCAAAGCTCCACAGCGGAGATTGGAGTATCTGTCCATAGGACACTCCACAGAGCTGGGCTTTACGGGAGAGTGGCCAGAAAAAAGCCATTGTTTAAAGAAACAAATAAGCAAACATGTTTGGCGTTCGCCAAAAGGCATGTGGGAGACTCCCCAAACATATGGAAGAAGGTACTCTGGTCAGATGAGACAAAAATTTAGCTTTTTGCCCATCAAGGAAAACGCTATGTCTGGCGCAAACCCAACACCTCTCATCACCCCGAGAACACCATGTTTTTAATCAGCAGGGACTGGGAAACTGGTCAGAATTGAAGGAATGATGGATGGCGCTAAATACAGGGAAATTCTTGAGGGAAACCTGTTTCAGTCTTCCAGAGTTTTGAGACTGGAATGGAGGATCACCTTTCAGCAGGACAATGACACTAAGCATACTGCTAAAACAACACTCAAGTGTTGTCTTGGAATGGCCTAGTCAAAGCCCAGACCTCAATCCAATTGAGAATCTGTGGTATGACTTAAAGATTGCTGTACACCAGCGGAACCCATCCAACTTGAAGGAGCTGGAGCAGTTTTGCCTTGAAGAATGGGCAAAAATCCCAGTGGCTAGATGTGCCAAGCTTATAGATACATACCCCAAGAGACTTGCAGCTGTGATTGCTGCAAAAGGTGGCTCTACAAAGTATTGACTTTGGGGGGGTGAATAGTTATGCACGCTCAAGTTTTCTGTTTTTTTTGTCTTATTTCTTTTTTGTTTCACAATAAAAAATATTTTGCATCTTTAAAGTGGTAGGCATGTTGTGTAAATCAAATGATACAAACCCCCCAAAAATCCATCTTAATTCCAGGTTGTAAGACAACAAAATAGGAAAAACGCCAAGGGGGTCAATACTTTTGCAAGGCACTGTATGATGACAGTGTGACAGCAGTGAAATGTGCAGGAGGAACAACAGACTGGTTTAAGGTGGAGGTTGAATTGCATCAAGGATCGGCTCTGAGCCCTTTTCTGTTTGCCGTGGTGATGGACAGGTTGACGGACAAGGTCAGACAGGAGTCTTTGTGGACTATGATATTTGCAAATTATATTCTGATTTGTGTTGAGAGTAGAAAGCATATTGAGAAGAGCCTTGAGAGGTGGATGTACGCGCTGGAGAGAAGGGGAATGAAAGTCAGTAGGAATAAGACAGAGTAAGTGTGTGTGAATGAGAGGAAGGGCAGTGGAGTGGTGTGGTGCGGTTGCAGGGAGAAGAGGTGGAAAAGAGTGGGCAGGAGTGATTCGTGATAGAAGGTTATCTGCATGAGTGAAAGGAAAAGTTTATAGGACTGTGGTGAGACCTGTGATGTTGTATGGTTTAGAGACAGTGACATTGACTTAAAGACAGGAGGTGGAACTGGAAGTAGCAGAGCTGAAGATGCTAAAATATTCATTTGGAGTGACAAGGATGGACAGGATTAGAAAGGAGTTTATTAGAGGGACAGCGCATTTAGGACGTTTTGGAGACAACGTGAGAGAAGCCTGATTGAGATGGTTTGGACATGTGCAGAGAAGGGACATGGGGTATATTGGTAGGAGAATGCTGAGGATGGAGCCACCAGGAACGAGGAAAAAAGAGGGCCTAAAGGAAGGTTCATGTATGTGGTGAAGGAAGACGTGCAGGTAGTTGGTTTGAAAGAGGACAGAGTAGTATGGAGACGGATGATCCACTGTGGCGACCCCTAATGGGAGCAACCTGAAGAAAAATAAACCACCCCCACCCACCCACCCACCCACACACACACACACACACACACACACACACACAGTATACATAACATATAACAAATGCAACAAACGAAAAAAACGAACTTAAATAAATCAATTGGTTAATTAATATGCCTGAGATAAATATGAGGTTGAGTAATTTGACATTTCAAAGATTTTTTTGCCCATGTTTATTTTTATAATAACATGTCTATGCAAAAAACATGCCAAAAAATATGAAATGTTTTTGTTGCATGAATTAAATATTAAATCATCACAGGAACATCAGGAATAATAAATAAATGAACAGTGCACTGAAACTGAGAGTTTGTGTTGTAATAAAGAAAAACGGGCCTTCAATGTATATTAATAAGTCTGTTTTATGGGTTTGTGCCAGACCTTCAGTAGAAATATTGATTAATAATTGAATTGCATTTTTGCCAATTCCAAATTTTTTTACAGTTTTGATCACGAACATATTTTAAAAAAAGAAACGTTTTGTAAGCAGACACCGGAAATGTCGTCACTAACAAATTGTAACGTGCGCTGTTGCGTTAACGCATGCGCACTGTTATGTAAATAACTAGTTGTTTGAAGCACCTGGTCAGCTCGGTTTATTCATAATTAACCCACGAACTATTGATGATTTAGAGTAAATCTGTTTGGAAACGCGGGTAATAGGTGATTGTTTAGGGGAGATAATAATTGTCACGGCTTCGACAAACTCGAATAAACTTCATGTTTACAACTTCACTCAGCTAGCTAGCTTTCAGGCGAAGGGCGCTAGCCGGCCAGGCAGCAGCAGGATGCAGGGTAAACCAGCTGGATGATTTCACTGCAGAAGCGTCCGGTGTGGTGGATATTCAACAGTTCCAACGTTTTAACAATAGGCGAGAGGTTAAACCTGTGTGTGGTGGTGTGTAAGGTTTCTTGTATTGTTAGATCACTTTGAATTGCCGTTAGCTAACTGAGCTAACAATTAGCCAGGGTCATTTTTAGTGGTTTCATCACAAGGCGCCGACTGTAGCTGATCACCAGGTTGTGTTTATCGGTGTATTATAATCAGATCCAGTGCCCAGAAAAAGACGATTTTCAGTAACCATAAAGGGATTCGCCATGTTATCTGAAAACAGGTGAGGTCTTTTGTATAATGGGGGAAAATGTCTGTTCGAGGCAACTTCGCTGAACGCTTGATTATAATGTATGATGCAGTTCAGACGTGTCTGAGTTGAAAAGAATGCAATGATTAATACTATCGATGATTATCATAATTATTATTAATAATAATGTTAGCGATTTGCTCATATGTGTGTGTCGACTTTTTTAGGAAAAGGCAGCGCACTCAAGGCGATGATGATGATGCACTTCTGATGCCTCAGTCCAAAAGATCAAGTACAACACTCCAGTGTTCTGATGGAAGCAGAGAAGCCTGGGAGTCTGAGGTGAGGCACACAGGCCCTGCTTGTATATATCTGCTGTGTGTACTCTTTATATCAGAATGCAGAAATAGTTTTTGATGACCTGCTTAACATCGTTGCTCTTTATAAAGATAAAAAAAAATCCCAAAAATGTAATGTATTACGATCAGTGTTGCATGTAAGCAAGATTCTGGAAATATTGCACAACAATGTTTAAAAAAAAAAATCCATTCTAATCAATGGTTTCTTACACAATGTTGTTCATTTAATAATGATGCTGATACTTATAGTGGCACTACTTTTTCTAAAGAGTGTGATGCAGCAGTGGTTCAGTCCTTCAGTCTGTTCAGCTTTTTCATGTTTTTGCCTGCATGTTCTGCTTTAACAGATCAAGTTGCAAAGGGTCAACCTTCATGCTAATACAGTCATGTGTCAGCTGAGTCTCTGCTGTAACTGTCAGTGTGAATGATCTTTCTTTTTGCTGGTTCCTCAGTCCTCCAGCAGTGACAGCAGTGGGGTCAGTAGTCCAGAGCACGCAGCTGGGACCAGCAGTAGCGCAAGCAGTCAGTACGGAGCCGAAAACCTCAGGTCTTGCAGTCCACATAGTTCTTTAGACCAATCTGATGCCACAAGCCTGGCCTCGTACGAACACATCAACCGTGTCCTGCGGGAGGCTCACTTCCAGAGCCTACACAACAAAGGTCAATCCCGAGACAGGTGACTTTTAGAGACTTCCCCCATCTCTGACAGCGACCCCCTTCACTCTACCTGGGCACCTGGCTGCATTCTCCAGGAGACGGGGTAGAGATCATCATCAAGTTTCTTCTGACTTTTACATGCTAAAGCTCTCATTTGTGATTAGTCAAATTTTTTGTTTTATTTTATTTTTTAATTGAAAGTGTGGCCTGAAACTGTCAAAACGATAAACTTAATAAAGCACAAAAGGATTCACATTGAAGCAATAATAGCTTGGTGACGATGCAACCTTTTGTGCCATACGCACTGTGTAATTTTCTTCTAAACACACCAGTTTACATGCAAATAAGAGCTTCATTGCAGGTGGAACTGCGTCTGGTGCATATTATGGTCTCATTGCTGGTTCACTTGTGCACTTGATATGGGGGGGGTGTTCGGGCGGATATGGGATAATCGCATATACAACACAGCAACAATCTAGAAACCTTTTTGTTTATTTATTGAACTCGAATGCTAAGTTGCCATTTAATGTATGTTGATGTGGGGAATATACCTATGGTTGTAATAACAAGCCCCTGGAACAGCCTTTCACTTTCATCAGCTCACTGATATGATATGATTATGTTTCCTTTACCCCCCATCTCTTGTGCACTCTTTCCAGTGGTCTTATGGGTCCTCTGGGAGGTTAATTGTTAATTGAAATTAAAACAGTACTTGTTGTTTGTTTTTTACTTTATATTTTATGGAAACATTGGATGATATTTTACATTCATGTCACCAACATTTTCAAAATAAAGATGGCTGTTCCTAAATATGAGTGCAACTTTATTAAAAATTAAAATGGTGAAACTGCTTTAAAGATTTTTGCCTGTTCTCTTTCCGCTTGATTTGATTAGGAAGAAACTCTTTAGTGTTTTTAGTCTGTCACTACGTGTGATAGATAACATATGCTAATGTGTGTGTTAATTCCACATGACCTGATCTTGAAGGAGAAGTAGGAAAAGGTCACTTTAATTAAAGCAATACATGTCCTCATCTTGTCATGTAGTGTGGCTATAACAGATTACGCATATTAATGCTTTTTCGATAAGCATGGCTCCTTTACACTGCGTGTCCTCATTAAGGATTCCTTATAAAAACACCTCTCCCTATAAGGATAGATGCTGACCTGGATTTTCGTTATTCAGCAAAATAGTGATTATTTTTACCTTTTCTTTTCCTATATTGATTAATAGATAAACCATACTGTCATGGAGCTCACTTTGTTCCCAGGGACATGGTTACGCTGGAACAGTTTTGGGTCTCCTAGTTCAGGTTAGGGGAAAAGTTTATGCTACAAAACCATCCTATACAATTGTGTGCCTCCTACTTCGTAAAAGAACCATGGCTAAAAAAAGTCAGGTGTCTTAATACATTTGTCTATATATTGCACAATTTTAGCTAAGTCTAATTGCACAGCATGTGGACAAGTGCAGGGGAATTAATATTTATGCAAAGCCACTGAAGTTTTACTAGACACATGTAAGCCATAATATTGAAAGCACTAGCAGGTGATTATTTCCTGTATAGAAGTGGGATATATTAGGCTGCAAGTGAGCAGTCCGTTTTTTGTTTTTTAAGTTGTGTTGAAAGCATGGGAAATGGGCAAGCATACAGACCTGAGCAACTGTTGTACGCATCTTAATGGCAAATGTATTCCTTAATGACAGTGGCCTCATTTCAGTGGGATAAAAACGCTCTGCCCCACTGCTAAAAAAAATATCAAGATTTAAGGTGTTAACTCGGACATGAATCCGTTCAAGCGTCTAAGGGATGTGCTGGACAAACATGTCTGATCCGTGGAGGTCCCACCTTGCATATTACAGAACTTAAACCATATGCTGCTAACATCTTAGTGTCCGATAGCACAGCATGTTTTCAGAGGTCTTCAGGAAACCCTGCCTCGACAGAACAGGGCCGTTTTGTTGGCACAAAATGGGATCTACTTAACATTAGGCAGGTGGTTTTAATGTTAGAGCTAACTTGTTAGCACTTTTTTACTCCTCCCATGCCATGAGGCGCATTGACTGGCAATGGGGGAGGGGGGGAAGTATTAGCAAGTTTCAGAAATGCTATATTTTAGTTTTAATGCTGCGAAAGGTACACGTCATCCCACAGTTCAACTTAATTCTGGAATTAAAGATCTATTTTAATGGCTCTACTGATTGCCTATTGCATTTCTGAAAACTAGTTTCGATATACATGAAAGCTTTGTATAAATGTCACAGGTAAATCACTTGTGCTCATTAACAAAGAGAAGAAAAGAAGGTCAAAATTGAAAAGAAACAAGCATTTAAAGAGCCTTATTATCTATACTGTCCGATAACACTATATTGACAAAAGTGTTGTGACACCTGACCTTTTCAGCCATATGTGTTGTGGACTTGAACTAGAAGACCCAAACCTGTCCCAGCATGACAATGCCTCTGTGCACAAAGCAAACCCCATAAAGATATGGTTTACATGTTTTGGAGTGAAAGCTCTTGAGTGGTCTGCTATTGAGCTTTGCCCTTAACCATATTAATCACCCTTTGGGATTCATTGGAATGCTGCCTGCATTCTAGGCCTCTTCAACCTACATCAGTACCTGACCCTTATGCACTTGTGGCTGAATGAGCACAAATCTCCACAACCACACTGTAAAATCTAGTGGACCATCTTCCCAGAAGAGTGAAGGTTATTTGGGTTTAGATGTGAAATGGGATGTTCAAAAAGCACCTATACATTTTATGTTCATCCATGTAGTGAGTCCTTGTGTTATTTAGTTATGATCAACCAGTAGGTGGCAGCAGATGTTTAGTGTTCAGCATGTATGCGTTGCTCCTTGCTGTTTTTAGTGGGTTTTAAATGTCAAAACATGGCATTTTAAAGCTGTATCTAAAATAAAATAAAAGGAAATATTGAGTTGATGTAAAGTAACCAGAGATTGTTTTTTTATGATCAAATTCTAAAATGACTGTATCTGATTTAAAAGTATCTAGCAGAAATACCACAGATCAAGGATGCACCTGGGTGGGTTTAGCCTTAAGGACGGCTTATCAGTCAAGTCATGTGCTTCAGCAGGAGAGAGTTAAATCAACTGTCCCTGTTCTAGTGTCTACGTATGCACATACGTTGTTTTATTTTTACCATGGAAATCTGGGTTAGCATCAAGGGCTCCTGGTCCCTGTCCTCTCTCTTAAAATGGAGAGTTGCTGCTAGCTGAAGCATTAAGAAGGTCCAGTTCAAAATCTCATGGTAGATGACTGGACTATAAAAATCTCATTTAATCTGGAACAATAATTTGTCTGTTGTCTTCTTTGTGCCCGCTGGCTTCCTTATGAAACCAGTAAGCCATATATTCAGCGAATCGTTGTGTGTCGTGTGTCCAAAGAGCGCACAAAGGAGGCCATCATGGTTTAAAGAAAAACTCCACACTGAAACACATTAAATATGTTTAGAATGGAATATTTGTCGTGTGTTTAATAAGTTGGGAGCAAATTTGTTGGTTGGTAGAGTTGTGAGAAGTTCATAGTTGTTTGCTGTAAGTCACAGCAGGACATTGCTAGAGTATTTACAATGCTATTAACAGGAGATTTTCAGCCATAGCACTAAAACCACTGGCAGGTCACTTGAAAAACATTGATTATCTCATTTCAGTGGTACCTGTTAATGGAATGGGATGCGATATATTAGACGGCAAGTGAACAGTCAGTTCTTAAAGTTGATGTGTTGGAATCATGAAAAATGGATAAGTCTAAGGATTGGAGTGTCTTTGACCAGGGCCAAATGGTGATAGCAAGACAACAGGGTCAAGGCTTCTTCGAAACGGCAGGTCTTGTGGGGTGTTCTCCATATGCAGTTGTCAATACCTACTAAAGGTGCTCCAAAGAAGAAAAGCCCATGAAACAGTGACTGGGTCATGGGCAACCAAGGTTCATTGGTACATGTGTTGGAAGTTAGCCCGTCTGGTCAAATCTCAGAAGACACACTGTAGGACAAATTGCTGAAAGGTTTATGCAGGATCTGTTAGAAAGTGATTCGCATCTTGGCCATTGGAGTCTGTGTAGCTACAGACCCGTCAGAGTAAAAATGTTGACCCCTATCTACCACTGAATCTACCTACTATGTGCTGCATTAGAAGTGAACCATGAAGTCAATAATAAATAACACTGTAGATAGCACTATAATTATAACAGCTAATCAATTACAAAGTTTTACTCCTTGTCTTCAAGACAATTAAATCATTTGATTTATTTCCACATCAAAATCATTAACTTGTGTTCTACAGCGGTGTGAAAAAGTGTTTGCCCCCCCTGTTTTTCCTGATTTCTAATCTTTTGCATGTTTGTCACGCTTTAATGTTTCAGATCATCAAACTAATTTAAATATTAGTAAAAGATAACACAAGTGAACACAACATGCAGTTTTTAAATGAAGGTTTTGATTATTGAGGGAAAACAAAATCCAAAACTACATGGCCCTGTGAGAAAAAAGTGTTTGCCCCCCCTGTTAAAACTGTGGTTGATCACAACTAAATTCATTTTCTCTAGCCACACCCAGGCCTGATACTGCCACACCTGTTCACAATCAAAAGTCAAGTCAAGTCAAGTCAAGTTTATTTCTATAGCGCTTTTCACAACAGAGCATCAAAGCAGCCTTACAGAATTTAACAGTTAAGGTGAATGGTGTGAATTTGTCCCTGATGAGCAGCCATGGCAACTGTGGCAAGGAAAAACTCCCTTAGATGTTATGAGGAAGAAACCTTGAGAGGAACCAGACTCAAAAGGGGAACCCATCCTCATTTGGGTGACATAAAGAGTGTGATCATAAATCTTTAAACAATACAGAACACTGAAGAGTAAGAACTAACATGAGCACTGAAATGTAAGATTATGAGTAATGTTCTTTCTTTAATCTAGAAATAGTAAAGTCTAGAAAAATCTGGAAAAAGTTATAAAGCCATTTCTAAAGCTTTGGGACTCCAGCAAACCACATTGAGAGCCATTATTCACAAATAGCAAAAACATGGAACAGTGTAGAAACTTCCCAGGAGTGGCCGGCCGATCAAAATTACCCCAAGTACAGCAAAGAGTCATCCAAGAGGTTACAAAAGACCCCACAACAACACAAAAAAACTGCAGGCCTCATTTGTCTCAGTTAAGGTCAGTGTTCATGACTCCACCATGAGAAAGAGACGGCAAAAATGGTCTGCATGACAGAGTTCCAAGACAAAAACTGCTGCTGAGCAAAAAGAACATAAAGGCTCATCTCAGTTTTGCCAGAAAACATATTGGTGAAACTTTTGGGAAAATACTTTTGGACTGACGAGACAGAAGTTGAACTTTTTGGAAGGTGTGTGTCTCATCACGTCTGGCGTAAAAGTAACACCGAATTTTAGAAAAAGACCAACAGTAAAATATGGTGGTGGTGGTAGTGTGATGGTCTGGGGCTGTTTTGGACCCGGAAGATTTGCTGTGATAAATGGAACCATGAATTCTGCTGTTTACCAAAAAATCCTGAAGGAGAAGGTCTGACCATCTGATCGTGACCTCAAGCTGAAGCAAACTTGCTGAAGCAAACTTCTGCAGCAGGACAATGATCCAATACACACCAGCAAGTCCACTTCTGAATGACTGAAAAAATTAAACAAAATGAAGACTTTGGAGTGGCCTAGTCAAAGTCCTGACCTAAATCCTTAAAAAGGCGGTTCATGCTCGAAAACCATTCAATGTGGCTGAAATACAACAATTCTGCATAGACGAGTGGACCAAAATTCCTCCACAGTGCTGTAACAGACAGATGGTTTTGTATCAACGGCCTGGGGATCCATTAAATTACAGAGTAACACAGGAGCTTTGAGAATAGATCTGAACTGTACTTAATGTCAACAGTCAGCTACAATGGCTCAGGACTACAGGTTGCATTTTATCACTATCACTGCACACCTCAACATTGTTTAGCTGTAAGAAATAGACATTCGGTGCCACCCAAATGTGAATGGGTTTCCTTTTGAGTCTGGTTTCTCTCATTCTGCATTCTTTCATTCTTTATTACAGCATTATCTGTGTAACGCTGCTTTGAGGCAATGTTAAAAGCTCTACACAAATCAGGAATTGAATTAGTAAGAAATGGAAGAAGATTGCCTGTTCTGATTAATAACTTCATGTAGATGTCCGCAATTATGTACACAATTTACCTGGAAAAGAGATGGCACCTGAATGCACTATTTGATGAAGGCAAGCCATCAGAGACAATGTCTTCTTGATGTTGTTCTGTTGAAATACCTTGTATCTTCACATTTATGTGGCTGTTACTTTGACATGTACCAGCTACATAAAAATAGTTGAAGACCAAATCCATCCCTTCATGGACTTACTGACACTAATTCCTTATAGCTGTAACGTCTTTTAGCAAGACAATCCTCCCTGTCGCAGTGCAAAAAAAAAAAGAAATTAGGTAGGTTGTTTGAATGTTATGGCTGGTGATGTTCAAATTGTGCTATTATCTCCAATAAACAAAAGAGCAAGAGCTTTTTTTCTCACTCACTAACTTACAGTGGCGTTCAATGTCATATTAATGAGAAATCCTACAGAGGAATAGAAGAGACTGCAAACACTGAAACACTGGCATTGATGGTAGGATTAACATGAAAATGAAGCTTTGTAAGCAGATTTAAGCAGAATGTTCAGATGAGCTGTGATATAAAAAAAAAAAGAAAGAAAGAAAGAAAAAAGAAAAAGTGGTGCATCAGTATCTTTAGGTAGATTAAAGCCAGAGCAAATTCCCAGTGGCAACATGATAAGCAGGTAATTGAAAATATATTGTAAATCAAAGTTTAAACTACAAATTCTCTGTATTTCTTTACAAAATAAAACGTGGATTCCACTGAAGATATTCCAGTTATAAAGATTACTATATAAGTTATACAGGGTGGATTTTCCCCCCCCTTTGATCCTACGTCTATCATCAGGACAAATGTGTTGGTTTTTTTTCTGTCTGCATAATCAACAAGCCTGGGAATAGTAGTGATGGGGAAGCATTTCTTTAGTCAAGCCATCTTTCCGAGCATCCTAGCATACTGTAAACCTCTGTTGTGTCTACACCATAGCAGACAGAGGTGTTTAGGCAGCTGCTGGCTGGCATGATCCTGCTGTGAAGCTGCCATGGACCGTGTGGTGTCCTCCATCTATAGCCAACACTAACATCTGTTCTAGTCCCACCACTGGAAAAAAGAAGCGCTTTGTCAGGTAGTTTCCTCCAATACTAGAGCTAATGAGTGAGCACTGCTGTCAGTTGTATTGTTTTGCCGAAGTAGAACTTCAGCCATAGAGAGCTGAACAGTCTTGGTACAATAAGTGAGAGCAAAAGTGCAAAGTGCATTAGAATTGTCACGTTAATATATACAGCACAATATGAAATGACTCCCAGGAAAGATTTGAGCTTCCTCTATGTTATAATAAATAAAGGTTGTTTGTCTAATTGAGAAAGTTGAAAATTTTAGATTTGAAAAAGTATGTATTATAGTATGTCATAGAAAATATATTTTTTAATCACCATTGTCCTTTTTAGATAATAATCAGTTCACATGATTAGTTTATTCCTGGAGCTGATCTGTGAAGCTGTTAGGAAATATTGGCTCTTACCTCTTCACAGATCTGTTTCAACTCAGCAGATTTTGCAAATGTCTTGCTTAATTAGCCCGTTTTGTGTCGTTCCATAGCATTTTAAATGTGAACAGGGTTATAAATCATTGCAGTATCACAGTTGTAGAAGGTTAAAAGTCAAACAGTAGGACGTGTGCTGATGAGATGTTCATTATGACTGTGTTGTAAATAGAAGTCCTGGGGTGAGGCCAGACAGCCTTCATGCTTTCAGCAGCAGTTTCTAGAGGATACAAATCTACAATTCCCAGGTGGGATTATCCTAAATTTATAGACAGTCAACTGAAACATCTTCTTTAGTATTATTATAAAAAACATTCACAAGTTTCAGCATGCATAATGACACAAAAATGTCATTCATTCAGTTTTATTTTTATTTAATTTCACTCCAACAAGCAAACTCTATTTCCTGACACAGAATACAGTTTACTTCTAGGTGATCCCCAAACTTTCCCAAACCATCTATGAGATATAATCTCAGAAACCAGCAGCAAATTGGTCTTCCCTGTGTTCATCATCCAGTGGGACAAAAAATAACTCAAACAGGAGTTAACCAGGTGGTATCCATGTACGGTACCTAACTGGATCTCACCTCTATGAGGCCCTGCCAAGTTTCATTTGAGTTCCTCAGAGGGCTTCATTCATAGACTACTAATTGTAACTTGTAATTGGCAGCCTACAACCAGTTAAAAGGCCCCTCAATTTGAAATTTCATCTCCAACTTGGTCAAATTTGTCAACTACCATTTCCGTCCCTGTCAATTCCATATAGCTGCAAACACTATAAACAGTGTAAAGTCCCCCTTTTCCACTTATTTGAGTAAAAGAACAGTAGTGTCTTTAGATCGGTTGATATACAGACACAATACTTGTTTTAATTTGTAACACTGACTAAACTAATCTCTATTTTGAGAAGGTAATTACTAATTTGCTGCTGATACTACTCACTACTGGGATGACCACTATTCTTTCTGTTTGGAACTCAAGTTTGGTTCCAACAGCCAGTTGATGAGAAGTTCAGTTTCAAACATGAATGTTTGGAAGTTCATCATAGTATAACAATAGAAATTATGTTTGAATTGCTTTTTATGAGCTTTAAATATTCAAAACAACAATAACAAAACAAAAATGGCAGGCTTCTGTGTAGGGTCAAACGTGCCAAGAAGGGAAATTATGTTATTACAACTTGCAGATGACCACTTACACATACAAATCATCACAATTTGACTGAAAATCCTCTGACTTGGCAAAAAATTGTGGGCAGTCTCCTCAAACCCAAATGTATCAAATCGACATGGATGCTCACTAAATGAACAATAAGCAACAAAACAAGTAATAGTTTTAAATAAATTATGCTATATGTATGAGTATTTGTCAGTCAACATACAGACATTGACTTATAAAACACTAACTAAATTTTTACAGTAGTTTGCAATTTAGAGTAGTAAATCACTCTTCATTCACTCGATGAGCACTGCAGCATTCATAGATTTTTCTCCATTCTGCATCTTGAATGCATAAAGGTTAAAAATATGTTCCCACTTTGTAACTTGCAGCATAAATTCCCGCTTCCTCATACATATCACAACTGCTGACATGATCGGTTAATTCCTTTTACTCATCTGTAATGATATAAGATATATGTTTTGTGGTTAATGCAAGTCTTTCTGAATACAGGAGCTAACCTGACAGGGTTCCTAAAATTATTTTTAAGTCAAAACTAAGTACATGATGTTTCAATTTTTTTAAATAAACTATTTCATTACAAATAAAAGGGCTTAGTTTACGGTTGACATGCAAACACTGCATCTAACTAGCTAAATGAATGTAGGTTAATGTACGTTAGCATAATTATTGGTGGACAAAGAACCTGTACTTGGGAAAAAGTACAAAACCCCACTTAAATACATTAAGCATAGGTAGTAAAAGTTACTACTAATACAACTAATAAATGCTTTAAAAAATTTTTTTACAGAAACAAAAGGTATCTTGAGTTATGAGGTTACATGTAGGAGGTGGGGTTTTGTTTATTCTTGTCAAATTACCTTGATTTTTTTGTATATTATCACCTAAGTTGCTCTGCTAAATTAAATAAATCAAGTAAGTAGATGTTTATTTCACGTTAGGAACCATGTGTGTAGTCTGTGTGTCTACATGCTCCCTAAGGTTTCATAAATGTTTTGTCTCTAATGCAGCCTACAACATTTGTCAACTGCATGGAGTCTTGCATAGCTTACACACTTATGAGTTATGTTGGTTGATCATGCAGTTGAGCCCCTCTAGGGGAAAATACAAATACATTAAAGGCACGGCTGATGTGAGATTTGACATTCATTGGCTGAGACAGCACCCTTAGGATTCTAAAAGGTTCTTTTGAGCATACTGTCTTTATGGTATTGTGACCCACAACCTTTTTGCTTTGAATCTTGTGCAAATAACTTGCTCTGCCTGTGCAGTTGAATAATGGGTCAATCTGCCAGAAAATCTGCCTCAGATTATGGGGAAAGCACTTAAGCAGTGATAGAAAGAAGGGTTGCGATAACCCCCCAAAAAACCTAAACAGGACGTCTTTGGAAGAGCAAGCAATCCCTAGGGTTTTAAGTTATAAAGCACAGAAAAAAACAAGACATGCTAGTGTTTTATATCCTTATAGATGTAGTCATTCTCTGGGACTTGAAGATTTGCCTAGACAGGGGTTATCAAACCTTTTGCTACCAGGGACCTTTAAAACATATATTATAGAAATTTAACAGACCCCCTAAGTATGCATTTATTTTATGAACATAATTCAATTATTTAATAACAATAAGAAATTGTTTATTGATTAATTGTGTAATAATATTAATATTAATAATAATAATAATAATAATAATAATAATACAATGAGTATTTACTATAGCCATTGATATTCAACTAACAGAACACACTATGTCCATATTGACATTATTTATAGACTTAGTTGTGTTCGGGGTATTAAGATTTGTACCAAAGAGATGCAATTCAGCTGACCAGTAAAACAAATTAAAAACAGGGCATTAAAGATTATATCATAAAAATGGCAAAAAAGAAAAAGAAAAGAAAACCAATGTATTACCAATTCATTATTATTGTCTTCAGAGACTTCAGAGACACATTTCAATATTAAACTTCTAGCACAGTCTTTATACTAATATCATGATGATAAACAAGAAAGAAATATTAAAACATTTAAGTTTTAACATTTCCTTTATTAAAAATGTCCTCACTTGTTTATATATGTTTTATTTCTATCTATAAAGACCTCAATACATGCAAGACTTTGATAATATGGAGGTAGCATTTCCCCCCCTGCAACAAACAAAAACATTACTGACAACCTGACAGCTTTTACAGACACCTTAGGGTCCCCAATTTGAGAAGCACTGGCTTAGACAAATCTGCAAGAATCTCGGCACCCACACACAAGCCACAAAATACACTTGTCACACACCTCATGAAATATCAGATTGCATTTCATCCATCATACTCTGTAGTCTCCCTTTCCAGTTTGTAAAAAAATCCTCCTGGTGTAATCCCCCGCCCCCCCCCCCCCAAAAAAAAAAAAAAAAAAAAAAAACATGTAGCTCTTACATGCCCTTAAAAAATGTAAACCATTCCTCTGTAAAAAAAAACAAAAAACAAAAACGAAATCACACATTTTGAGCTACATGCATGTCATATTGCTCTCTGATGATTGTAAAGCAAGCTCAGAGGTTTGGTCTTCGGATTTTATGTTCGTCAGTTCCCTGCCACACCAAGCTGAGCTCTCCCAGGCTCCTGAGCAAGGACCCATAGCTGCTCATTTATATAAATTAAATATATGTAAGTCGTGCTGGATAATGGCATCTGCCAAATGCCATAAATGTACATTTCTTAGCTTTATAAGGCAATGTAAACACCTATTAGTATGTAAGCAAAAAGATAAAACATACAAATATTTGTGTAAAATATGTGACAAAAGTGGTCTAATGGTCTGATATTAAATGTATGGTACAACTCTAGTCTTTGCAAAGTTTTGCATATTCTATGTGAGTGTATGAAAGTGAGTAGCCATAAGCATTGTTTTTATGCATAAGTCAAGGGAACAAACAAGTTTGTAATATGAGTAAAATCTGTTATTTACAGCTTCTGGTGAATCTTTATGATGGAACTTGTGTCTGGTATAAAGTATAAAAGAATATATTAAAATTGTGCACACAGAAACAAGATTCAATGGCGTTTGTTGACTCTGAAAACCATTTAAAGAAATATCTATTTTCAATAATAACCATTTATTTGCATTTGCTGTAAATATTCTTTAGGAGTGAATAATTGTACAAGAAGAAAGATCAATAGCTTCTTCAACTTTTTAGTATAATGTCTCCTTTCAGCACAAGGAGCACTGTTCGTTAGTTCTAATGATTTCCTTCCATGTGCTTTTGTTTTATTTCTAGTTTTAACGTTGCTCTGTGTTCTGTCATTAGTGTATATCCAAACCGTACTCACCTGCTTTCTTTTTAGCTCTTGATTAGTTTTTCTATTTATTTCCTCCTTTGTCTTTTTCCCACTGCCAAGTAACATCATTGTTATTGTATGCCTTGGACTGCTTTGTTCCTAGTTCTTTGCAATTCCTGGTCTTGACCTCTGCCTGATCATTAGAATTACATTTATGGATTACTCTAAGCTGATGTTCTTTGCCTGTTCTCTGACACCTACCTTCAATATGAATATTTATACATTGATTTGTGCAACTAAAAGTCACAGTAACTTATTTTCTAGTGCAAAAACACTAATGCTTGAAGAATCTATATTTTGTCCTATGATTATGAAATAATTTAAAAGACCAACAATAATGTACTTTTTTGCTTAGTTTCTTGAAAATTTGAAAAACATACTAAAGAGAGGCAAGGTTGGCATGCCACATTTTCACATTTGCTTCAGGAACCAGAACAAAAGAAATTATAACATATTATAGGATACAGTAGACAGGTTTGTTTCTATACTAGTGCATCATATCTGATGAAAAGATGTATTGATTTTGTCAGACTGATCAGCGAAATTACATGCTGAGCCCTTGTCCTTGTTGCCAGCACCATAATTGTAGCCAGAAACCAATTGTCCATTTATCTATGTATGTGTGTTTCTGTTTGTGCCTGGCCTCTGTGCATTGTTAAGACCTTTAGAGAGGAAACAGAACCAGCTGTTGATCTGGTTCTGATCTGCCACAGTCGAAAACCTCCTTCGCTCCTTCTCACATCAACAAACTAGCAGCAGCTAAGGTGCAATTTGTTGCATTTAGTCCATAACTGTCAGGGAAAGATATACTCACCCCATGCACACTTAAATGGCTGCCCATAATTTCCTCCACTCCACTCCTCATATTATACTAATTGAAACTGCGAGCTGCCAATGCTACTGATAGCTGAGCTCATTTCTAAATTAATAAAACATAGGCTTTAAAATGCATGCCATCATCATGTCTTGTGGACATTTTATAGCAGAGAGCAGTAGACAGTGGTTTTGTCTGAACAAGACATTGAAGAATAGAATGCATTTAATAGGAGACTTTTCAAAAAGTCTGCATGTTGGACATTCACGTATTATTAAACGTAACCATTAACTGTGTGTATGTGTGTGTGCGTGTGTGTGTATGTGTGTGTGCGTGTGTGTGTGTGTATGTGTGTGTGTGTGTGCTACTTGCCATTTTCAGCATCTGAGCATGTTTGGCTTTGTGCAGGAGGCCATGAGCATGCATTTAATTTAATGAAAACATCTTTTAATGGAGGGAAAGGCAAGCGGTGTGAAGCCTTTTTTTAAATAGAGCTATCATGTCTGTTAATAATTACACAAGGGTTTTAATAAGCAGCCTTTGCTCCTTTGTCTTTCCTTCACTAGAAAACCAATGATCGTGACAGAGCGATGAAAATCCTCAAACACTGAAGACCCTTTTTTTTTTATGGCCATAAAAGAGGAGAAACAAAAGCTCTCAGCTTTGAAGTAAAGGAGGGGCATCTCATTGCCTTGATTGCACATGATATAAACTAGCACCATACAGGCCTTATACACTTTTTTAACTATTCAGTTACATTTTATTTGTGTGTGGCCACTGAAGATGCAGATTCTGTTCATGGATTTCTCTATTTAATAGTTTCTCTATTTATATTTGTATTTATGTAACTTATATTAAACTGTAGCATTAACCCAGCCATTAGGGTTGCACAATCCTGGATAAATGGGGAGGGTTGCATTATGAAGGGCATCCAGCGTAAAACATGTGCCAAATCAAATATGCGGATCACAAATCAGAAATTCATACCAGATCGGTCGAGGCCCGGGTTACCAACAACTGCCACAGGTATTGTTAGCCAAAAGGGTACTGGTGGAAATCTGGCTACTGTTGGCCGAAGGAGGAGAAGGAGAGGAGGAAGATGTCTACAGAGACGGCAAGGAAAGGAGAAGTGTAGGAGAGTGGAGGTTCGGGTTGGTACTTTAAATGTTGGTACTATGACTGGTAAAGGGAAAGAGTTAGGAAGAGAGTTAGCCAATATGGTAAAGAGGAGAAAGGTAGATATGTTTTATGTGTTCAAGAGGCCAAGTGGAAATGGAGTGAAGCTTGGAACATTGGAGGTGGGTTTAAACTGTTCTATCATGGTGTGGATGGAAAGAGAAATGGTGTAGGGGTGATTCTGAAGGAAGAGTACAGTAAGAGTGTAGTGTAGTGAAGAGAGTTTCTGATAGGGTGATGATCGTGAAGCTGGAAATTGAAGGTGTGATGATAAATGTCATCAGTGCTTATGCTTCACAAGTGGGTTGTGAGATGGAAGAGAAGGAAAAATTCTGGAGTAAGTTGGATGAAGTGGTAGAGAGTGAACCTAAGAATAAAAGATTGGTGATTGGGGCAGATTTCAATGGGCATGTCAAGTCAAGTCAAGTCAAGTCAAGTCACGAAGCTTTTATTGTCATTTCAACCATATATAGCTGATGCAGTACACAGTGAAATGAAACAACGTTTCTCCAGAACCTAGGTGCTACATAAAACAACATAAAACAACAGTCACAGAACAGAAAAAACACAGGGCCAAGAACTAAGTAGGAGATCCTTACCACATGAAGTGCATGTGTGCAGCTGGTGCAAACAGTGCAAAAGACAACACAAGACAACACAGGACAGTGCAGGACAATACACAAAACAAAAATAGCTCCGCCAGTAAACCTGTCTTAACAAAATAAGGTGCACACAACAATGTGTAAACAATATTGTGCAATTTAAACAAAGAGCAGCAACCAAGATAAAGTGAACAGTGGCAAAAATATGTGGACAGAATATTGTGCAGAAGAACAATAGCAGCAATCCTGGAAGATTTGCAAAAAAACGGCATGTAGGTGAAGGGAACAGAGGTGATGAGGAGGTGATGGTAGGTATGGCCTTAAGGAGAGGAATGTGGAAAGGGAAGATGGTGGTCAATTTTGCTAAAAGGTTAGAAATGTCAGTGGTAAATATTTTTTCTAAGAAGAAGGAGGAGCATAGGGTGACTTAAGAGTGGATGAAGGTGCACACAGGTGGACTATGTTCTATGTAGGAGATGCAACCTGAAGGAGATTGGAGACTATAAGGTGTTGGTGGTCTGTAGGATGGTTTTGGAGGTGAAGAAGAAGAGGAGGAGAATGAAGACTGAAAGAAGAATAAGATGGTGGAAACTGAAGGAGGAAGAGTGTAGTGTGAGATTCAGGGAAAAGGTCGATGGTGGTGAAGAGGTGCTGGATGATTGGGCAACTACTGCAGAAGTGATAAGGGAGACAGCTAGAAAGGTACTTGGTGTGACATCTGGAAATAGAAAGAAAGACAAAGAAACGTGGTTGTGGAATGAGGAAGTGCAGGAGAGCATAAGGAAAAAAGAGGTTGGCAAAACAGAATTGGGATCAACAGCTGTATGAGAAGTTGGACACTAAGTTAGGAGAAAAGGATTTGTACCGATTTGTCAGGCAAAGGGACCGAGCTGGGAAGGATGTGCTGCAAGTTAGAGCAATAAAGGATGGGGATGGAGACTGTTGATTAGTGAGGAGAGTGTGTTGAGATGATGGAGGGAGTATTTTGAGCAGCTAATGAATGAGGAAAATGAGAGAGAGAAAGAAGGTTGGATGTGTGAAGATGGTGAAGCAGGAAGTGGATAGGATTAGTAAGGACGAAGTGAGAGCAGCTATTAAGAGGATGAATAATGGAAAGTCCAGATGACAAGCATGGAGCATGGAGATGTTTAGGAGAGATGGCAGTGAAGTTTTTAACAAGAATGTTTAACAAGATTTTGGAAGGTGAGAGGATGCCTGAGGAATGGAGAAGGAGTGTGCTGGTACCGATCTTTAAGAATAAGGGAGATGTGCAGACCTGCAGTAACTACAGGGGAATTAAGTTGCTCAGTCACACCATGAAGTTATGGAAAAGAGTAGTGGAAGCCAGGCTGTGAGAGGAGGTGACCATCTATAAGCAACGATATGGTTTCATGCTGAGGAAGAGCACCACAGACGAATTATTTGCTTTGAGAATGTTGATGGAGGAGTATAGAGAAGGTCAGAAGGGGAATGAAAGTCAGTAGGAGTAAGACAGAGTACATGTGTGTGAATGAGAGGGAGGGCAGTGGAGTGGTGCGGTTGCAGGGAGAAGAGGTGGAGAAGGTGGAGGAGTTCAGGTACCTGGGGTCAACAGTGCAAAGTAATGGAGTGTGTGTTAGAGAAGTGAAGAAAAGAGTGCAGGCAGGGTGGAGTGGGTGGAGAAGAGTGGCAGAAGTGATTTGTGATAGAAGGGTATCTGCATGAGTGAAAGGGAAAGTTTATAGGACTGTGGTGAGACCTGCGATGTTGTATGGTTTAGAGACAGTAGCATTGACTAAGAGACAGGAGGTGGAGCTGGAGGTAGCAGAGCTGAAGATGTTGAGGTTTTCGTTGTTAGGACGAGGATGGACAGGATTAGAAACGAGTTTATTAGAGGGACAGCACATGTAGGACGTTTTGGAGACAAAGTGAGAGAAGCTCGATTGAGATGGTTTCGACATGTGCAGAGGAGGGACATGGGGTATATCGGTAGGAGAATGCTGAGGATGGAGCCACCAGGAAGGAGAAAAAGAGGAAGACCAAGGAGGAGGTTTATGGATGTGATGAAGGAAGACATGCAGGTAGTTCGTTGGAAAGAGGCAGATGTAGAGGACAGGGGGGTATAGAGACAGATGATCCGCTGTGGCGTCCCCTAACAAGAGCAGCCGAAAGAAGAGGAAGAAGAAGAAGAAGAAGAAGAAGAAGAAGGAGAAGATATAATACTGTACCATTATTTACTTACTACTACTACTACCTCATTAACAAGGAGCATTATTACAAAATATTTTTTTTTTATGTTTGAAAGTAATTTAAATGTTTTAAATTACATAAATATGAATAAATAGGTTTTAAGCTAAAGGTTTTACTTTTGGCCATTTTTATAGTTTTTAATTTATATTTTATTAAAAATGGTGCTAGAAATGCGCGCTACATTACATCTACATCTAGATTAATTGAGCGTTAATAAAGTAATTTTTTCATTGTGCCGTTAAAATGAATTTTGTGTGTGTGTGTGTATATATATATATATATATATATATATATATATATATATATATATATATATATATATACTGTATATATATACTGTATATATATATATATATATATATATATATATATATATATATATATATATATATATACACGTATATGAAGAAATGTGGTCGAAAAAAAATCTTGAATGATTGTGATCTGCGATCACTTAAACGTTTTATGGAAATTAAATCGTAAAAAAACAACAGGCAACTCACCGCTATGTTTAATAGTGAAAGTAAGAGCATTTCCGCACACACAGTGCAAAGGGACCTCAATGGACTGAGATTAAACAGCTGTGTAGCCTTAAGAAAACCACTTATCAGTGAGGCTAATCAAAAAAAGCCTTTCATTTGCTAGAGAGCATAAAGATTGGACTCTGAAGCAATGAAAGAAGGTCATGTGGTCTGATGAGTCCTTATTTACATCGTTACAGATTGATGGGTGCATCAGGGTAAGAAGAGAGGCGGATGAACTGATGCATCGATCATGCCTAGTGCCTACCGTACAAGCCTGTGGGGGCAGTGCTATGATCTGGGGTTGCTGCAGTAGGTCAGGTCTCGGTTCTGCTTACCGTATTTTCCGGACTATAAGCCGCTACTTTATCCCACGCTTTGAACCCCGCGTCTTAAACAACGAAGCGGCTAATTTATGGATTTTTCTTCCCGGGTCACAAGCTTCAAGCCAAAAAAAACTGAGCCCCATAACATTAGACTAATGAAATTGCCGAACGGGTTCAGGTGAACCAATGAAACTCTTTATATTAAATCAGATGCGCTCCCACGGAATTGGGCCGCACAACATCATAAATATAGATGAGGTTCCTCTGACGTTTGACCTGCCGCTCAGTCGGACTGGCAACAGGAAATGCGAATCATTCGTCACGCTGAAAACTAAAAGCTGCATGGCATCGGGAGAAAAGCTTCACCGATGGTGATTTTTAAACGCACGACTATGCCAAAGAAAAACTCCCGAGAGAAATTTTTGTGAAAGGAAGGAGGAAGACAGTGTACAATGACTTTCTTGGTAGGCTACTGTTTAGATACAAGCCGTGTAACAGACACTGTTTTTGTTAAAGCCTGTGTAAAGTTCATTAGTTTCAATGTAGGCATTATAGACAGGTGCGGCTTATTTATGTTAAAAATTAAAATCTTTATCAAATTCAGTGAGTGCGGCTTATATTTGGTTCTTTGCCATGAGGTGCCATGTGGAACATCCAGTGGTCAGTATGAGAGAACTGTACTCAACGTACAGCTGTTATCAGTTAGGGTAAACTAATTTTTGTTATACAAGCTGCACATTGACTACTCTAAAATATATTCAAGTTTTGAATCAGGGGAGATACTGTGTATACATGAGGTGGTACCAAAAAGATTCAAGATTAGCTCTGTTTACAAGAAAGTTATTTATTTACAATTTATCTACATTTACACATTATTACCTTCAAAATAGTCCCCTTGCACACCAATACAGTGCTCTCTGTGACTGTGTGTGCAGCCTTGTGCTGACATCTGTTTGGTCTCGATTTTTTGTACTTTTTGATACCATCTTTATATATATATATATATATATATATATATATATATATATATATATATATATATATATATATATATATTTATATATATATATATATATATATATATATATATATATATATATATATATATATATATTCATTTATATATTGTTACTATTTGCACTATATCTATCTATCAAGTATATTGCAAGTATATAGAGTTTCAAGATGGAAATGTGCTACAGATTGAAATTAGATATGATGAATCACTCCTATCATATCTAATCAAATTACTTATTTACTTTCTACTAAAATACCTACATAAAGGCCTGAATATAAAAAATATGCCAGTCACATGATTGTGAATAGGATGTGGATTAACAGCAACTCCAGGCACAAACCCCTATGGCTAATGGACAGCGTTTTATCACTTTTTTTTTTAACTATTGTATTCTGACTCATCTGAGTATCTTAAACATACTGTACCAGTGCTTCGATAGATAAGTTGTACATCTAGCCTTTCCCACTTGTGAGCCTTTGCATTTACTGATTCTAAGCAAATGTTTCCAAAAGCTGGTCTCTAAGGATGTCGTTATTCAACATTCTCTCTCTCTCTCTCTCTCTCTCTCTCTCTCTCTCTCTCTCTCTCTCTCTCTCTCTCTCTCTCTCTCTCTCCCACCTCTCAATGTGCCTAAAGAGCACTGAATAACTTGTACAGTTCTACTGAGAGCTTGGAGAGAGTAGGTTGTCCAACTATTGTCGAGGCTCTTCATTGTGCATCATCTGATTGATCGACAATGACAGTAGGTAGTCTTCAACCATTGTTGATGCGCTTTCATTGTGGGAACTGATTTCCCCTCTTAAATAAATGTAATTTTAAAAGGAAATAATTTTTAAGTACTTTTTAGGTAGCTGACATTGCATTTATACTTCAGTAATAGCCATCAACGCAACGCTGACACTTGAGTTATGCTGGAAATGGGGCGGCTTTGTGCACTTACAACCTTGATCTTTCAGTAAAACTCTCTTCCTCTCTTACGGCAGCGTGTTAAACCATGCGACCCAGACAGCAGTAAATGGACAATTTACAACCGCCATATATTAAAGCAGAAGGCCTGCTAAACCCAGAGAAGTCCTTCTAAGCTGTGTTAGTTTCGCTCTGTTGGTTTTCTCTGAGGCTTCAGAGTGTCTACAATTCACCTCTCTTCATTTCCTTTGCCATTTACAGAGCCAGTGCTGCCTTAAAGGTTTTTAATCAATGCATGGCTTTTTAGACAGTGCACAAACAGTAAGCATGAGCTGAACAGTAGTTAATCGCACTCCATGCCTGAATGTTGGGTGGTCCACTGAGTTTAGACCAGGAACATATCTGAAAACAAGTAGCAGTAGGGTCCCTGGTTCAAATATGATTTATGGTTTCTGTCTGTCCAGAGTTTTACATGTTCTTCATGTAAGTTTATTCAGGATTGCTGGTTTGGTTAAATTGCAATAATTAAGAGTGTGTATGTGCATGGTGCTTCATGATGGAATGGTGTAGAAGGACGGATGAATGGATAGACAGGTATGTAGATAGATATTTTATTGATTCCCAAGGGAGGAAGAGGCAAAACACTCAAGGATGAGATTGTTGAGTTGACATTATATATTAATACTCAGCAACCTCAAGTAAGAGTTGAAATGTTAAATGTGAGAAAACACTAAACTCTACAGTTATATGAGTCTGTAAGTGGGTGCCTCAGTTGAAGTGGGAGCACTTTCAAGTATCTACTTTATCCTAAGAGCTTTTCTACACTCTAATGTCAATGTGAGATATGTTGTTCTCTCATCTTCTTCTTTGCTTGATAATAAAATAAAGTGGCAGCATGCAGCACATGGTTATATTTAATCAACTTAGTTTGATGTATCATAATTGAGTCTAGATGTGCTTCCTTGTGTTTGAAATACCACAGTGATACAATAACGCCAAAGTTCTCATGAACTTGCTGTCAAATTAGTGCTTAATGATTTTTTGTGATATATTTTTTGGCAAGAGCAAATTTCTAGCATAATCTGGTTTCATGTTTACCTCACTTACAGTGATGCCAACTAGCAATACTATATTATTCTAAACTAGGGTGAATGAGAACAGATTTAAGGACATTTCAATTTTTGTTTAATTTTTTATTACAAATTTAGTTTTTTATGTTTAGCTCAAATGTTATTTTAAATGATAATCCTGAAACAACAACATTTCTGAAATGTATATATTTTTATCTTTAAATCCTTTTAAATTATAATTCTGAATGCCAAATTAAAAACAAGAAAAAATAGTAATAGGGTTATCTGGCTTACAGAAGTTATCTACCTACAGTTTAATCTGGTTGCACTTTCCCTGCTTCACAAAAAGAATTAGAGCTATGCTTAAAAACATTTAGGATGAGAAAAAATGCTGAAACAATATGCACCCATGGACACACACACACACACACACACACACACACACACACACACACACACACACACACACACACACACACACACACACACACACACACACACACAGACCAACCCAACAGATGGCTGTAGGCACATCTGGCACAGCTGGAGCCAGTTGAACATCTGTGCAGTCCCAGGTGTGGCAGGATGCAGAAACCACCACTGTGGTATTGACCTCTGTCGTAATTCCCCCATGTTTCTTTGATTCTGCCCAGAATCACAAAGCATGAACCCACACATGCACACAACCATCCCATCACAACAATCCTGTTTGCTTGACTCATATAGCTCAAGACCAAATAGACGGACAGAAAGATAATTTTATAACATATTGCTGCCATAAACATACAATAGTCATAAAACATTTAGACATAAAGAGTTTGACAGACATGCTGTATCCCTAGGCAGAAGTAAAGATTACTGATAGCCTTCAACCTTTCAATGTCAAGAAATGTACTCACATTGAAATTCCCATCATGTTATTAGGACATGCAAGGAAATTCAATTGAAAACATTTGCCTTTATCTTGGCCATGGAACATGAAGAAAAGTTGTTATTCTTGGTCCGTCTCCTGGAAGTCTTTAATCGTAACAACAAGACATTTAACAACCTGCATAGCTTTAACACTCTCAAACGCCTCTATCTTAACTCCACTGTAAATTCCATTCCACAATGCAATGTGCTGGTCTAAAGCCTACATAATGTAAACAACACCAAGCAGTAATATTTCCCAGACCTTGACTCTGTCAGAGATAATGAAATATATTTTGTAAGATTGATCAGTGAACAGGACTATTTTAAAAACGCAGTTCCACCCAACAGAAAGTTAAACTAATGCTTGTACTGCTGTTATTATTGTTTACCCCACCATTCATATTTAATAAGTATTCTATCCTGGTCAGCATTTCAGTGGATCCAGAGTGTATAACGAGAACACACAATGAACACCAGTCTATCAACGTATACATACATTCACAAGTGGGGCCAATTTAATATAGACAATCCATCCACCAGCATGCTTTGGAAGGTGGAAGGAAAATTGAGGAAAACCAAACAGAGAACATGAGATACAGAAACCTGAGTTTAGGATGAAGCCTGGGGTTCTGGAACTGTGAGATAGCAACATTGCGCCACCATGCCGTCATTTGTTTGCAATTGCCTGCGAAATTTTCCAACAAACTTAGTTGGTGTTATTTGTCAAAATATGAACAATAAATAACAGAGACTCTGACCAGAAGAGAGCTGTCACTAAAGATGAGTAAATAAAAGACACTTTTACATCAAAGATCATTGCTTTTCTTTGTCCCATGGTCTTTCTTCGCCACAAATTGACTGCCAGGTCCTGCCTGCATGGAAGCCCTGCATCTTTATGTGTATCTGATTTTATAATAATATAAATAAATAAATAAGTAAAAAGCCCTTTTTTGGAGTTGACCTATAAAACATGTGATTTCCCTTGTGACCTCTAACAGTCTTAGGTGGTTGTTTTGTTGTTGTTCCCCACTGCAAGAGAAGCTTCTTTTGACAGAGCGCACCACTTCACCCGTCTGACAGTTAGTGCATTTGGTTTTAATTGAGCCCCATTTTCAACCCATGCAAATGAAAAGCATATGCAAAAACTCACCACCTGGTTGTGATCAGCTACCGAGTATTTAAAGCCACACATTCGTGCCCAGTGCCAGAGAGCGAGCAAAAGATCCTCAGTCATTTTGACAAGCTGAGCCCCCAATTTATTATATTTTTTTTTACTATGAATCATTCAAACAACTTCAACTAATGTCCTGTTTAGGCCTTGTAGATTATTTGAGGAACATTACAGTTAAATGCATGAATTCCCTTAAGAGAGGTTGTCTTCGTTCTCCACTAGAGGGAGTCCTGCACTTTGTCCTCATGTCTCATTTTCTACTGCTAATTCAGTTAGGGACACTTCTGACATGAGTTATGTATCTCTTAATTGAATTTAATCTGCTTCTAATTGCAGCGAATGCATCTTCCTTTGATCGAAACATTCAGGAGTAATGTGTGAAGTAATTCAGAAATATTTAAGTAAGTTCTCTGTTGAGTGCTCATCTGTGGAAGATGCACAATTGCTGAATAAAGACAGCAAGATTTGAAGTGCTGCATGCAAAAGACCAAAAAGCAGAGCAGTTTTAGAGCTTTGGTGATGGCTAGTACAGTATCAAATCGAAAGCTCATTCGATGCTTGAGCATTTTTCTTTTTACATTTTTTTCTTTTATACCACCATGAGGCCATATGAGCTGAGTGGGTTCATATCTCCCTGACCTTCAAGGGGTCAGGCTTTTCAAACCACACCAACATGCACACTCCGCATCTGGTTTGACCATCCACACACCCTTCTAGCCCCCTCCCTGCCTAAACCCCATCAATCCTTGTGTAGTCCTTACTACAGTCTCCCTCATTCCCAAAGTGAGTCGTGACACGGAGAAGCGAAGATGATGAATGGATTTTTCCGCACAGGAAATGACAGCTGAAGAGACACCCTACCCTCACTCATCTCCAAGCTCATTTTTCACTCTCCTTCCTCCTGCCATGGCTACTGAGCCTTACATTGGCCTAACAGCCCGCTCTTGCCAGATCTCTATCAAGATGTTGGGTCTTTTTCTCATCTTCCCTGTTTTTACTTTTGATTGCAGATGGTGTGTTCTGAGGATGGGCTGCATACAATAGTCATATTCCTGAACAGGGAGGAGCCTTAGTTGGTTAATGCAAATAATAGTGAAATTACCCTATACAGCCCCCTTATTTGGCTGTCTCTATATTTGAATTGGAACTGGCTGAGACCAGAGACATCAGGACATCAGACATCATTGCTTCCATCCTCGACATAACTATAGTAATTGAGGTCCACGTTTTTTTTCAAAGACTCCTGCGATTACTCCTCCTTCACTAAAACAATATGATGCTCCACATCTCTCTAGAATTTCCATTCTTCTGAATTTCCATTCTTAAGCAATAGTGCATCTGCTGAGGGACAGAGCAAAAGTGGGAAGGGAGAGAGAGAGAGAGAGAGAGAGAGAGAGAGAGAGAGAGAGAGAGAGAGAGAGAGAGAGAGAGAAAGTATTTACGATATTTTACATAAAATAATAGCCAGAAAACTCATGTCTTCTCCACATGCTGCATATTGTATGTTAATAATTGTCTAAGGGGTTTGTAGGATATGCATTAAAATCTGAAAAAACATTCATTCATGAAATTGTTCAGTTTTTGGGGAGGGGAGGGCAGGTGAAGAACACAAATTAGACATTAATTCACAACTAATAAGTCATACTGTAGTTAGTAGTAAACACAACGAAGTCCACTGGTTGGTAGTGCTTGTTTTTGGTAGTGTTTTATTCAGTGTACTTAGAGTAATAACTTATACTCTATACCTTGTTTTCTTTCAGGAATTGAGCAAGTTAAATAATATTAATTAGTTGATTAACAGGCTGAACTTTCAGCATTAGGATGCACTACATCATTAATGAGATGGTACAGTAGCCATGTTACCGCTGTATAACTTACATTAATACATTCTAACTCTCATTTACTATAAATATATATATATATATATATATATATATATATATATATATATATATATATATATATATATATATATATATATTTATATATATAAAAAGATCATACACTAAATGAAAAAAAAAAAAAAAAAAAAAAAAAAATATATATATATATATATATATATATATATATATATATATATATATATATACATATATATATATATATATATATATATATATATATATATATATATATATATATATAGGTTATACTTTTTATTTATCTACTTTAATTTTCTTAAATTCTGTTACTTTTTTTTTTTATTTTATGTTAAAATAAACATTTCACTGCATGTCATACTCTGTATGTATGTATGTATGTATGTATGTATGTATGTATGAATGTATGTATGTATGTGTGTGTGTGTGTGTGTGTGTGTGTGACAAATAAAATGTGATTTTATTACTGTAATTATCAGTCTGTTCCTAAAAACAAAGACTAAAAGACAATGGTGTGTAATGGTACAGATACTCTGCTATGATGCTGTTACCTGTGATTATTTGAATAGCACATCCCGAAGTGTTTTAGTGTTCTTTTGCCCCGATTTGTGATTTGGTGCCTGATTACATTTTAGCTATTTATAGTTATTTATAGTTGATATGTCACAGAACATCCATGACAGAAGTGATTTTCTGTTCTCAATTTTGCTGTAGCAGCTATAAACAGTTCTTCTTTCATCAGCCTCCCTTATAAGTGATCATTACCATAAACAAACAAACAAATAAATAAATAAAAGTATTAATTAAAAAAATCCTCTGTCCTTAAATCTCACGCAGAAGAAAGATTTAAGGAACATCTTTAAATCAGCATTGACATTAGAGATACTCATCATATCAATGATTATACATTCTATATATACTGTACAGCTGCATGACTTGTGTTCAATCTGCCCAAGTTCTCCCACACCACCCCACTGCTGCGCTTCCTTCACTGGCTTCCAGTAGCTGCACGAATCAAATTCAAAACACTGATGCTTGCCTACAAGGCCAAAAATGGACCAGCACCATCTTACCTCAGAGACCTTATCACATCTCGCACTGCACCACGCTGTCTGAGATCCTCCAGCACTGCTCAACTGGTACCATCTTCTTTTCAGGGGAAGAGGTAAATATACTTCAAGGCTCTTCTCTGTTCTGCCACCGAGGGGGTGGAATGAAACTCCCCGAGATGTCCCTGACTATCTTCAAGCGATGGTTGAAGACCTACCTCTTCCTTATACACTTTAACTAACACTTTTTAAGTTTGCCAGTGTAGATTGATTCATTGCTAGAGACTCAAAGCACTTTTGTACGTCGCTTTGGACAAGGGCGTCTGCTAAATGGCGCAAATGTCAATGTAAATCATTCATTAAATTTATTTATTTAAAACATTAATTCATTTATTTGTTTGTTTGTTTACATTAGTCTGTGCATGGTCTAGCATACGTGAAAGAACTGTTACTATAATTATGTTATTAGAATCAGTACATTAATAAAAAACAGTGTTTTGAATTACAGCCATAACCACTGTCAAGCCACTGCTATAAGAACAGAATCACCTTCTGACCAATCAGATTTGAGAGTACAGCTCAGAGGTATGAAGAAAAATAATATAGACAGAAGACAAATAATTCTTTCATTAATAAATTGTTTAATAAATCCAACATGAAATGGTTATGCATGAGCTATGGATTGCAACCGGTTTTCTTTCTTTTTTTAAATTTTTTATAAGAAGGTCAGTATTGGACATGTCCTTGATTATCAGTTGTGGACCTGCAAAAAAAAAAACAAACAAAAAAAAAACAGTTTTTCTTAGCATCTTTCACACTGTGCCCTTGTTTCTTATTTTGAGAATCCAGTAGTTCTTGTTCTGTTGGGACTCAAAGCAAGGCTTTGTTGTGTGTCTGTTTTACCTCAAACAATGTATTGTACTGACTTGCTGTGGATTGTTGTGGTTTGCTGGACAGATCTGTATGAAGATATATCTATACCACCTAATCTGTACAGGGTCGTGTGGGAGCCTGGAGATAATCCCAAGGGTACAAGGTCTGGGTACAATCACAGGGCACTATCACAAACTCCACGCTCACAGGAAGGAGGCGGGATTTGAACGCTCAACCCCTGAGGTGTGAGGCAAACATGCAACCATTATATAGAGAGCAATTTATTTATATATATATATATATATATATATATATATATATATATATATATATATATATATATATATATATATATATATATATATATATAGTGAGGAAAATAAGTATTTGAACACCCTGCTATTTTGCAAGTTCTCCCACTTAGAAATCATGGAGGGGTCTGAAATTGTCATCGTAGGTGCATGTCCACTGTGGGAGACATAATAAAAAAAAAAAAATCCAGAAATCACAATATATGATTTTTAAACTATTTATTTGTATGATTCAGCTGCAAATAAGTATTTGAACACCTGTCTATCAGCTAGAATTCTGACCC
The DNA here is from genome assembly GCF_946808225.1 of Silurus aristotelis. Classification (NCBI taxonomy): domain Eukaryota; kingdom Metazoa; phylum Chordata; class Actinopteri; order Siluriformes; family Siluridae; genus Silurus; species Silurus aristotelis. Next base: position 15,417,507 of record NC_139590.1, on the reverse strand, counting down.
TCAAAGACCTGTTAGTCTGCCTTTAAAATGTCCACCTCCACTACATTTATTATCCTAAATTAGATGCACCTGTTTGAGGTCGTTAGCTGCATAAAGACACCTGTCCACCCCATACAATCAGTAAGAATCCAACCACTAACATGGCCAAGACCAAAGAGCTGTCCAAGACACTAGAGACAAAATTATAAACCTCCACAAGGCTGGAAAGGGCTACGGGAAAATTGCCAAGCAGCTTGGTGAAAAAAGGTCCACTGTTGGAGCAATCATTAGAAAATGGAAGAAGCTAAACATGACTGTCAATCTCCCTCGGACTGGGGCTCCATGCAAGATCTCACCTCGTGGGGTCTCAATGATCCTAAGGAAGGTGAGAAATCAGCCCAGAACTACACGGGAGGAGCTGGTCAATGACCTGAAAAGAGCTGGGACCCCCGTTTCCAAGGTTACTGTTGGTAATACACTGAGACGTCATGGTTTGAAATCATGCATGACACGGAAGGTTCCCCTGCTTAAACCAGCACATGTCCAGGCACGTCTTAAGTTTGCCAATGTCCATTTGGATGATCCAGAGGCGTCATGGGAGTAAGTCATGTGGTCAGATGAGACCAAAATAGAACTTTTGGGTCATAATTCCACTAAACGTGTTTGGAGGAAGAAGAATGATGAGTACCATCCCAAGAACACCATCCCTACTGTAAAGCATGGGGGGGGTTGCATCATGCTTTGGGGGTGTGTTTTCTGCACTTATTTTCCTCACTGTATATATATATATATATATATATATATATATATATATATATATACACACAAGACCCTCCCATCTTCTGCTCTCAAGCCAGTCACCGTGGCAACACTGAGAGCGTCTAGTCAGACAAACAGATGGGTAGGAAGTAGTACAGAGAATGTGAAAAAAATCTCAGGTTCATTCTCCTTCCTTTTTCGTATGTGTTTGTGATAAAAAAAAAAACAACAACCTTAAAACCTTGTTACCTGATCACCAGGCAGACAAGAGATAGATGAATGAATTGAACATTTCAACACAATGAAGAGTGACACCAGTGGGAACACAACAGATTTTCTGTTGAGATTTATTCTTTTGTTATTTTTATTAATAAAACACATTCAATACCAATTTTAAGAACAAAACCTAGAAATCTAGATTATACCATCAATTAATCGAATAAGAAATACTTTTTCTTTATTAAAGAGCAATACTTAATATGCAATAGAAAATAAGAAGGGTCTCTTAAAATGATTAAAAAGTCATTTGTTTCCTTTTTTAGAAAAATTTAAATTTCTATTGCTGAAACTGCATACAAGAATATCTGTAAAAAAAATAAACCCATTTAATGCATTTAATTGCTATATTACATTAACATGCGAATACAAATATATAAATACAAATATAAAAATTTATTTCAAATGACTTTTAAAAAAAGGTAAATGCACTGTACTGTGTTTTCTTAATGTTTTACTTTGAAATGATATCCGAAACCTTTTTTTTTTTTACCCTGGAACAAATGGAAGCCCGTTTCCGCCACCTAAGAAAAAAAAAAGTTTGCCTAATTCCGAATTTTTTTCTGGCAATTCTGACTTTTTTCTCACAATTCAGACTTTATTTCTCATAATTCCGCCTTTATTTTGTTTAAATTCTGACTTTTTTCCTACAAATTCGGACCAACATTTCTGGTGCATCCAGAAAACGTCATGCTGAAGTTTGAAGTTGTTGGTGTATGAATGAGGCTCCTCTGCTTCATCTGTTTTGTTCCGTCTCCTCCAGAGCTGATTGTTAGACAGTTAGAGTTGTTAGAGTTCTCTTCTGGGATCTGAGGCTTAGTTTAATACCATCCAATTCTATTGATTGGGGTGGCATTACCTGGTGGGGAAAAAAACGTGGAATAAAGTCAGAATTTTGAAAAATCTAGTTAGAATTGGCAATTTTTTTTTTTATGTGGCAGAAATGGACTTCCATAATGTATACCTGTCCAGAGTGCGAGAGTTTAGCAGTCGGTGCGTCAGTAATAATGGTCCGTGGGAAAACACGTGCTCTGTGTGTAGTTAAATATACTAAACGAAGCATAATAATTTAATGCATTTTTGTATTCGAATTACTAGAGTTACTTGAGGAATTGTCTCATCCCTAATGCATTCTATATCATTTGTTAACAAAATAGGCAAATCACCATTTATTGAAGAGGAACAAGGTATAATTTTGCATTAGTCTTCTTTATTAGACATAACTAGCTGATATAATATACAATTCATTTTTAGTCAGTTTGCAGGAATACCCTTTGATATTATTTTCATATTAATTGCCCTCATATCTTCCTTCCTCCTTGAAACATCCCCTTTTCTATTAGCAACTATTTGCCACTGTTTTGGACAAATCATCGCAAATCATCACATGCTGATTTTTTTATTCTTTGTATATACCCTCGAGCAAAACCTGTTGTTTCTGATGAACATTTACACAAGCTGTAATTAATTTACTGAAATACACTGCAGAGCACAATCCAAGTATGCAAAAAAACAACAACAACAAAAAAAACTGATTATTAATCAGCTATCCAAAGGACCAGGGATGTGCAGAATTAATGGTGTGATTAATGATCATGGTGTTAGTTGTTACCATGGTGTTCTGTACAGGGCAATATTCCATTATAATATTCAATATTTGACATTTGATCATAAACATGAAAAAAATACATATTAATTTGAATGTTCTGTATAATTTCTGATTATTCAGCTTGTCCATGCGCAATATAGAAATAATATTAGCATAAGGATTATCGCCATATTTACTAATTACTTTATGTATACATATTTTCACCAGCAGATATGTTTCAAAATGGCAGTAGACCCATAAAGTGTTGACCCAAATTTGGGGAAAAACAAATGTCAAACTGTATTATAAAAAGCCTTTAATATTTAATGTGAATACCATATTAGCTTTTAACAATGTTATCTGTGGGACTAAGAATGTTTGTTACCACTTCCTGTAAAATGTTTTAGTATGTACAATTAGTAAGTATGGAATAACCAAATCAAGCCGATGTACCAATCAAAACATAATAATCAATACACCATAGATCCTGCCCTATGAGCTTTAATAGAGAAAAGTGACCATTGTATTTCAGGTCATATTTTGCATCATTTAAAGGACGAAAAAAAGATATAGATGCTTTCTTTGGAATTTTTTTCCTTATTCAGGCCTTATTCTTCTTTTTTTTATAAATCCAATTTCAAGGTACCATAGCTGTGATCAATAGATACATTTTCAGCTCAGTGTTTGCTTGATTAATACATTTAGTGATTATGATCAATTTCACAAAAACACACACACACCCGCTTGGATCTATTATCCAGTCCTTCAACTAATTTTCCCATCTGACTGTCTTTTTTTTATTGTGCCAATAAAGTGCATTCTTGTCTGTCTGTGCCTCCAGGGGTGAGTGAGGGACATTAGGGGGACATAAAAAATACCTCCTTTGTTTGAGAGGCTTCGAAGAGAACACACAAACACCTCCTATCTACAGGGAGCTAATGACACTGATCATGTTTCACTGCAAATTGCTTTGCATCGATTTGCCTGTGTGAAATAAGCATCTGACTGATTTTCCGATGATGATGATGATGACAATGATACAACAGTGAGTGTATTTTGGTATCAAGATATCAGGACACGGACACCACACACGGGCATGCTGCAGTGTAATGCACTTAGGAATTGGTAATGATTTTAATTAGGAAGGTACGGCAGGAGAGCGCAACACTGGCGCGCTGACACTCCAGGGTCCTAAGAGCCAATTAAAATGTAGAGCTGATCAAACAGCCTGGCCTGTTTCTGCAGGGAGGTGCCGTCCCCGTGCACAAGCATTGGCGCCGCCACTTCTTCCACAGAACCGCGTGAATTATAAAGGCTTGAGAGGCCACCCAGCCGCAAGTCTATTTAGGATACTGTTCTTACACAAGGCCAAGGTGGAACAGGAATGCTGAGCCATAGGTGAACATGGCAAAAGTTAGGAAAATGAGCTGATGAATTAATCTTTCAATTGTGCAATTCGTTAGTCTTACACACACACACACACACACACACACACACACACACACACACACACACACACACACACACACACAATACCTAATGAGAAAATAAAGCTATACCACCAAAGAGACTATTGTTTAAAAAACAGCTCTTTAGAACCACTTAAATAGAAATTTGATGTGATGCATTTCTGTGTAGAAATGTATGAGCTTTTCAATGCCTGGGCCACACTACAGAATAATCAGGCCAATTTTCCCAGCTTGACAATTGCAAAATGCCTAAGATTTTATGTTGGATTTAAAACATTATTTTCCCAGATTTTTCACTAGTGTGGTGTGTGTAAAATGGAAATAATAAAAACATATTCAACATTAATGACTCATACTTTGGCGTAGGTGGAGGATGCAGACTGTCTCATGTAAAAACGTGTCAAATCTTGACATCATGCGTGTGAGACCAAGCCAGGCTGAACTATCGCCTGCCATGTTTATTTGACCTCACGACACATTTGCTCGTGAGAAACTCTGCAAGATTCCAGTATCAACTGTAACTGTCACATATGCTACGATTTACTTTACAATGTCCAGACCCCCTGTGGGACATAGAAAAGTAAAAAAAATTTTATACATCTAGAATTTCCCATCTATCTATCTATCTATCTATCTATCTATCTATCTATCTATCTATCTATCTATCTATCTATCTATCTATCTATCTATCTATCTATCTATCTATCTATCTATCTATCTATCTATCTATCTATCTATCTATCAGGTAACCCTTTTTTCACAGAGAATGCAATGTAGTATGATTATAGGGCTATACACAAACATATTAAAATATAATTTAATTTAATAATAGAATAAACATGGCGTAGTCTTCACTACAAGATGGACTAAGTGGAGTATATATATATATACTCCACTTAGCAGTTTTATTTATTTTCTTCATTTAGTTGTAGATGGCTTGCAAATGGATTTTTTAAGTTTTGGTAAACTGTTGTTCTGTATTTGTCAACCATTTTACAAAAGTATTCTTCTACCCACAGTAGCTCATGACATTTCTATACTTTAACCTGGAAGTCGGAAATTAATATTCAAATATCACCATGATGTATTTTAGAAAAGCTCTGGGCAGAAACCTGTCGGTCAGTTAGTGTTGGCAGATTGTATTGCTAGGATTGAAACCCCTATGTAACTGAAGTATGGCGATATCCATCCATACAGTATTAGGGAATTTTAGTTAATATTTAATATAAGTAATATGGAATCTCGGCCGGCCGAAAAACATTGTCTTTAAATTTTTGCCTACCATTTCAGCCCCCCAACTACACTCCTTCATCAAAGAAAATCACAGACTAGGGATGGGTGATATTGCTTCATTTCTTTTGTATTTGATCCCAAGGACTTTCAAGACCAGACACTAATACCAATTTCCATGCTTATATAAATATTTTTAAAGCCTATATAGTTTTTGAAAGCCATTATTATTAATATTAAAACAATCGGCAATGGACTGGCCTTTTCTTTTGTTTAAAAAACATTTAATTCAATCTAATACATAATGTTACAACATCCCCCCCATTGTCCAGCAACAGATGCCATGATCTCAAGATAAATGTCTGGGTGACTGAATGCTGACTTGTTTGTGCGATGAACTAAAGGCATTACATAAGATAAAACAGTAATATTTTAATATCATATGTCCCAATACAACACTATAAAAGTATTAATACTTTGGGATCCATCCATCCTTAATACTGACCTGAAAATAGTTTAGGAGATTGACAGGATACAGGGTGAACTACAATCAGTAATTTTTCAAGACAGCATTATAAGCATGTATACAGTCTGATGCAAATTGATGTGGCTAATAAATGAGCTAATTATTGCACCTACAACTTAGGTGTACATATCAATTTATAGGCAGTTGTAGCTTTTTGCTTTAACTGCAAGAAATCTGTATTATTGTGGCCTAACATTACAGAGCATCACCTCCACTGAGACTGATGCTTGGACCCCAGCGATCGCTGCTTGTGGCAATATTGCACAAAAATTATTGCATTAATATAATTGCACTAAAACTAGATGAACACTAATATTTTTTGTCCTGCTTGTGTCTTGTTTATCTCCTGGCAGGAGAATCCCCAAACATGCAAAGAAATTATGTATCTATTTCTGAAATTGTGTCAAAGTAATAACTTTAATGAAATAAAATACACAACACTTTGTCAATGTGGCATCCTTTGCTGAATAATAAGAACAACATAAGGATTAAAGACAGATTGAATCAAATCTGTAAATCGGTCCACGTAATAATCCCGATTGCAAATGTCCTGGTTTTTCTTGCTCTCTCTGGAAAGGTTATTTTGCCATTTGAATGCTTTACTCCCCAAACAACACATCTTTGCATGGCTGCAGATGCATGTGTGTAAGCGTTCCAGTAAAATGATTAAAACTGTGATTTTATTTTTTTTTTATAATCATTGTCATGCTCCAAAAGTAGTAGATACACAGACACCATTGTTTAAAAAAATTCGAAGAATTTGGTCCTTTCATTTTTGTGTTTTTTACATCCATTTTTTGCCCTTGGCTAAACCTAAAATAGCAAAAAAAACAAAACCCTTTCTAAACAATATTCAGCCTATGTCATGATTAGAATGAATTATATCATACAAGGAAAATTACTGACCCCAGCTATTCAAATAATCTTACACTTCCTTCATATGTGCTATTTTTTTTTAATCAAAGATAATTTAGTAGTGAAACATTAAGGTTTACATAAATGTAATGACTATGTAAAGTCTTTAAAAGCAGTGGATTACATGATCCTAAACAGAATGCTTTTTTTAGTGATTGAACAACTAAGCACTTAATTATGGTACTGAATGCACAGATTTATTTTAATCCAAGCCTTTTTTTCTTTTATTGATATATTATATTAACTTAAACTTGAATGAGAATTTGCATGCATCTAATCTATTTTAAACTTTACACTTTGCTTTTTTCAATATATAACTACCCTGCCAAGGCATCTTTTTTCCAAAGAGCCAACGGTTTGTTACTGGATACTTTAAGTACTTTTTAATTTCAATTGTATTAGTTGGGTGCTTAATAGGGCCGTGTCTAATTTGCTGAAAGGATTACAACCATAAGAGTGAGGTAATGAAATTGATTTTTCTATTTAAATTTCATAATTTTGCTTGAATTGAGATTAGGGAAAACAACTTTTACTTTTACTGACTAAATCCTCCAATTTAATTGTAGATATAAACTTTTAACCTGAGCCAAGGATCTGATTATCTATCTACCTAGAAACAATTTTGTTTTGTGTACATTGAAGAAGTAAATAACATAAAAACAAAAAAGCAATAGACAAAGGAAAAACAGTAGTACTCTTCTCATTTTGTGAGGAAAAAAAACATATGGGTTTCCATATTCTGGTGCTGTGTCCTATAGGAAAACCCCAGGCATTCTCTAGGCTTTCCACATCTTTTTTCTGCATTTATTTCTCCTTCAATCTACCTGTCAATGCTGAGTCTTTGGAACGTTTTGAGGGATTCAGAATTCTCTTCTGTGATGAATGAAGGTTATTGATGGAGAGCTCCAGATGTTTTTACCTGTGACAGACGAAGTATTGTGTTGGCCATGAATGCAGCCTGCACACTGACTTTGCTGTATTATCATTACTAAATATTGAAAAAAAACATGACCCATCAAATGACACTTATTAACAAAAGAAAAACAACAAAAACAACTGGATAGTTAAAAACCCATTGTAAATATTCTGACTGATCACTTCCGTATTATATTAAAAGCATCTGGGCAATTGATTTCATCTTACAGTACCTTTTCCACAAAAGGAAATAAGACATTTACTGCTAATTTATCCAAAATGTGACTCACTTTAACCCCCTGAAACACCCATTGCTGTTTGCCAGCTTCGCACACAGACACACATAAAGTACACAAAGCAGCACAAAGCGTCAGTGTTCCGAGAGCATCGTAGCACTGACACAACGAATCGCTCCGTCGTTTTACGTTACACCATCTATCAGTGTATTGTTTGCTCTCCCAGATACCCGTATATTTGTGTCGCTCTGCTCTCTCTTTCAGTCCCTGGCTGATGAAGGAGGCTAATGAGCATGAGGCTCTGCTGGTTCCTCCACGTATTGTTCTCTTTCCTCTGGACTGCATTTGGCTTTGTGTCACATCCTGTGGGTGTTTCACACACACACACACACACACACACACACACACACACACACACACACACACACACACACACACACACACACACACCTGCTTATATCATTTGTAGCTGACATTCTACTAGTGGAAGAAAAATAATTCCCCATAAGACGGCATTGTTTTATTTTTATTCTCGCCACTGGACTTTGATTTCAGTTTTTTGTTCTTTGATTAACTTTATTAGTTTAACCAGTCTAATATTATAGACTTACAAGCTGGCCAATTATAATTACATATATAACCAAGGATGACCTCTTGCCTATTTACTTATTTGCGTACTATGTTACATTATCAGCTCTGTGATTATCCGTAGTGCACATAGTACATTTTTGTGTAGTGCCTAATGTAGTATTGTAGAGAGTTCGGGTTCAAATGGAACTTGAAACCCTTGTAGTTATATTATATTTTATTTTGTATTTTATTTTATACATAACATTTCAAATATTGAACGTAAAAATGTTGCTTTTTGAATTTAAAGGCAGCTTGAACCTTGAAAATCACTTATACTTTTAGAATGTTTCACTTTTGCTGTGGCATGTAAATAATTTATTACATGATCTCTCTGTTGCCAAATAGTTACTTAGAAGGTACTCTAAGGTCTTGATCTACGCACACGTTCTAACATTCAAATTTATATAAAATTGAAAATAATTCAACGAAAGTTAACATTGTTTTTTATAAGACTAACATTTGTTCGTGTATTAGTTTTTGGTCTATTTATCATGGCCAGGGTTGTGATGGAGAAACACTTTGAATTCTTGTGTCAGTCTTTTACACCACACTGTTCTGCCCAATCTGTCATTGACTTTAATTCCAGTAAATATCTCTTTGTTTACATTTTTGATCTGGTTACAGCTAGTTATTGCTGCTTAGCTGTAAATGCCTTTATATGTCCCTTTGTGTTCTGTATGAGGAGGACTGACAAGGATCATGTGCAACATTCCTGCAAGATTTCTTCCGAAGGATTTCTGCCTACGTAACTAAAAATATCATGCTGTGCTTCCTGTTTCACGAGGAGCCCTGGATTCTGATCATATACTACTAAATATGCTATTATAGTCTTGGGGATTAAGTTGTGTTCTGCATCAAGGATGTCAATTACATGTCAATTATATTTGAACTGCAAAATGATAAAACAACCACTTTTAAAATGAAGCCTGAACTGTAATAACAACATGGTGTTTAAAACATTTTCCGCTTTCTGTGCTGTAATATTAGTAAAAAAAGAAAAAAAAAAGAAAAATTATTTTATATATATATATATATATATATATATATATATATATATATATATATATATATATATATATATATATATATATATATTAACAATTGCTACACTGAGTTCTGGATAACATCACCACTTGGCTGCACTGGTCTATAATTTGCCATAACAACCAGAAGATTCATGCAATGTCAATTATCTTAAAAGATATAGTGTGACCTTGAAGAGTATACCTTCTTAAAGCAGTCATTCTTAAAGTGCAGTCCCCCCACTGGAGTAGCAGAAATCACAAGCCATCATTATTCAAAGAATTACATGATTATGTGTGTGTGTTTGTGTGTACATTGCCCATATTGAGTATGTACATATTGAGTTCTTTATCACCTGTTTCACTGCCTTCTTTAATTAAACTGATTGACTCCTTGACCCAACCCTCAATAACTCAAAAACATGTCACCATACACATAATGCCAACTTTGCCCCGGTTGTATTGGTGGAAAGTTCAGGTATAATAAGCTATCTGGTTTTAATAAATATCCAGGATAATAATCTGCTTAATATTTGATTATGTCCTTCGAATAGGTCTGTACTGGTAGTGTGTGTGGGATTCATTTTACAATTAAAGGGGTCCCTGAGTGCAACAGGTCTCAGAAACAAATTTTAAGTTAAAGGATGATGAAATTTTTTTGGGATGTAGGTATACACCAATATATATATATATATATATATATATATATATATATATATATATATATATATATATTATAGATCAGTATACTAATGTATCATTAGTTTCAATATTATTATCTGCTGTTTTTCAAATATAGATAAAAAAAAAAAAAAGGTTTAGAACAGAGTTTTACGCAGAACAAACCTGCAATGAGAGAGAAGGAAAATGGTATTTCAGTGATCATATAAGGCTTAAAAAGACCCGGCACATTTGTATGTTTATTTGATGTTGATGTGCATGCAAGGCAATCTTTACTGCACAAAAAAAAACACACCTTAAGTTACTTTAATACTACTCTGCAGTCTGTGCAACCTGTCAAGGCATGATAATTCTAAATTATTCATACAGACCCCCCCCTAAATAAAACAATAATAATAATAATAATAATAATAATATGACTCAACTGAGCTTGATGCCTGGTTTGGGGTGCTAAGCTTCTTTCAGCTTTTCTGAGTTGTTATAAAAAATATATATGACTAAACAAACAAGTATACACAGTCACAAGTAAAAGTGCAAATTGCCAAGTCAACACTTTTTTTTTCACTGGCAATACTTTACCCATCTGTAAATACTAATGTGTCAAATGCTTATGTAAGGCCTATTGATTACACCAAATATCAGCTATTTATACACACAAGCACACAAGATCAATTTTTCTGCAGGAGCTAACTGGTTTATTCCATCATTTTGTATATTGTGTATGATCAGTGTTCATTTTGGTCCTTGTGCAATCTCAATGCGTCGATTTTTAAATCCAGTGTGCATGCTGTGAATGGTGTTAAAGGCTCACACTCGTTCTATATTTATACCTTATTCAAAACATCCAAACTCTACTATTCCCTATTACTGTGGTGGCACTCTCAAGCACACACTTTTCGTACATTTTGTATTTAAATGTGCAAATATGAACATAAATTTTTTCCTTCCAAAGGTACACAACATTAACAATTGTAGGATTGAAAAAGTCCCAAAAGAGATAAGGGTGTGATTTCCAAACTTGGTGACATGTAAAATTACTCTTTAAAAAAAAATTATTCAGACAATGGATGGTTTCATCAATAAAGCAATGACAAATTAATCAAGGCAACAACTGTGAATCAATTAGTATCGATTATGTTTGATTATAAATTGATTATTATAAAAAAGACAGACATCTTGTGTGAATTATTTTTATTTTTTAAACTGATGTGTAATTAATTGCTTCTGATTTTGAAGAACGCATCAAAAATAATTTTTGTTCATCTTTATCTTATGAATCAACACCGAATCACGGGAGATTGAGTGCTATTGGCTGATATTGTATTGTTGCCTTGAGAACTAAAATTGTGTCGTATCCTCTTATGAATGCCTAAAACTGCACACTCAGGGATATAATCTATATAGAAAGCAGAAAAAAAATCCAATTCTGGTGGTTGGTAGTGACAGCGTAAGCATGCATGTCAATCAGGCATGCTTCATTGGCCAAGGACAACTCCTCATTGTAGGACCTGGTGTGTTTCTAAAGAAACATCCATCTCTCTGCAGCAGTTATCGCTATAGTATGGAAGAGCACCGAGTTACACAATCATAATGATGGAAAAAGCAAGGACTGTGTATGCTTCTGTTGTGTTTTTAGTTGCATTTCAGCTTCGGCTGAGAATGTACTCCCTCTGAAATATCAAATCTAAATATTACTGAAATAAGACAAACAAATGAAGTGCATCATGTCCTGGGAGCTGCAGTGATTTGGGTACCTTGTGACACTGCAATACTGGTGTTTAACTTTCACTTTTAAATGTCAATTTCAGTACATTAATTCTCTCCTGATTAATGCATAATAATACTGCGATAATAATAAATCATCTGCATGTTTTAGATTTCAACAGAGAAGACACAAGCAATAACCTGATTCTTTTCTATTGCTCTCATGCTGGACTCATCAAGAGCATTTCATTCACTGGAGTTAACATTTCAGCCACTATATTAATAATCACAGATTTTAAATGCTATCTCCATCAATTAAAAATAGAAACAGCAAACAAATCAGAACATAACCCGGAGGACTACATAAGGTTCAGAAATGTACAATAAACTATTAAGTACAGTTTGTGTGTTTTCCGCACAGACCTTCTTCTAGCTGATCCAATTCTTCCACATTCCCACTTTTTTCCCTTTAAGCATAAAAACTCGTGTTAATCCTCCTAGTTAATCGGAGTTGTCGCCCTACTGTCCTGGTTCTCCCCAGAGTCGGTGACATGCTCTTATATCAACGAGAATTTTTACCATGTGACGGTTTTTTTTTTTTTCTTTCTTTCTTTCTTTCTTTCTTTCTTTCTTTCTTTCTTTCTTTCTTTCTTTCTTTCTTTCTTTCTTTCTTTCTTTCTTTCTTTCTTTTCTTTTCTTTTTTTTTTTACAATATAAATAGCAGTATTTCTCCCGCTTGACGGGGCGCCTTCACTTCACGCCTGACACAAATGACTCCTGGGCCATAAGGGCCCGCCTTTCGGGGCGCCTTAAAACCATCTCCCTCTTATCTTTCATCATGTAACCCAGGGACGCCTTGAAACCGTAACGCCAGTTATTGCTTTTTTTTTTCCTTTCAGACAGCCCAATGCGGACTGGACAGCAGCCAATCACAGCCTTGTTTACACTCTGTGAGTGACAATACCCTGGCGCCGTGCCAGCCAATCAAATCCCGTCCTGAAGAGTGCACGTTTTTAAAAAAACCGAGCTGCTTCCTACAAATATCTATCTATCTATCTATCTATCTATCTATCTATCTATCTATCTATCTATCTATCTATCTATCTATCTATCTATCTATCTATCTATCTATCTATCTATCTATCTATCTATCAGTTCTGGAATTTATTTATTTGTTTATTTGTTTGTTTTTAAATAGTATACTTTCATAATTTATTTTATTTTCGTTTAAATTATTATTATAAATTGTTTTACTTTTTAACAATGATAATTCTAAAAACATTAAATAAACAAATAATAATAAACAATTAAATTTTATTTTGTATATATATATATATATATATATATATATATATATATATATATATATATATATATATATATATATATATATATATATAGTTATAGTTATAGTTATAGTTATTAATTTATTAACAGTTTGTGATGAATAAATGTAACAAATTATCATGACAATTGTATTAATATATATTTGTATTGCACGTCTCATTTTAAGATTTTAATAATATCTCAAAAAAGTAAAAAAAATAAAAATAAAATAAAAAAATACCAAAAGGTGACATTATAATAAATCATAAATTGTGTGTTTCATTGCTGCTCTGAGTTCATCTTCAGGGTTTTACTGTACAGTGTATGAATAAATGTTTGGTTGAGGGAAACAAAGCCTTTAGTATTAAAGTGTTTATAGTATAACCTACTGCTCTGTGTTCATCTTGAATTTAGCGCCGTGTCCCTGTGCTTTCTGCATCCTGTTCTTCCATTGGTGAGTGATTTAGACCAATCAGCGTCTCGAGAGTGTCTCGGAAAGCCGCACGAGCTCATTGACACACAAGGCTTGGACCAATAGGAGAGTGTGTTTACTCTCCGTGGGTTGCGAGGCACGAGCTGCGCTGGGAAAGAGGATCGCCGTTCGGAGACTCGGGTCTGAACTCAGCGGCCTGCACCGGCGCTTTGGCAGATCGAGACGCTACAATACACACACACACACACACACACACGTATATACACGCACATACACGCGCTCGGGCGGAATACGAGGATTACCTTTGAAATGTGATTTTTGAAATATGATCAGCAACTTTCTTGATCTACATTTTTGTTCTCTCTACTTCTAATTAATTGTATTTATTGTCATGCACGGATTTAACAAACCAGTAAGTAACCTGTTTATCTATTTTTTTATTTACATAAGCCGATAGCAAATGCATATTTTTTAAAAAGAAAAAATATCCATTGTAATCTAATATTTAGGACAATGATAATTATTATAATTAAAAATAAATTCAGATTGTTGAAAAACAAACGATTCCGCATATAACACGGGATTTTAAATGTAGCAGATGAAAAATGTTAATATTCATGTAACGTCTCATACAAAATAACCCCAATGTAATTGTAACCCCAAAAGCTCCAGTTTTGGTGGAAATACCGCCTGAAATCTTTTATAATACATTGCAGACCTAGTGTGATATTTTCAAGGCTACATTTGTATTATTACTATGATTTTTTTATTATTATTTGCATTTCAATGTAATCGAAAACGATTTGCAAAAGGAAAAAAAATAAACAAAAAAGGAAATAAACCTTAAAGAATTTGAGCAATACATTATCTAGATTATTTTTTGCGATTCCGGATCATTTTTGTCGCAATGCATTTTATCCGTTACATATTTATTGACCTAAACCTGGATGTAACTCGGCCTACTTTAATCTGTGACGTCAATTATGATAATTATTATTATCATATAAATATATATTTTTTGCCTTTTCTGAACAATCGGATTTGTTTTTGTTCGCGATTTAGCCGTTCGCGTTGTGTGTTTTCATCTGGAAGCCACGCTCCTTCTCGGGGTGAGGCCGCACTCCAGAGCGGAACCTTGTTCGCTCAGTATCCGGAGTGCGCGCGCTTCCACCCGGACAGCGTTTCCGCGGGCGCTCGCTCGCTCTTCTCGGGGCTTCGTGATCACACCTTTACACGCCGTCACGTTTGATTCCCAGCACTCCATTTGTCTTACTGCAACCTAAAATCTCAGAAATAAAAATACTAAAATGTGATGTTGGTTTATTCCTGTTTTTTTTGTTTTTTTTAAGGAAAATTATTTATATATAAAAGAAATAACGCCTTTCGCACGAGCCGTTGTTATAAGGGACCAAACGGCTTCCTTCGTTGCCATATCAGTAAAGAATCCGTGCTCTCGGTATTGTGTGTATAAAATATAAAGACGCAGGATTGTGTCGTGTTTGTTGGGGTGATTGAAGGCGAGGGCTGGTGTGTTTGTTGGGGGGATTTGTGCTTGGTGCTGATGTTAATGGCTGACACACTGCAGCGAGACAAAGGCAGCTCCATTTTCAGTAGACTCAGGCTCGAACAGACAGTGTTCTCCTGAAATTATTATATACAACACACAAAGTACATCATCTGCATTCACTCTGTATCCTACAGCAATGTTTAAAATGCCTCATGTAGAGATTATGACAATAAAATAAGATTTTTTTTAATGCCTTCTTGTTGAATCTCCTGGTGTGGACTGGACATCTGCTTATTTAGGTACATTCTGAATGATCAAACAAACAAACAAAAAACAATAGCACGTTCTGGCACTTTTCCCCAGCAGATTCTGGATGTGTGTAGGGATTCAGAAACAAGGACAGAAAAGTGTCGTTTCTCTCGATTTTGCTTTCTCACCCACACGCGCACGCGCGCGCGTTCATACAGATTCTTGCCTACTTCCCAGGCCCTGTAGACTGTCGCGTGGCGATTGGGGCCGTTTTACACGCATCGATCAGACAGATTTCTCAGTAAATCCTTTGCAGTGGGTCGAGGTTTCATTCGAGCCCAATTACAACCCAATTAATCATCATTTTATGTCCGAGCAAAATGGCCTTGATGAGAAGATGAACGTGATTGATGATTTATGAAACGCCATTTTTTTCCCTTTTTTTTTTTTTGGTCATTTTATTCTAGTTTGCATTCTCGAACCCCACCATGTACCAAACCAAAATCCCGTCATGCACCACGTCAAGGTTCGAGATCTGGCTGCGACTCCCACCACATGCAAAAGCTCCGAATGTATTTGTGTTTTCAGTGGACTTTTGAATGAATTGTATCGCTATGAAAAGTTGTAACGCATCATTTTTATATGTGCGTGTGCGTTTTAAATAACAATGAACATTCAAATCCAAGATTGACTATATAGCTTAGGAAGCGTTGAGCAGCTTTTGCATACTGTGTGGTGTGTGTGTGTGTGTGTCTGTAGGTTTATAAAATAATTATTGCTCCATCATGTCGTGTGTGTTTTATATTACTATGTATATTATTAACAATTTATATATAATATTTTTTGTATATATAAATAAATAAATAAATAAATAAATATATATATATATATATATATATATATATATATATATATATAGATATATATATATATATATATATATATAGATGCATAGATATGTAATATATACACAAATTAACAATACAATCGTCTGGCATCCGGTACCCGATCTGCACGCCAGTCAAATATCCTTTATTCCTTTAAAATTAATAATTAATTTATGATTTTTTTTCCCCCTCTTGCAGAAAACATGATCGGGAGCCGCGCCGCCAGTCGGAGAGGCGAGACTTCCTCTGAAAGCAACACCGACGCCCATCGAGAGGGATTATAAAATATATGGCTTTGGTTTAATCGCTGTGGTCTACGCCGCCGGAATATTTGGATTATAAAGGCGCAACGCAGCGGTTATGGAGAGCCGGGATTTCGGCGCTCCGGCGCACCTCCTGTCTGAGCGGGGCGCTTTGGTTCACCGCGCCGCCTCGCGGATCACGTCGAGCGGCCACAGCTCCGTGCAGCACGCCGCTGCCTTCCCGCCTGGCAAATATTACCCTTCTCATCTGCCCATGGCCACACACTCAGGTCTGTTCCCTTTCCGCTCGCCAACCTTTAGCGTGCATTACACACAAGATACCGACGAACCTGGTGTGTTCATCAGTGCGCGTGTGTGTGTGATCCAAATCCAGATGTTATTATATAATGCAGGAGCTGTGCAGCATTCAGACATGCTTTGTGTGGTGCAGGCCGGAGATACAATTCAGGAATATGCTTTTAAATTCAATAAAAATGTAGACAAGAGACAGAGAACATGTGATATATATGACATAGTTTATAAAAATAGGTTATATATATATATATATATATATATATATATATATATATATATATACACACACACACACACACACACACACACACACACACACACACACACACACACACACAGACTATACATCTAGGCATAGTTGTACAGATGTTTTTATTATTGAATATGTGCAAAATATTATCTATTTATACATTTTTAGATATTTATTTATTTTTGGTGTGTGTGCAAGTTTTTTTGCTGTTGTCCTGGAAGCTCCCTGGAAGAAGAGATAATGTATCTTAATGGCTCTTTCCTGCCTAAATATAGAATAAATTATATCAAAAATTTTGTTAGTAATAATTAAACTGAAGATTATTTATTTATTAGCTTATTTATTTACCTACCTACTTATTTATTTGCTATTGGTACAATCACAAATCAAATCCATAGTGTGACATTTTCGGTTCATCACTTGAGGTCTGCAATGACAGAAAGTCTTTATTGCATATTTAGCATTGTATTATTCTAGTAAAATAAAAACAATAAGACATTTTAGAAGGGAATGTTTCTGAAGCTGCCATGGAGTCTGTCAGATGTTCAGTCTCATTGTATGCGTCCAGTACAACTTTCTATTGTCTCACACAGGAGGAATTATCGCTTTTGGTTAAAGTAAACTGATTTGCTTGTGCCGTATTGATGTAGCAACCCAGTGAAATTTACCGTCCTATATGGTCACCAGTTTATGACGGGCAAATTTTAAAGAGAACCGTTTTTATATTTCAGACGGATGTAGTTTGAACATGCTAATCAGGTGTGTTGATGTGTCATGTTTCGTTCAGGAAATGGAAATTGTTTTTATGGTTATATGACCCTTTATAAAAAGAACAGGCGGCCTATTATTTATGATTTATCCATTACCAATTAATGCATGAGCATTTCTTATTTATAAAAAAAATAAATTGTAAGTTTATTTTAGATAGATCAAAGATGTGTAAGTAGCAGGGTAAAAAATAGCAGAATAGCTAAATAGGTAAAAATTCAACACGCTGTTAAATGCATGTTTAGTGAGGTTTCGGATATAATCGTGCAGATTATTCAATAAATATAAAAGAAAAAGATGAATGTGGGTAAGATATTCATATCCTAGAAACATCATTACCTTATGAATGTTACACGCCAAGCATTTTGAATACATGAATGGTTTATGCAGATACATTTTGCACATTACTAAAAAGAAAAAAACCCTTATTTTCATGTTGTTATTGTTATTATTATTAATAATAATATTATTATTATAATCCCTGCACACATTTACAAGCACACAGAAATTTTTATCTATATTTGTAAAAAAAAAAAAAAAAAAAAAAAACCCTCCTTAGCACCAAAAGCATTGGATACACACAAACACACAGGGATATTTATCGATTGAGTCACTTGTCTTTGTTCTTCTAGATGTTGAGACAGCAAGCATTTAGACTAATGCTAGCTAAAGGGTACAGGTATGTCACCAAAAGTATGTGTTGTCTCTTTTTTATGTCTCCCATGGCCAGTGCCACCACACACACACACACACACACACACACACACACACACACACACACACACACACACACACACACACACACACAAACCTTACTTCACATGTCCTCTGAATTCATAGAGTGAAATAAATAAGGTATTGTTCTTGAGGATGAAAAAATGGCTATGACTCTATAACTCAGGCAGTACGTAATTGGTCAGCGTTACAGATTTTGCTGATGCAGTTGTGTTTCTAGCAAATTGGATCTGAAAAGTGGAAAAAACAGTGAGGTTGAATTGCACAATGTCAGCATTATTTCAAGGGTATTTTCATATTTATTGGTATTAACAATATATGTATGCATGCATATATATTGATAGAGGGAGAGAGAGAGAGAGAGAGAGAGAGAGAGAGAGAGAGAGAGAGAGAGAGAGAGGATTAAAATATATTGGACATACAACCCAAAGCTTTAGCAAATATTGTCATGTTCAGATCTTTTTTTTCAATCAGAACTTTGTGACCAGTATCTCTTGACTGGTGTTCACTCTATTCCTGCTTGAATGAATTTCTCGTTCTCCTTTGGTGTGTACCACTGTAGTTTCAGCTCATCTCTAAGGTTTTGCCCTTGAACTCTCGAACGTCATGCTGGAGGGTTCTTCTCCTGATCCATGCTCACACTGTTGCTTGTGTTTCGGATCTATTGAAATTTTTTTATTCATGACTTGATGATTTGCACTGACACCGGCTTTGATCCTTGTGTTTTGCGACACACCAGTGGTACTCCAGTGGAAAAAAACACCCCTAGAACTAGAATCGATGCTAGATTTGAGCTATGAATAAGTTATGCCAAATAAAATCCGAGTTGCCAATTTTCCAATGTCAAAATGAATAGACTGAAAAAAAAAAAGAAAAAGCTGTCATTCCATTAGAGTTTGCCCACTACAGATGTCAAATTAAAGCTCGGATTTTCCAAATTGTCTTTTTTTTTTTTTAAACCAACATGCAGAAATGTGGAGATAAAATGGCACAAATTGTTCAGTGACTTGTAAATTACGAGCACCATGCCCTTTAGCTTATATATAATTGAATGGCCACTGTAGAATTTCAACCACGTCTAAATCATCAAGTCATGTAAGCCGTGTGATCACTCAGAGCAGTTCTTTTCTAAATGCTGGCCATCGGCGGTGCTCGTGGTAGAGGCGGATATTTTTTATTTCTCTTGCATGTTTGCTGACTGAAGTGTTTCTGTCCCAATCCATCCCAATCCAGTCAGTTAACACAACACACCCACTGGTACAGATGAAAAAAAAAAAATGAAGACACCACATATTTCAGGATTGCTTATAGAAACCCCAATTCCCTAAATATCAAAGTTGTATAGACAGAGGCTCCTCTGGCAGAATGTCTTTACCACGCCGCCGTCGCCTCATAGAATTATGAAATAACAGCTTGTTTCTGGGGGAAGCGGCTAGCTTTCACTTCTCCCAGCTGCGGTATTTTTGTCGTTCCTCTTGGCGAAACATGCCTCGCCCAGCAGGCTGTGCCGCTTGCAGATGGAGCGACGGCTTGCTGAGATTCCCTGACAGTTCCTCATAAATATCAGGCTGCATATAATAGCCATTATCTACCTGCAGCAGCATGCCATCTGACATTTCATCCATGTGAGGGATGCCGCCTGGGGGGTAGGTGGGCGGTGCGTGCGTCTGTGTGCTCATATATGCATGTAAATGGGCATGTTTTAACAGAGGAATCTGGATTTTAATGAGCACCAAAAACTTTCTTTTATGTTCTTAAAAATGATGAATCCGTCTGATCTCATGCTCATGGACATCTTTAGGGGGGGGGGGGGGGGGGGGGGGGAGAGACGTCACAAGCACACAGCATCTTTGTTACAACAAGCCTCAATTATAGATTTTAATCCACTTAGCAGGTTGAAGTTATGATTATTGATCAGAGGTTTTTCCTTAAATAATGTGCTGTGCTGCACCTAATTGCGGTACATGGCTGCTAATCAGTTTACGTCATTAGAGGACCTGTGTAAGCAAGCTTGTTCCTACTGATCTAACAGACTCGCATGCACACACCTTTCATCAGGGAAGTCTGCTTCATTATTAGGAAAGCCAGAGCCATTTCCTGCCATCTCCCTTTAACCCCTGGGCCATTGTTGTAAAGTTGTGCGTACGTGTTTTTTTCTTTTTTTATGGGGTGTTCTTTAAAGATAAAAAACACCCACCCTCCATCCTCTTTTATTGTATCTGAGGTAAGATGTCCCTATCGCTCCACCGCTTTCTGCATCCTGCCTGGATATCCGAGCAGCCTTGTGGTCCGCCTGCTTCCCCTGCAAATTATTATGTATGTTTTGTTGGTGAAATATAATAAATACCTTTACTGTGCATTTTTTTTTTGTTTTTATTGAATGGCTGATTGCTGCAATGTCCCAAGAGGAAAGCGGTATGCGAGAGCCGCTCTTCAAAGGCTTAGCACAGGTGTTTGGCAGAGTTGGGAAAGAGTGTGTCCTGTTTATGACCGGTTGTCTCTCTAGCTTAGTTAGAGAACTTGTTTGTTGTTGTTGCATTGACATGCCATAAAATGTGTGGAGTGACACCTCTGTCACTTCTAAACTATCCTTAAAAGCGGTACTCTGCCTTAATTGCTAAAGTAGCTAGGAATAAATGAAATCTAGCAAAGATCAGCCGGCGAGTATAATGCTAGTTACTTCTTGTCGTTATTGAGGCATTTTTGAGGACATTGAGGCATTGTGCTTCTACCATCAGGGTTCTCTAAATGCTGTCTTAATCAGTCAGTATTTTCAGATCTAGCCTTGTGAACAAGCACTCCAGGAAATAGACTTTGTGGTACAAGACCACAACTAAATAAAAACTCAAAATATTGGGTTGTATGCTTATCATAGTCCAGCTACTGGGCAGTTTACTTGTGGATTTGTTTGGATGGACCACTATTGGCCTTAAGGAGATTATTAAAATAGATCATTGTTGAAATTCTGTTTTGCCTGGTACATTTTATTCCTTCTAATGTTGTCTTCTCCACTTTGAAAACCTTTTGGAATATTTGACATTCTGTGCTGCACGTGTGATGTCATTATTCACAGCATAACACGTGTGGATGTGTCTGAAGAAAATGCTTTTTTTTACCAGCTCACTGGACAGTTTTTGCTTTTTAACACCTCTTTCTAATTTCTTTGACTGTTTTCTGGTCTATATTTTTCTGGATTATGGGGAACAAACACACAATTAAACACTGTTTTACTGTAGCGTTGTGAATGTTCTAATTTGATTAGTCATAATGTGTTGATTCACTGTCTGAATTCAGATGCAGTGGTTTTAATGCTTTATTGTCTCTATAGCAGCAACTGTTAGGAGATGTTTATTTTTGACAATTTTAAAAGGAGTCTCCATTGTCAGTACTCTTGTAGAAGGTTGACGAGGCTGTTGAGGGAATGACTGCTTCTCCACTGTTATAATGTTATATAAACTTAATCGGCAGACACTCCATAACGTTAAACATAGAAATGGCTAATGTATGAAAAGTAATGGTGGTTCTTTAATAAATAAAAAAAGTCGTCATTAACAAGTTGCCGTCATATAAGAGGGATTAAACTTTCTCATATTGTGCCGTTATGGGAAGAAAATCAGCTTTTGGTTTTATTGGTGGTAGGTTAGAGATTATTTCCCTACAACAGCACACCACACTTTTTTGAAATTCTTTAAATGTATGGACATTAAAGCTAGGTTTTCTGATTCATTCTTCAAAGGTCTTTTGAGTGACGTGCATGCTCATTCCTGCCCATTTGTTCAGCACATTTGTGCCATTTGGGGGGGAAAAAAACCAACAAAAAACATGTTCACACTCAATGTTTTTGGCATGAGATCTGGGCTGGCAGGGATATTTGAAGAGCAGATAATTGTGACAGGTTGGATAATGATGCTAGTGTCCATGTTTGCAAATGTTTGATGACGCACCCTCATGTAATATCCAGTATAGCATGTAGAAATGGTGCCGCTTTTTTTTTTTTTTTTTTAAAGCCCTCTGCTTTAGTGTTTTTGCTGGTGGTCCAAAATCTTATATATAGTTATATAGTTTCAACAATGTTGCGGTTGTTTGTTCAGGAATCTACTCATAGATGACACGTCTCTCTGTCTATTAAGGTCAAGGTTTATTTGTTGATTGTGTCAGCGGTGAACGGCATCATCGGGGGTGAGAATATGTCTTGGGTGTGTGAGAGGTGTTGATGCATATGTGTGCTCAAGAGATGTGCCAAGTGCCCTACAGTGAAGCAGCATGCCTCACCCTTCCCACATTGCGGGCCAGGCAGGTCAAACACAAAGGAGACGAGCAGGCCGGGCAACACCTTCCTGTATCGCATTGCTAGTCTTTCATTTCAAAACGCCACTGTCTATTTTTACACTTCAGCTGAGTAAGCAGAGAGAGAGAGAGAGAGAGAGAGAGAGAGAGAGAGAGAGAGAGAGAGAGAGAGAGAGAGAGAGATGGGGAGTGAAAGATACCAAGGTTACCATCTATCTATCTATCTATCTATCTATCTATCTATCTATCTATCCTATCTATCCTATCTATCTCTCTCTCTCTCTCTCTCTCTCTCTCTCTCTCTCTCTCTCTCTCTCTCTCTCTTATTCCTTCCTTCCTTCCTTCCTTCCTTCCTTCCTTCCTTCCTTCCTTCCTTCCTTCCTTTTTTCTTTTCCACCAACTTTTCATTCATTCATTCAATTATAAATACTGTAATAACGAAACAACCTGAGGCATTATGCATAAAATTCTGCCCGGATTTTAAGACATACAAAAACAAAATCCCATTTATGAAACCATGATCATGTACAAGCCTTTGTATATTCTAGTGCAAATAAGTGAAAATAAACACACGATGTTTACTCCTTTGCTAAGACGCGATGGCAAAAGCTGCGACTAAACCAATCAACAAAACAATACAAAGATTATTAGACATTATATAAGTGCCAATTTATACAGTATAATTAAATGAACATATTCTTCCAAACATATCTTTATTATACTTTGTTTAATTCCAGAATATTTTGACAGAATTATCACTTTTATGTAGATTTATGGTGTTTCTTTTACGGTGGAATATATTTCATATATTTTATATTTAAGGAATCACATCTGGCATGAAAGGTGATTCATTGCCCTCAGGGTGAGTCGATGCTGAGTCATTGAAAAAAAAAAAAAAAGAAAAAAAAAAAATTAAATTCACATTTAAAGGAACATTTCCCGTCAGAAAGCACATGCGAAGTTATGCAATGCTGTTCATACCTTTTTTTTTATTTATTATTTTTTTTTTTTACGCAAGCATTATAAAGGACTACCGTTTACTGTTTTATCTTATAAGAAAGCCAGCGAACAACTCCAACCTGAAGTCTCTTTCCAGCAAGTCAAGAATCAACTGATTGAATGAAAATGTTTCTTGCTGATATAAGCAAATTCTTTCTCCCATCTCCTTTTGTAAGTGCGACTGATTGCATGTATATTCTTTTATGTTGAAATATTTTGGTACTTTAACTAATTTGAAATGTGGAGCCTTTAATAAAAAAAAAAGCCATTAGGAAATCTGTCTGACTGAAAAAAATTACGAAAATGGACTTACACAACTTTTTTGTGAGTCTCCCTAAGATCTTTAGTAGAAGATAAACACCCTCGAACATCACCAAGAACTTGAATTAACATGAGGATAAAAGGTTTTTTTTATGGCAAGTACTAATGAACATGATATACCTTTCCACTTTCTTGTGAGTTTTTTTTTTTTTACATTAGCTTGTGTCACTTTTATTAATATTTAGGATTTATGTTGGTGGTAATACATTTTATATAATAACATGGCTTAGACAATAGTTTTGACTTTAAGATTTTTAGCCTGTATTAATGCATTGCTGTTTCTATAGCAACCGATCACCCAGAGACTTAACATGGGGGGATTTAAAATGTGCATATTCATTGATATGGTCAACATTTCTTCAGTGTCAGCACTTTGTAACAGAGGTAGAGATGAAATTTGAATTTTTTTCAAGATGGAGGGCTTTGACCTTTATGGTTTCTCAGTAACATGACAAGCTGTATTTCTTTTTGTCTTATTAACTTCAAAAGGCTGATGACAGGGCGACAGTTTATAGCCACTCTAACGTATGCCATAACAGGAACTACCTTGCCTTGAGGACAGTCTATAACATTGCCAAATAGCTGTGGTGTAAGAGGAATAAAAGCCTTCAGGATGTCCCGGAAAATAATTGACTTTGCATTGCATCGGGTTGCACTGCACCTCCCTGTAATTGATTATTTTCCTCTAACAAGTGTCTCATTCCATACATAATTTATACTCGGCTGTAGATACAAACAGGCACAGCACAATCCTTGTATGCTTTTTTTGTACAGGATGAGACTAATTAGCAATCCTTCAATCTCATCAATGTTGGAAATTTAAGGCCCATTGTTAATATTTTTGCAAATTTTTGGTGGAATCATGGTTATAGATAGTTATATAAATTTGTATATACTCTACCAGCAGACTGTGGTGATTTCCCCCCCCCCCCCCAAATGAAATGAGTATCAGAGAGGCACTTGTGTCAGTGAAGGATTCTGGGAATCGAGTTTTCAATTGGCAATGTTCAGGCGTGCACAGTTCTGGTCGTTTCCTTTTGTGTGATGCATTGTTTGAAAAGCCATCTTGCCATAACACCCTTGAGTTTTGATTCGTAATGGTTTTAAAATAAACCGCTCTTGCTGTGTGTCTGACTGTCTTCCTCTCCCGGAGGCTACCTGTGTGCCCACATCGCACGTGACATCTGTTAAGTGTTATTGATGCCCGACACACAAAAGGCTGATTATGTGTTTTTAATTTTAGTTTTATTATTGGATTCTCGAAAAGGGCTGTAGAGGAGAGGGTTGTTCAGATACAGACCCTGTTTTCTCTCCATGGAAATTGTGGAGGAAGTGTGATGATAATGGGGCGGAGCATTAACACTGGAAACCTCCTTACCCCCACAGTGGATACAGCCTCTGGGACCTAACAGGTGCAGCACTGATTTTTTTTTCATCTGCTTTGACTGACTGCTCTGCTGCCCCTGAGGGTTTTCTCAGGTCCCTGCACACCAACTTTCAACATTATACAAACAACTAAAATAATAATAATAATAATAATAATAATAATAATAACACCAGTAATATAAGAATTTAATATTGTGGGGTCCCTGGTTTTCTGGCTATATTCTGTGTAGTGGATTTTCACATTCTCCCTGTTTCCCCGTGGTTTTTCTTCGGTTTCCTTATACTGTCCAAAAACATGATTGTAGATGTACTATCAATCTATTGATCGATATGCCCCTAGTTATGAGTGTGTGTTTGCATTTTGAGCCAGCATCTCATCTGGCTGTACATTACCCTACCTTGTATCTAGTGTTCCTGCGTTCCTGGGACAGGCTCCAGATCTTCAGTAATCCTGATCAGTATAAAGCAATTACTGAAAATAAATGAATAAGAAAACTTCAAGTTTTCGATTAAAAAAAAAACCTCTTTCCCATCCCTTTCTCATTCTCTCTCCATTACTTTTATGCTCTCTATCTCTATGTCTCTCACCCAATTGCACAAACATTTAAGTAATATGTTGCTCCCATGCCTGAGTCATCAGAGCTGCATTGCCCAACGCTGCTAAACACACGCTGAGCACCACCATTAAATATACATGCGGCATGCCTCTCGAGGACATGTTGGGGTTTTTTTTTGTGTGCAAAAACAAAGATTAGCATCAGAAATTCCATTTTAATCAGTCTCCAGGGATGTGGCACACAGTCGGCTCGTGTCTCAAATTCACAGGGACTTGTTGTGCTTGAAGTGTGCATGCGTGTGTGTGGTGCATTTTACAGATTCTGCTCCTCTTCGTCTGATGCTGATTAAAACAAATGGCTTTTTCTCGCTCCCGCTTTATCTTGTTTAGTGAGAATTGCTCTGCTGTATTGCATTATCATTATACATGTATGTGTTTTAGCTGTGTGATTTGTCCCCCAGAATTTGTCTTCCTTGCCTTTCTTCCTGCTCTGACCACTAGGCTACACTGCTTCCTGTCTCTCTCCCTCCCTCTCTCTCTCTCTCTCTCTCTCTCTCTCTCTCTCTCTCTCTCTCTCTCTCTCTCTCTCTCTCTCTCTCTCTCTCTCTCTCTCTCTGTTTCTGTTAGTGTGTGAATGACCATGTTCTCTTATTGTTCCCGCTCTCATTCTCACAACGAAAAGAACCGAGCCCTATCTTTTCTACGCAGTAAGCAACACTACAGTGACATTGTGCGAGGGTCACACAATCTTCATTTCCATCAAGTGTCTATTTATTATATTACGTCTATACTGAAAATGTAAGCAACTGGTTTTTGCCTCTAACGTTTTTTTTTTTTCAGTCCAAATGGAAGCAGTTTTGCTGTGAGAAATCGTGCCTGTGCATAGCACATCGCTTAGGGAGCAGGCAGTGGGGTGAGGGTGGCAGAGGGGGATTAGTGTTGTATAAAATCTATCCAGTATTAAAGAGACAGCAGAGGCCCAGGAGTTAATCCCCTGCTGCGGGGCAGGAGTGATAGAGGGAGGAGGCTAACGGCTGGAGAAAGGAGGAGGGCTGGATTTATGCTTCTCAGGTACCAATTTTCCACCGACACAGTGCCGATGCCAGAGCTGGAACCAAAGCCATTATCGTCTGTAAACAGAACTGAGTCGTTGTAGTAGGCAATTACACTCCAGATGACAGAAACATGTTTTTATTTTTTTTATTTTTTTGTCCCCCATTTATAAATGAAAGTCAATGAATTCATTGCGATAGCAGATTTTCACGAACTGTTTGTGTGTCATAAATCATAAATTTGTCAACTTGCTAAATCTTTATTTACATGTTTGTTTCATTCATTCATTTGTTTTTAGTAACTGTTTTTTTTTTTTTTTTTCTTGGTCCAGAACCATGTGTTACATCTGAACCCAATTGATACACATGCAGAGAGCATTTTCCAAGTGATTATATTTCTCTATGTAATTGCTTATTTTACTGATTGTACACATTTCATTTCAATCCAATAGAAGTTTCATCTTCATTAGGCTCAATCAGTTTCCTCTTTTTGTTTTGGTGTATATAAACTATATGGTAATATTTATGAACACCTGACTTTTCAGCCATATGGGTTTTCTTCCCAAAATGTTACCACAAAGCTGGAAGCACACATAGGATGTATTTGATTTGAATTGAACTAGAAGTCTCAAACTTGTTCCAGCTTGACAATGCCCCTATGCACAAAGCCTGATCCATAAATATATGGTTTACATGGGTTTGTGTGGAAGATTTTGAATGGCCTGCTATAGAGCTCTGACCGTAACCCTATTGAACATCTTTAGAATGAATTAGAATGCTGACCACACCCCCATCCCTCATCACCCTATATCAGTACCTGACTAAGTGGAGCCTAGTGGAATATATTCCTACAAGATTGGTAGTTATAATACCAGAAAATGTATATGGATTTTATGGTCAGGTGTTTACAAACTTTAGTATATATAATGTATGTATGACTGTTGGTTATTCAGATGAAAGCTTAGCTACAGTTTGGCAGGTGTTCTTTGGTTATTTTCTCTGAAATAATCCCAACAATGCATATTCAAGTATGTGGTATAAAGTAAATGGTTCGAATTGTAATAGGGTGAAATACCATTTCTTCGGTAGCAAAACTACAAAGGCAAAAATAGCTGTTTAAAAGGTTGGCTTGGAGTGAATTATATGGACCCTTTAATTAGATGCTAAGAACATTTAGCTGTTTTTGCATGGCTGCCAGCAGCCCTTAATTGTTCAGTGTAAAGTTATTTTTTTTCCAGTCCTTCGTTTTCCTCTGGTGTGACTTATTGCAACTTGAATGACTAAACAAATGAAAAAAAAAAAATTCTATGGTAAAAGTCTCCATGACATTTATTTTAATGTATGTTTTTATTTAAATTGGAATTTCTAGTCCTTTTTTTAACACATTTCCATACAAATGTATATACTCCCTTCTCACTGTTTCAGCTTTCCCAAAAAGAAAGTTTGAGTTGCTTGAGTAGTTCAAATGAACCAAATTTTATTGTAGTGAGGAGGAAATGCACAAATTTTCTTGCAGAAAATCTGAGAAATAAAGCTGAGACATGAGAGGGAGACATAGTGGTAAGATTAGGCAAAGACTAAAGCTGTATACATCAATCTTAGTGTTGTTTTAGAGTGTGTGTGTGTGTGTGTGTGTGTGTGTGTGTGTGTGTGTGTGTGTGTGTGTGTGTGTGTGTGTGTGTGTGTTTGTGTGTGTGTGTGCGTGCCAAATGAATAAAGTCAGCCGTGTGTTAAGGTGTTTGTACATGTAAAGGTGTTTAATTTGTAGAATACGGTGGGAGGAGCAGGGTGGGATTAGTTGTAGATGTTATCATGTTTTGAGGTTAGTGGAGATTAGACAGAAATAGGAATTGGGAGGTTTAGTGTAGCATCTGACTAATAGCTTTAAAGTGGTACCCAAACACAGAGATGCTTATGAAAAAAAAAAAAAAAAAAAAAAACCCTATATATATATATATATAAATATAATAATTAACACAAATTTCTTGTCTGTTCTCTACACTATCTGTACAGCAGCAGAGCCTTAAAATATTTACCAATTATTATTATTTACTTTAATTATTTACCAGTATTTTCCAGTTATTTACCAGTTTTTTTTGTCCTCAAGCACGCTTTGCATCACATTTGATTTCATGCAGAGTCTGTGTTGTGACTTTTTCATAAATTGGTCAGAGAAAAGTTAAAGTAAGAACATCAATAAGTGTGAGAGAATATGCCTATGTCACTATGATGTATAGTCTTTGTGCAAGTATGTGTGTATAATAGCTTCTAGACAGTGTGATGCTTCCTCTGAGATGCATCTAATTACAGTGAGGTCAGGCTATGATTACATACACACAAGTAAAGCTCTCTCTTTCCCTTTAACCATGTTTCAGAGACGTACTTTGTGTAACCGAGAACCTTTGGCTGTTCTGGCAGACAGAGGGCTTTGTGTAACTTAATCTGCACATATTTCTGTGTGTATGTCTTGTATGTGCATTATAGAAAATGGGGTGGGGGGGGGGGGGGACAAACACAAGACAGTCAGGTCTGTGTTAATTCCACCAGCTCATGCCTTTCATACTAAATAGAAAACCCTAAACATGTTAATGTTCCTTTCACAAGGCAGCTCTCGCCGGGAAACTTTATGATGTTCCATCAAATTTAGTTATCCCTCGTTAGGCCGTGTCTCCACTTTTACAGCGCAACCTGGGACTCTGATTTACATCCTATCCTGTTGCACAAATCCTTCAGTAAACCAACAGCAACACTCAATAGTAGAGTGTTTGAGAAAGGCTTGAGTTATTAATTTGGCAAAAAATCTAATGAAATAGTACAGGGAGGAAAAAGGGTACATTAACTTGATGTTCCTGAACTATTCTAAGGTTATCCTCAGATCCAATACCAGTAATAGTGATTAGGAAACCATGAAGCTGTTACAGATGAGTAAAATTAGATCAAAGACTATAGATGGAATTGATAATTTCTGCTTTTCTTTATCGAGTAGGTAAAATTAAAGGTCTAGGTGGCTGAAAACCCGAGACGCAGATATTTAAGTTTATCTTTTGCTGCTGCAGTACCACCACTAAACCACCAATAAACATATTGCAGTTCATTTTAAATTCAATACCAGCTCTCTACCAGCTTACCAACTTTCATATTTGCTCTTCTGTGCATGGACTTAAGTCTTTAAATCCATACATTAATTTGAAATATACACCTGGAATGTGGGCCAAAATGGAGAAGAAAGTGTGGGTAATTGAAGTCCATCCTATGCCAATGTTATTTCCACTACCTGCACCAGAATTGGCTGTTGGTAAACTATCATCAACAGTGAATCAATTAATATTCCTGAAATTGCTTCCTGTAGGTTTGTATTCTTGTGAAAAGCATTATTAAAGTCTTTATGAAGCGGTTCATGTAGCCAAGACTCTTGTGTAGCCAAGAATTCAAAGATAAAACTATTTCTATGAAATAGTTTTTATTAGTGACGGATTTTCACAGAATATTGGAAACATTTAATATTTAAAACATCCAACCCACAGCAATTGAATTTTCCAGACTTCTATATACCTTTAACTTGTTAAGAACCAAACTTTCATTTTGCATGCATTTTAAATTCTTTCTAGCTATTTGGGATTAGCAGGACCCCACTGTTTACTGTAGGTTTGCAGAACAGAAGTTTGAAAATAAAAGCACAGTAATGAAAAATGGCACCCCTACGTGGCACAATGAGTTTTAGGAACACAATGGATTCACTGAGATAACACACAGCTATAAACTGAGAGGTTAAGGGATATCATGTGTTTCCTCCAATACATTTAAAACCAGCCAGCACATCTTTCCAAACTGCTGCTCATAGGCATCTGAACACACTCATAGGAGTCGTCACTAACTGCCTTCCGAGCATGACCAGTTTTGTTCTTTTGGACTTCTGACTGTGCCATTGTCTGGATTGTCTCCTGACAACGCTTTCCTGTTGCATCGCTTGGGAACCCATCTGTTAAAGTTAGTCAAGAGTAAACAAGATTATGCGTGTTTGCTGATGCGCTCTGGAAAAAGGTCTATGCTTCGTAATCTACCTTTGCCACTCTTTCTGTGAATATGTGCTTTATCTGGCCATGTTTGGTGATGTATTTAGTAACGTTCTAGGTTTTTAGCTAATGCTGGCAGTTTGGCTCAAAAGACCAGTGCGTGAATGACTAGCCTGCTTGTTTATCTGCAGTAAAATATAGTAAGTCAAACATCCTGTCAGAGATTTCCTTATACAGGAGAAGTGTCTCAAATCTCATACTGTTGACACTTCCATAAAAAAAATGCAACGCGGTCGCCGGCGGTCTTGCAGAAACTACGCTTGCCCAGTCCTGTTTGATTATGTGTCTGTAAACCGTATGAGCATTTGTTCTTGTATGTGCTCAGACATGCATCAGTATGTGACAGCTGTCCCTCTCACACGTGTGGCTGTTAATGCTTGCTGTGTGTGTGTGTTTTATATGATAGCATGTGCGAATGTGTGTGGAGTCTTTTAGAGAGGCCAGTTTAAAGATGCGCTGCTTTGAAGCGTGGCGTCACTTTAATTCTTGACTGATTTTATAGGCTTGCCTCCGTGCCAGCTCACTGCCGCCCGGTGCGTCTGGACGCCATTCCTGCACACACCATCTGCACAGGGTGTGTGTATGTGTATGCGTGTCTGAGAGAGAGAGAGTGAGTACTTACTGAGTCTGTGTATTTACATAAGCGTGAGGGTATGAATGCTCTATCAATGTTTGTATGTATATGATTGTGTCTGTTAATGCGATTGGTTGGTATGTATGCTGTGAGAGACAGAACATTGGTTAAAAGTTCTATATTTGAGAGAGAGATAGCAAGAGAGAGTGAGCTAGAGAGGCCTTGTATTGCTCTCGGGTCTCTTGATTTATGAGCCTGGGAAGGAAATCTTTCATTTGTTGCCTTTCATCTCTTTCATCCATCCTCTCCCCCTCCCTTTTACTGCCTCAATAGAATCCAGCCTGGTCTCTGTGTCCCACACACTGCCATAATACAGTGACAGTGGAGCAGGAGAGAAAGAGAGAGCAAGAATGTGATAGAGAGAAATATCAAGAGAGAAAGAAAAGAGAAGGCCGACAGAAGCATGGATGGGTAAATGAGAAAGATATTTTCAGTGCCTTATTAAATTCTTCTACATATAGCTTGGTAGAGGCACATTTTGTTGCGTGCGTGTGCGTGTGTGTGGACATGAGTCATTAAGCAGGCTATACCCTAATCTGTGAATAATTCAATGAACCCGTTGTTATGGCGCCTGCATGGTGTTGCTGTTCTCCGGATCGTTGCTTCTGTAAGAATGAGAATAGAAGGGGAAAAACAGATTGAGAGAGAAGAGAGGAAAAGAAGGAAAGAGAATTTCCTTTTCTCTCTCCTTTTGCTGACTCTTAGTTCACACAGAGGTCAGGCCTTCTCTGTCAGAGCGCACTTAGGTGCTAACTGTAAATATACCTTAGCTTTCACCACATGTAAACACTGCAGCATCCACACAAGCAGGTCTGTGGACATACACTTACACACACACACGACTCTTTTTGTTTGCTTGCTCTCCTGAATCCGTCCAGTAGGTATGTGGACCCGGTTTAAGACGTGAAAGCGGGAAACTGCAGACTCGTTTGGCCAGTGCGTGCACTTCCCCTGCTTTCTCACAGAGTCTGTGCTACATTCTTTACCTCTGTGTGAACCTTAGTGTCAGTCAAGTGAGTCAAAAGCCTGTAGCCTCCTTGCAAATCTAAATGATAACTGATGTAAATCTGATCTCAGGTCAGTTTGAATGAAACACTAATGTGTAAAATCCAACATGGTTACAATAGCTGTGCGTCTGTGTGTCTGTTTGTATATGCGGTGTGTGTGTGTTGGGGGTTGTCATTGCGATTAGAGGAAACACTGCAGTGAAGTGTTCATATAAGAGGCTCATGTTGATGCTACAGCACCATTAGGAAAAGAAAGGGGGTGAGGGGTTAGACACACTTGTGATTGCCTTGTATTCTGATAAGCTTTTAACCACAACAACCCTTTAAATTAATAGTCAACACAGATATTCAGGTTCAGGAATGTTTGCTGAATTGAAGTAATTTCACATAGCAGTTTCTCACAGTACAACAGTACACGTATTTATACCGAAAATTTTATGTATTAAGTGGCAGACCGAAATTTTGTTTAGTCTCCGCCTCGCACTTTGGGAGCAGTTAAAATATATATTTTTTTATTATTAAACACAAGCAAAAATTCGAAGGGTTTAAAAACACACTAGAGAAACTAGTCACTGTGGCTATATATCACTCACTCTGTACCGGAAATAAGATTTGTTTTGAGCATGCAACCATAACCATGTTGTCGGCCGATGCACCAGTAATTTCGGTTGTTTATAAGAAATAAAGTCGCAATTACGAGAAATAAACTCGGAATTGCGAGAAATAAAGTCGGAACTTTTTTATGTGGCGTAAACAGGCTTTGATATGATTCAGGCAAAAGAAAACGACAGAAAGTTTCCGAATTTTAGGATCATTTCATACTAAAATATAAAGAAAACACCGTACAGTGCGTTTACTTAAAACATTGAAAAAATCTGAATAAAAAAAGAAAGATTTTTATTTATGATTTCTTATATATTTGTATTTACATTTTGATTTTATATGGCAATCGAATGCTCTAAACGGCTTTATTCTTGTATCCAATTTCAGCAATAAAATGTAAATTTTTCTAAAAAGAAAACAGGTAACTTGGTTATTTTATGAGACCTGTCTTATTTTCTCTTGTATCTTTAGTATTGCTCTTTAATAAAGAAAAAGTACTTCTTATCCAATCTCGATTAATCGTTGGGATAATCGGTAGAATACTTGATTACTAAAAAATATAATATGTAACCAAGCAGGCATTTTATTTAAAATTGTTTTAAAAATTTCAACTGTGTAATGTTAATGATCACAAATGTTAATAATAATAAACTGCATAAAAAAAAACCAAGCAATTTTATGTTTTGCATCTTTTCGCTCTATCCATACCGAAATTGAACCAAACCGTGCCTTAAAAAACAAGGTACGTAGGGAACCGTGAATTTTTGTGTATCGTTACACCCCTAAATTATGTTTATTTATGTTTTTTTTTTTATGTTTTATATGTATATATATACAGTGAGGAAAATAAGTATTAGAACACCCTGCTATTTTGCAAGTTCTCCCACTTAGAAATCATGTAGGGGTCTGAAATTGTCATTGTAGGTGCATGTCCACTGTGAGAGACATAATCTAAAAAAAAAAAATCCAGAAATCATAATGTATGAATTTTTTAACTATTTATTTGTATGATACAGCTGCAAATAAGTATTTGAACACCTGAGAAAGTCTTTGTTAATATTTGGTACAGTAGCCTTTACAGAGGTCAAACATTTCCTGTAGTTTTTCACCAGGTTTGCACACACTGCAGGAGGGATTTTGGCCCACTCCTTCACACAGATCTTCTCTAGATCAGTCAGATTTCTGGCCTGTCGCTGAGAAACATGGAGTTTGAGCTCCCTCCAAAGATTCTCTATTGGGTTTAGGTCTGGAGACTGGCTAGGCCACGCCAGAACCTTGATATGCTTCTTACAGAGCCACTCCTTGGTTATCCTGGCTGTGTGCTTCGGGTCATTGTCATGTTGGAAGACTCTGCCTCGACCCATCTTTAATGCTCTAACTGAGGGAAGGAAGTTGTTCCCCAAAATCTTGCAATACATGGCCCCGGTCATCCTCTCCTTAATACAGTGCAGTCACCCTGTCCCATGTGCAGAAAAACACCCTCAAAGCATGTTGCTACCACCCCCATGCTTCACAGTAGGGATAGTGTTCTTGGGATGGTACTCATCATTCTTCTTCCTCTAAACACGTTTAGTGGAATTATGACCCAAAAGTTCTATTTTGGTCTCATTTGACCACATGACTTTCTCCCTCTGGATCATCCAAATGGTCATTGGCAAACTAATGACGTGCCTGGACATGTGCTGGTTTAAGCAGGGGAACCTTCTGTGCCATGCATGATTTCAAACCATGACGTCTCAGTGTATTACCAACAGTAACCTTGGAAATGGTGGTCCCAGCTGTTTTCAGGTCATTGACCAGCTCCTCCCGTGTAGTTCTGGGCTGATTTCTCACCTTCCTTAGGATCATTGAGACCCCCACAAGGTGAGATCTTGCATGGAGCCCCAGTCCGAGGGAGATTGACAGTCATGTTTAGCTTCTTCCATTTTCTAATGATTGCTCCAACAGTGGACCTTTTTTCACCAAGCTGCTTGGCAATTTCCCCGTAGCCCTTTCCAGCCTTGTGGAGGTGTACAATTTTGTCTCTAGTGTCTTTGGACAGCTCTTTGGTCTTGGCCATGTTAGTAGTTGGATTCTTACTGATTGTATGGGGTGGACAGGTGTCTTTATGCAGCTAACGACCTCAAACAGGTGCATCTAATTTAGGATAATAAATGTAGTGGAGGTGGACATTTTAAAGGCAGACTAACAGGTCTTTGAGGGTCAGAATTCTAGCTGATAGACAGGTGTTCAAATACTTATTTGCAGCTGTATCATACAAAGAAATAGTTTAAAAATCATATATTGTGATTTCTGGATTTTTTTTTTTAGATTATGTCTCTCACAGTGGACATGCACCTACGATGACAATTTCAGACCCCTCCATGATTTCTAAGTGGGAGAATTTGCAAAATAGCAGGGTGTTCAAATACTTATTTTCCTCACTGTATATATATACATTTGACATTTTTTAAACAATTTGAAATAAAATACCTGCTTGGTTAAATAATATATACAATTATATTTAATACAAATAAAATAGAATAAATCAAATTAATGCTATTAATTTTTTTATTATTTTGATTAAATTGAGTAATCGAATTAAATTGGTGCAAATTAAATTGATTGAATAAAAATTCATCAATAAAAATGTATCAAACAGTCGAGATTTGTTAGACTCCATTTGGGTAATACAGATGTGTGTGTGTGTGTGTGTGTGTGTGTGTGTGTGTGTGTGTGTGTGTTACATTGAATATAAAATTTTCTACTTAATTGTTCTGCTTATTTCAGCATACTTTAACAAATGTTTTCATTCCTTCCATTCTTCATTCATTCACTCCCTCGATTTGCAGAATTGTCAGGATTTTCTCCTTTTAAGAGAAATTTTCGAAGCTGGACATAAAATGTTAAAGAATCCATCATGCTAGAGTTAGCTGCTAGCCACTCACTGGTCGCAGCTAATGCTTAAGCTATGAACTCTTTAGCATTTTCATGCATGTGCAAAACAAATCTTACTTCCAGTACAGAGTGAGTAGCCACACTCTCAGCCAAACTCAAGTTTTATATATATATATATATATATATATATATATATATATATATATATATATATATATATATATATATATATATATACACACACACACACACACACACACACACACACACACACACACACACACACACACACCCCTGGCATTGGTGTGTATGCTTCAAGTTGAATAATAATAAAAAAAGAAAAAATGCACTCTAAGTGCGAGGCAGAGACTAAACTAACTTGCGGTCTGCCACATAATATGTTCCTGAGGGAACTCATCTTCTGCATGTAAAATGGATTGCATTGGTACTAAAAGCTCTGTACCGAAAACTCTCGGTACGAATACGTGTGCTGTTACACCTCTAATGTAATATATATATATATATATATATATATATATATATATATATATATATATATATATATGTATATATATATGACATTTGACATTTTCTTAGTCTCTCTCTCTCTCTCTCTCTCTCTCTCTCTCTCTCTCTCTCTCTCTCTCTCTCTCTCTCTCTATATATATATATATATATATATATATATATATATATATATATATATATATATATATATATATATATACACACACACACACACACAGAAAATCTCAATTCCTTCTAACAGTCATGCTTTAATGTGTGTTTGGTCACATTAGTGTTTATTGCTGGTTATATTCTTAAGTGTGACTGATTAACATTGTCAGATTTGTTCCAGAGAAGCTCTTGATTTGGAGCTGGGATCTGATGACTATCATGAGGGGTGTCACTGAGTGGAATCAGTCTTTTTTCACTAAGTATTTCAGTGGTGCCTGTAATAATACAGCTGTTGTAACAGTTGTCTACTATAGAACTATTGTGTTTACTTACATTTTATTATCGTTGGTTTTATTTTATTTTGTTGTACGTAATTCCTTTTTTATTGTGTTGCCTCAGAGTCTTGCCCACATACCCTTGTGGACATTAGGTTCCACTGAGGATGGGTACTATTTAATTGGTTCCTCTCAAAGTTTCTTCTTCATATCAGTTCAGTGAGCTTTTCCTTGCCGTTATTGTCATTATTGGCACTAAACTTATAGGCGCTAACATATAAATTCAAATTTTATAACCTATTTATATCTGTCAAGTTGCTGTGAGACAATGTCCATTGTTAAATTCACAAAAAAAATTAATAAAAAAAAAAACAGAATTAAATACACCCAAAGAAAGAGTTCTTTTTAGTATAACTGTTTGAATGACTGTTTCAAGGTTTAGGGTACTGCATTCATGTGATATGACTTTCAGATTCACAGTGTGCAAAAATTAATTTGTAACAGAGCAGGCAGTGTTACTGTAGAGAAAACAGGCAAAAAGCATATTACTAAAACCTAACAATAATAATAATAGTAATAATAATTAATAAAATGATTCTCTCTCTCACACACAAACACACACCCACACTGACACTCTGGCACTCTCTCACTCACACTCTCTCTTCCCCCAAGTAATCCATAAAGAATCCCCAAATCCACTCTTGCACTCACCCCTACCTCCCACACATTACCCACCACAGCTGTGCTGACATGGTTTATAGCAACCCAAGCTCCATATATACAGTTAAAGGGAAAAAAGGACGGTAATCTATGAGTTTCGCCAGACCACGCCATCACAAGTCAGTGTTTAATGGCTGTGGAGGGATAAAGAGTTTCCATTTTAGATGAAACAATGCCAGTGACGTGAGAACTCATCTGGAAAAGCTTTATTAGAGTTAGTGTGTTGGTCTTTGTGCGTGATGTTTTATGCCCAGGGTGAGCGAATTAAAAAAATGGTTTCCGGGTCCAAGCTAGCACCTCTGTCTATGGCATGGTAAAAATGGGAGTCGGGCAGAGTGGATGTGTGCAAGTCACATTGCCATGCATTCACATAATGACTATACCAAGCAGCTATGTAGCCACTGCTATGGCCAACCATTTCATCCCAATACTGCCATGACCCTCCCTTTTCTATCCCTGTAATCAGATACCACAGGCTTTTGTAAATATGTGTGTGCAGTTCTCAGTGCCCTACAGCATTTGCTGCCCTGATTGCAGTCTTAGCTGTTGGCCTTATACGTAGGACCCAGCTGTAGTGCATCTGTGTACATGTTGACATCTCCCTATTTTTTTTACTGTTTCAATGTGCCTCTCTTTCTCCATTCTCTTCCTCAATTCCCTTACTGCATATAAAGCAGATGCAAAGGAATGAATGCTTTATGAACACAAATAAATGTGCTAAAAAGGAGAACAAAGTGTAATGCCAAACACAGAAGCCCAGTTTAGAGTGAGAGCCATATAGAGTGAAGCAAAGAGAGACTGACAGTCCTGAGGCAATCTTTCTCTCTGTCGTTGACCTTAGAACTATTCTGTTATTTCTCTTGGCTTTTAAATGAGCCTAACTGAGAGGAGAGGAGCCCTCATATCTGATGAGCCTATCCACTTCATGTTTCACTTCATCTACCCTTTTGCCTGTAAATCTGATATTCCATGCCATGCTAGGTCATCGGAAATGCTCCCAATTTTACTCATTCAATCCCCCCAGATGTTGAGCAGACCGTGTCCTGGCATTCCTCGGATGACCGGCATTGGCGAATGGAAAGCATAACTCATGTTTAAGGTCCTGGATTTGTTGGACATGGAAACAGCAAGCTTGGGAGTTATGGAGACAAGGAGGAGAGCATAGAACTGGAGTAGACAATGGTTTTAATGCACCAATGATTGCGTACACATTCCAGACCCTTGCCTCCTTATTGTCTTGTGAATTATACTTTGTAATCTTGGTTTTGACGATATCCTATTAGGATTTCTCTACCACTGCTCTGCTTTGGTTTGCTTTCCTCAGTGTAGATCATCTGCAATATCCTTGTAGTGAGTGAACGGAATCATATACTTGGTCATCGCTCATCATATTATACATTATACATACATTCATCTTTGTATGTGTTTGCAAAGGACACAGTGGGTTCTTGTAGAGTATATGAAGGACAGATTAAAGCAGGACATTCCAGCTTTGTGCCAGTTGCATGCTGGGATGCTGATTTATGTGGCGTTTGGGCAGAGGGAGGGGTGGGTCTGTGACTAACTGTAAAGACTCAGTCTATGTTGGCCTCTCCAGCCAAATTGATGTACAAAAAAAGACCCCAAAAAAGGCGGTAGAGAAGAAAGAGAGGGGCAGCTTTTTATGTTGGTAGAGAGGTTACGGGGAGGACAAGAATATAGGACTGAGAGATAGAAGGGAGATATGGGATAAAGAGTGGGAACCGAGCAGGGAAACTGAGAAGAAGAATGAGTGATTGAGACAGTGAAGCAAAGTGGCAGAATTGGTAGAGGAGAGACAGGCAGTCTTTGTAGAGTAAATCAACCCTGAAGACTGCAGAGGCACACTATAGTAACACACAGTGGATTTATGCACTGTTGCTCTGTGGATCATCCATTTTTCATAGAAAAGCTTCGCTGAAGATACTTAGTCTTGCTGCTAAGTCTTGTGGCTGTAAAGTTGCTTACGTAAATGCTTCAGTCCTGGCAGTGTGTTTGTGTAGTGTAGCCTGTCAAGCCACATAGGCTGAGCACAGTCATCTGGTTACCTGCACGTTTGCCTTTATTAGCCTGGAAAAGACCACCCAGCTCTTGATTGCAGGGGGTTTACTTTGATGTGGAATGAACGCATGTAGGTAGCAAGGATACAAACCGCTCTTAAAACACACTCGTACCCTTTTATCGGCTTCTGTGTGGCGTCATCACACGTAGCCAAAGTCTCGTGTAACATACACCCACCCATGCACACCCAGTTTCGCTGCGCGTTCCTAACCCATGCCTGGCTCTTGTAGTGAGCCCAGAGCTAGAAGCTTCAAATCACAACACCTTTTAATTCTTTTATTAAGTTCAAAACCTGTAAAATTTCTGTATGAATAGCATTCCCAGGGGCTGTCCATTCTGCCTTTAGATTTTAGGATCACATAACCATTTTACCAAGGCTTCCTGCCTATTTGGCTTTGACACGTAACATGTCTAAAAATGCTGTTCAACTCTGTCTTCACTGGAAAACCACGTGGATTGGGCAACAGTAATTCTGAAACAAACCAGAGCTGTAAAATTCCCCGACTCCCCGCCAGTGGAACGAGCAAGCCATGTGAAATTGTGTTGGGGAGATATCAGAGCTGTGGGAGCCGCTTTGTACGATGCACTATGACTCAAGCCCAGCTCAACTCAAACAGATGGCGGCTCTTAAAGATGGTGCCGAGCAGGAGCTTGGTGTTCTGGGAACAGTGGAGAACGGCCCACTCCACCTACACTGGAGCTAAACTGCACGCTGTTTGACGAGTACTAGTTGGATTAGGCTTACGAAGGAGCAGTTTACAAATCCAGTACAATGTCCATCAACACCACAAGACATTGGGGAACTGTTTCATCTGTTTTGTCAATGACAGACACCATGGCTTTCACCACAGTGTCACAGTCTTCACTGTCTCAATTGCCAGCATGAACAGTGAGGTCTAGCAGCTAGGAATAGTCTCATTCTATGTTGGCTTAAAGTATTATGCACTAATAAATTTGTTACATTCTGTTCTAACAGACTTGTTATGTTCTGCATTATTTAACCTCTTCTTGCAGAAGGTATTGCCTTTAGAATTAATTTTCATAAGTTATAAGAACAAATGAATTTAAAAGAATTGGCAATAACACTGAGGGTCTTGTATCTTCTTAGCATGCTGTTGGGGATTGCTAGACCTGGACCCAGGCCCCCAAGCCTAGCCCACTCTGTCCTCCCCAGTGGGCTTTATGATGGTGGGAAAAGAGTGTGTGATTATCAGATGGGACCAAAGCAATGTTTATGAGCTTGAGCAGCTCATATCAGCTTTGCTGTATGGGCCCCGTGGGTGGCTAGATCAAATTTTTCCCTACTGTACTAGTGGGAACAGCATGAGAAATAAAGCAGATTGGATTGTAGGGAGAAACTGCTGGGAAACTGGGAAGCTGTTTGTGTCAGTGTTTGGGTAGAACTGCTATATCTATGCCAGAAATTAGCTATAGTTCCAGCTAGTTACTGAAGTGGTACAAGCTACAAAATTGAATAGAAAAATGAATGTATTGTGATGATGTGCTATAAAATGTTAAGTTGAAGCTAAAATTTAATAAAAATGTGTATATCTTTTTATATTTACCTTAATAACCTATGTTGTCAGACATCCTAGCATTTCTTATCCATGCTAGCATTCTAGCCACAAAATGACTTTGGAATTATAACTAAAGGATTTGTCTTGTGTGCAATATGCCTAAACCTTATATACATTATTCTTAATACCCAATATTTAATTATTTTTTATTATTAACATAACATAACTAACATAAATACTTGTGGATAAACCAAGTGTTCAGATATTCTTGTTACATACTTTATGCTATGTTAACTGTACATGTACTGCATGTTTATGTTAATGGACCCAAGATCTTTGTCTTACTGTTTTCCTACATAATGTACCTTAGGCATGTGAAATTATGTATAAAATTGTGTCTTATTCTAGTTCAATAATTGTTTTATTTGTATGACACTTTTAACAATGTACATTGTACAAAAGAAGCTTTATAGAAATAGTCTACAAATTAAAATTGTACATTTATAAATTATTCTCTAAGTTTAACCTTATAAGCAAACCAGTGGCAGCAGGCTAATAACCATCAATTGAGAGGAACATGTTGCTCTAATGGAAACAAGGCCAAACATATTTAATGCAAACTATGTTATCAGAGGTGGCAAAAGTACACATCATTCTTTTAGGTAGAAGTATAGATACTCATGTTTTAAAATACTCTGGTAAAAGTTGACGTACTTCAGTAAAAAGTAGCCATTACTACTACCTGTTTTGTTGTCAAGCTGGTAACTGGACCTCACGTCATTAATAGTAGGGCTGTCAAACGATTAAAACATTTAATCGCGATTAATCGCACGATTGTCCTGAGTTAACTCACGATTAATCACATATTTTTGTTTATTCTTAATGTAACTTAAATTCATACATTTCACGTTTTTAATACTCTAATCAACATAGGCATGGACAAATATAGATGCTTTATGAAAATTATTGTTTTTATTAGTGAAACCAAACTCAACATAGAGCATGAAAACAAATTATTTATGTAAATGTATTAAAGTAATTATGGTATTTTAAAATATGTAACATACATAGCTGTGTTTTCTTATAGATGGTTAATGAGGTGATACCGGAGAAACTGTACCTTCTAACTTTTATACGGATGAAATCATCAGAGAATATTTGTTTTGTGAATTGTTTAATTAAAAATAGACATTTCAAGGTTTCTATTCATATATTTATTTAGTATGTGAGGCTAATATTCACTGAAATGCAGGTTGTTTGATTTCTGTGTCTGTGAAGAGAGATGATAGAGATGGCACAGAGTGCCCCCTGTATGTTTTCTTTATTTTACACAAGCACAGCTTTTTGTTGTTCTTATAAGTGTATACAAATAAAAGTAGATCCTTAACGGATTCGAATGATGTATTGCTCTTATCTGTAAAATCAAAAAAAGAGAGTAAATTACGTTCGTTTCGGCATTATGAGGGGAAAAACGCTCCGGCGCGTTTGCCGACCCCAGAGATTTAATTGCCGGATGTGCACATTGTGTACTGTTTACATTATTATTATTTTATTTTTATATCTGAGTAAAGAAAGGACAGCGTGAAAAAAATGTGTGTTGCGCTAAAGGTTTTTTTTTTATTATTTTTTTTTTTATATTTGTAATTAAAATGTATGCTGTATTAATTGTGTGTCAATAAAAATTAGTGCAGTTAAAATTAATTTGCTGACAGCCCTAATCAATTCAAGGTAGACCACAATTTACGACATGGATAAGGGCCGGAAAAACGGTCGTATTTCCATCAGGTCGTAAGTCAAGAAGAGTGACTACTCTATTATGCGTTCCAACACAGACATAAAGAGGCACTGTAAACACAAATTTTTTTTTACATAGTACAAATAAAGTAAACAAAAAAATATAAATAAAGCAGCAAAGGGTAAAATGACTTCACCAAATACGAGCACGAGATCACTCTAAACACGTCTAAACTATGCGAGGTCACGCCAACTAGAGCATCTCTGATACCCACATAGCATGCATGCCGGGCATACTTGTTCCCCACTCTGTTTGCGCCGTTTTCAAATCTACTTACCGCGCACGGATTGTGAATGTTTTTATGGAAAATGTCGTAAGTCGAGTGGTCATAGGTCGGGGTCTGACTGTATATGAATTCAAAGTGAATTTAAAGGTTTCCAGGCTGAACATCCGTCATATAGAACACATGAAGAGAAAAGATGATGATGATCAGGTGATCAGGAATGTCTCTGTTCTCAATCATGTTTACATCGCTGACTCCCTCTGTCTCATTCCCCCCCCCCCCCCTTACCCCCAAACTTCTTGTTGCCTTCTGCCACGCTCATTGTATCTAGCCTACGTCTGTAGTGTGTGAGAGCCAGGAAATGATACACCAGTGGTAGGTTGCAAAAGTCTGGACATTTCACCAATTGGATTAAAACTAAAGTAATGAGTCTGTTTTGAAAATCTAAGAAGTAGAAAGTACAGATATTTGTGTAAAGGTTTTATGACAGAAAAAGTAAAAAGTTGTCCGAAAAATATATAATGAAGTAAAGTACTGATACCAGAAAAATCTACTTAAGTACAGTAACAAAGTATTTGTACTTTGTTACGTCCCAACCAGTGCATGTTATGGTCAGATTATATCATTGCAGTGGGGAAAAATGTAGAATGGCAA
Organism: Silurus aristotelis; assembly: GCF_946808225.1. NCBI lineage: Eukaryota > Metazoa > Chordata > Actinopteri > Siluriformes > Siluridae > Silurus > Silurus aristotelis. The sequence continues at coordinate 15,373,129 of NC_139590.1, read as the reverse complement.
CAACTAATTATAAATAATCTATATTGAAATTAATCTTCAACGAATGCCGTTATCGATTAGTTGGGCTGCCAAGTTATGGGTTAGCACGACTGTAAGATAACACAGCTGCTAGCAAAATAAGACAAAGAACGCATACTGGTGTGACGGATGAAGGTGAAACATCGGCAAAGAAAAACTGTATAATCCTCATCATGTGAAAATGGTTAAGTCAAATGAAGTGCTATTGTGTAAACTGTTTGCTAACTTCGGGACAGTCGCACTGGATCTGTTCTGACGTGATTTGCGAGCATCAGGTTGCGCAATCACCTCGTTTGCAACATAGTGATGGATTCAATTAAAACGGTGCAAACAGAGTGAAACACTAAGTCTAAAAGCAGCAAAAAGCAGCAGTAAACGATTACATTTTAGTCACTGTTGTGGTTTTCAGCAAATGCTTATGCATTTGTACACCAATGCATATTTTTTCCTTTCTTTTTAGGTCGGTTGGCTTGCTGCGTTTCTCCATTCCATTTTCTTTTATTTCATTTGTCTACTACAATAGTTAACTTATCTGTTTTCAAAGGTGATTAACTGCAGCTTTACTACGTTTGCATGCTTCTTTTCTTGTTTGTATATTTCATTTATGCGTACATCATTAGATTCATTCATTCATTCATTTTCTCCCGCTTATCCGTAATCCGGGTCGCGGGGGCAGCAGTCTAAGCAGGCCCCTGCCTCCGACTGCTGCCCAATCCTCACAGCACCGTCCCTTACGGTCCCTCCTGCAGGTGGTGAGCCCACGGGAAGGCGGCCCCACGTCACTCCGACGTCACGGACCTTGATATTTCCCTCGTAAGGGACCCCCGGAGCATAGAGGGTTAAGGGCCTTGCTCAAGGGCCCAAGAGTGGCAGCTTGGCGATACAAAATTAAATTAATTATATTCTAGATGCTTATATCTTCACAACTAAACCAAATGTCTATGTATTGTTTTAAAGAAGGGTGGTCAACTTGCCATCTGCAGTTATAATTGAAACAATACAAATGTTCTTCTTCTTCTTCTTCTTCTTTCGGCTGCTCCCATTAGGGGTCGCCACAGCGGATCATCCGTCTCCATACCACCCTTTCCTCTACATCTGCCTCTTTCACACCAACTACCTGCATGTCTTCCCTCACCACATCCATGAACCTCCTTCTTGGCCTTCCTTTTTTCCTCCTACCTGGTGGCTCCATCTTCAGCATTTTTCTACCAATATAATTCGTGTCCCTTCTCTGCACATGTCCAAACCATCTCAATCTCGCCTCCCTCACCTTGTCACCAAAACATCCTACATGTGCTGTCCCTCTAATAAACTCATTTCTAATCTTGTCCATCCTCGTCACTCCCAACGAAAACCTTAACATCTTCAGCTCTGCTACCTCCAGCTCCATCTCCTGTCTTTTACTTAATGCCACTGTCTCTAATCCATACAACATCGCAGGTCTCACCACAGTCCTATAAACTTTCCCTTTCTTTCTTGCAGATACTCTTCTATCACAAATCACTCCTGTCACTCTTCTCCACCCACTCCACCCTGCCTGCACTCTTTTCTTTACTTCTCTAACACACTCTCCATTACTTTGCACTGTTGACCCCAGGTACCTGAACTCCTCCACCTTCTCCACCTCTTCTCCCTGCAACCGCATCACTCCACTGCCCTCCCTCTCATTCACACACATGTACTCTGTCTTACTCCTACTGACTTTCATTCCCCTTCTCTCAAGCGCATACCTCCACCTCTCCAGGCTCTTCTCAACCTGCTCTCTACTCTCACCACAAATCACAATATCATCTGCAAACATCATAGTCCAGGGAGACTCCTGTCTGACCTCGTCCGTCAACCTGTCCATCACCACTGCAAACAGGAAAGGGCTCAGGGCCGATCCTTGATGCAGTCCAACCTTCACCCTGAACCAGTCTGTCGTACCTACTGCACACTTCACTGCCGTCACACTGTCCTCATACATGTCCTGCACCACCCTCACATACTTCTCTGACACACCTGACTTCCTCATACAATACCACAACTCCTCTCTCGGCACCCTGTCGTACGCTTTCTCTAAATCCACAAATACACAATGCAGCTCCTTCTGTCCTTCTCTATACTTCTCCATCAACATCCTCAAAGCAAATAAGGCATCTGTGGTGCTCTTCCTCGGCATGAAACCATACTGTTGCTCACAGATGGTCACCTCTTCTCTCAGCCTGGCTTCCACTACTCTTTCCCATAACTTCATGGTGTGACTGATCAACTTAATTCCCCTGTAGTTACTGCAGGTCTGCACATCTCCCTTATGTTTAAAGATCGGTACCAGCACACTCCTTCTCCATTCCTCAGGCATCCTCTCCCCTTCCAGAATCCTGTTAAACAATCTGGTTAAAAACTCCACTGCCATCTCTCCTAAACATCTCCACGCTTCTACTGGTATGTCATCTGGTCCAACCGACTTTCCATTCTTCATCCTCTTAATCGCTGCTCTCACTTCCTCCTTACTAATCCTATCTACATCCTGCTTCACCAACTCCACATCCTCCAACCTTCTCTCTCTCTGATTTTCCTCATTCATCAGCTGCTCAAAATACTCCCTCCATCTTTTTAACACACTCTCCTCATTAGTCAACACATTTCCCTCTCCATCCTTTATTGCTCTAACTTGCAGTACATCCTTCCCAGCTCGGTCCCTCTGCCTGGCCAATCGGTACAAATCCTTTTCTCCTTCCTTAGTGTCCAACCTCTTATACAGCTCCTCATATGCCTTTTCCTTGGCTTTCGCCACATCCCTTTTTACCTGCTGCCGCATCTCCTTGTACTCCTGCCTACTTTTCTCATCACTCTGTCGATCCCACTTCTGTTTTGCCAACCTCTTTCCCCTAATGCTCTCCTGCACTTCCTCATTCCACCACCACGTCTCCTTGTCTTGCTTTCTATTTCCAGATGTCACACCAAGTTCTTTTCTAGCTGCCTCCCTCATCGCTCCTGCAGTAGTTGCCCAATCATCCGGCACCTCTTCACCACCACCAACCCCCTGTCTGACCTCTTCCCTGAACCTCACACTACACTCTTCCTCCTTCAGTTTCCACCATCTTATTCTTCTTTTTAATCCTTACTTTCCTCCTCTTCTTCTTCGCCTCCAAAACCATCCTACAGACCACCATCCGATGCTGTCTAGCTACACTGTCCCCCGCCAACACCTTACAGTCTCCAATCTCCTTCAGGTTGCATCTCCTACACAGAACATAATCCACCTGTGTGCACCTTCCTCCACTCTTATACGTCACCCTATGATCCTCCTTCTTCTTAAAATACGTGTTCACCACTGCCATTTCCATCCTTTTAGCAAAATCTACCACCATCTGCCCTTCCACATTCCTCTCCTTGAAACCATACCTACCCATCACCTCCTCATCACCTCTGTTCCCTTCACCTACATGCCCATTAAAGTCTGCCCCAATCACCAATCGTTCTTTCCTAGGTACACCATCTACCACTTCATCTAATTCACTCCAGAATCTTTCCTTCTCATCTCATCTCACAGCCAACTTGTGGAGCATAGGCACTGATGACATTTATCATCATCCCTTCAACCTCCACCTTCACGATCATCACCCTATCAGAAACTCTCTTCAACTCCACTACACTCTTACTGTACTCTTCCTTCAGAATCACCCCTACACCATTTCTCTTTCCATCCACACCATGATAAAACAGTTTAAACCCACCTCCAATGTTCCTGGCCTTACTCCCTTTCCACTTGGTCTCCTGAACACACAGCATATCTACCTTTCTCCTCTCCATCATATCAGCTACCTCTCTCTCACTTTACCCGTCATAGTACCAACATTTAAAGTACCAACCCGAACCTCTACTCTCCTACACTGCTCCTTTTCCCGCCGTCTCTGTAGACGTCTTCCTCCTCTCCTTCTCCTCCTTCGGCCAACAGTAGCCCAATTTCCACCGGTACCCTGTCGGCTAACGATACCTGTGGCGGTCGTTGTTAACCCGGGCCTCGACCGATCCGGTATGAAATTCTCATTTGTGATCCACATATTTGATTTGGCACATGTTTTACGCTGGATGCCCTTCCTAACGCAACCCTCCCCATTTACCCGGGCTTGGAACCGGCACTAAGAGTGCACTGGCTTGTGCCCCCCTAATGGCTGGGTTAAACAATACAAATGTTGATTTACACTTATTTACACTTTGCATACACAACACAACCCAGCATGAGTGAATTTGTTTAAAGAGAAATGCCCCATGCACTCCTCAACAAGCAGCCACTATAAGCTTTAAAATGTCAAAATTAAAGATCAATATGTTGCTTTTAAATTTTTATTTTTATGTATTTTATACATAAATACCCTGAATTAGGTTTCTATATATCTATAATAAGCAAAATTATTTTTGTCTTTATTTCTCAGGCATTTTTAATTACTAAGGTCAGAAATGATTGCAAAAATGAATTAATCAAGTTAGTAGCTGTAAATAATTGTCCCTGAACAACCAGGAAAAAATGACTGAATTTCTGTGTAGTGAAGTAGTCCTGATAAACAACACATTGTGTCATGTTCTAGTTTCATTTTAAGCAAAGCAAATCCTGTTGGTTTTTTTTGTAAACACTTAAGGGAAATTAAATTGCATCAAAGAAGGATGCTCTGTTGTTCTGTTGTGAATTGAGGTTTGTATATAGAATAAAAAATAGGGGAAAAGGAAACAAAATTCAACACCCTTTTCCAAAACCTGCAAACATTCGGCTTTCCAGATGACATTTTCCGATAGTTTGAATATACCCTGATACTATCATCAATTATCCCTAGCCTAGCACCTACTGTATGTGCCTAGAATACCGTATCTGTTATTCTGAATTATGTATTTGTATTCAGATACATCTATAGGTTCACCGGTGAAAGTGACTGGCAAAAGTACCACAGTATTATGTGTAATATTTAGCAAAATAAAATATACCTGCATGGAAATGTTTAACTGTGGGCATTATAATGATCACTATATTCAAACAGGACAACTTTGACATAGTCTGGTGCTTTAGTTGAATGTACTGATTTTGAACATTTTATATATATATATATATATATATATATATATATATATATATATATATATATATATATATATATATATATATATATATATATATATATATATAGTCACTAAAAAACTCTGTTTAATTCTTTTTATTTAGTTATTTAAAAATAATAATTTAATAATAAGAATTGTTTTACAACACATTTGACTACTTTCATGCTGCTTAATACTGTTCCCTATTATGTGAAATGTTTTTTGGAGTGGCTTTAACAATGTTGGGGTTTATTCAGTGTGTGTGGGTTTACTTGTGTCTATTGTGAATAGTGTGTTAGCAAGAGCAGAACCAGTGAAATATTCTGCAATATCTAGCACACTCACACATGCGAGATAGGTGCAGATAAATAAGATGGATGCATCAATTGTGTTGCCTTATCTCCCTGTCAGCCAAATCATTTCATGTGAGCAGCAAAATGTGGAAAAAAAAAGGCAGAACAGGAAAGAAAAAGCCGAATTTAATAAAGTGAGTGTGGGATGGAAGAACAACACGAGATGTTTTCAGAGAAAACAGAGCCAGCGGAGCCAGGTCCAAGTCAAACGGCAGTAGTCTGGAGTGTTATGGTCTTCCTGTGATGTGAGGTATGAAGTAATGGTGGGAGCGCAAGAGCATGCTGTGATGACTTTCACTCACCATTTTTGAACATGTTTCCAGAAACTGGCCAGTGTAGCACTATTTACAGTCCAGTCCTGACTCACTATGGCATGTGTGTGTGGGGGCGTGTGTGTATAACCGGACTAGAATTACACCTCTGCTGTCCAGACTTTCTCTTGTCATTCTTTCCACCTTGAACCTCCATCCCCTTGACAACAGGCCATGACTCAGCAGTTGCTGCCTTTTGTTTTTACTCTTGTCTTATGTTCTAGCTTGTTCTCATTTTATGTCTTTTTTTTCCCCATCTGTGTCCATCAGACCCCTTCAGGCAGTGTGTCCATGTGAAAGCTTTCATTGTCCCTGAGACGCCATACTTCCTGCCTCTATCCTTCTCTCTAATGTCTTTCTCGATCCGATTCTGATATTTACCGTTCCCATAAAACGTGTCTTCTGCAGCTCTCTGCCTTCAGACAACAGTCCGTTTGCCCATGTCTGCCCCCGACTGCTGGCACAGGCAGCATTGCTTGAGCCTCTGTCAATGAGAGAGCTGTTTCTAGAGACAGGCCCCTATAAATGATTAATCGTTGAAAAGCTTTGCTCAGTGTCCCCGGGGAATGAGGCTTGCAAAGTAGGTAGAAGCCTGCTGCATGTGTTCCCTTTGCTCTGCTCTTCAGTGCTACAGATGTGTCCCTCCTCCTTTGCTTGCATTTCACACATAGGTGCTAACTCTTGCACATTCGCATCCGTGTGTTCACACACAGCCTGTATGAGCCTGTCTGGCTTGGCCGGCTCCATGGTTATTGGCATGATTAAGTTTTGAAGACTGAACTGTCTGGCTGGCTGTAGCCATTTCACAGGAACCTTAACTGCCTCCAATAAAGCTTTAATTTGATCCACTTGTTTTTAAAGGTCCATGAATAGGTTTTTCTTTTTTCTTGGTTTGTTGAGGTTGAGGCTTATCTCCATTATGTCAACATGTGCAACGTAAACATCACAGTGAAAAAAAGCTTCTTTTGACCTCCTGCTCTTGTTTTATTTACATTAAACTACAAAGTCACAGAATGCTTCTCTCAACCCACCCTCTCTGATTTGAGTTTAGGTGGCTAACCACCAAGCCACTGCACAAACACTTGCTGTCAACCCTGGCCACAATTCTCCCTTTCTCTTTCTCATCCAAACACTCTTTTATTCTCTCTCTCTCTCTCTCTCTCTCTCTCTCTCTCTCTCTCTCTCTCTCTCTCTCTCTCTCTCTTTTCTCTCTCTCTCTTTCTCTCTTTGCAACTCATCGATTTAACCCTACCTACAGTCTCTAACACACCCTTCTTCCCACACATCTCTTCACCACCCCCGGACCGACCACATCCACCAAACTCACTCCACAAGCATGCACAGAGGCGAGCGTTGGAGGCGTGCACTGCCCTCCTTTGGTCTCTTCCTACTCAAGTCCTGTAAAAACTCCAACTCTGCTTACTCTGGTTCTGATCAGACCAAACCCACCAGCCCCCACTATACACACACCCACACAAGAACCTCGAGGGGTCCACCTACTCTTAGCTGTCCTCCCACAGCGTCCCGAAAACAGAGCGTCCGTTCCCTGTTGCCTCCAGACCAGCAGGAATGTTTGGCTACCAATCCATCTAATGTTTTCAAGATGATTTTGACCGTTATAAGGAAATCCCCCCATTTAAGTAGCCATTTGAAATTCCTTCTGCTTTTTTACAGCACTGAAGTGTGCTCTGAGTCACTGGGTGAAAAGCGTAAGCTGGCTGTTCTGTCTCATCTACAGAGGCTTAACTCGCGCACCAGTGAGTATCGTAGTGCTTGAGCTGCTCGTCTTCAGGCCAGACTTTTGCTTTCTTTGAGACCCAAGAGTGCGAGGTTACGTGATTTACCGCTTCATTTTCAAACCATACATTTAGCACCTGTTTTGTGGAGAATCGCCAAGTGGGACAAAAGAGTTCTGTGACCCTTCCGACACTACAGGGATGTTTTTGCTTGGTGAGTCTCTCAGCCTTTATGGTCATTTTGCTCTTCATTTTCACCACCTCCTGAGTAGATTTCTCCCCTTGCTTCATTTAAGCAGGAGCCTGTGTGGCTGGCTTTGTGTGCCAAGATTGTGGAACCAAGACAATTGTTTCTCTTGGATCATGCCAGCATGATGAGAGCTTCCCAAAGCCTCCACCACATGTTAGTGACTGAGAGCTGACGAGGCCATATGTACATATTTTCCTCTGTACTCACTATTTGAAAATCTTAAATTGCATGTCTCCCACGTCTGGGAGGGTGTTTGAGAGAAAACGTGCCTGTGTGCTTAGAGTAGAGAGGAATTAGCTGGCGGGTTCAACTGTCACATCTGTCGTTTAGCTGCCTAGCTGTTTGTGTGGCATTCTTATTGGCTCCTTTTGTTGTTCGACTGTGCCAAGGTGGGTTTCCACTGCAGCAGTCAAGGCTGATATTTAGTTCTCTGTATTAGAGTAGTTACCTTTCTAAAAAGCAGAAACTCAGTAAATCAGTAAGCCAACCACAGGGAAAATTGCTGATTGATCAAAGGCAGAGCCCAAGAAACAAGCTTCACAGAATGAAGCTCAGTTACCTACCTGCATGTCGCTAACAAGCAATTACTAAAGTTTGTATAATGTTGGAACAGGTGCGCCATGGCGGACAAGGTAGAATCATTGTCAGCCGTTTATTTTTACACTAGTATTATATAAAAAAGTGTGTCAGGAGTGTATTTTGTACATGCTTTCAGTCTATGTAACTGCCGCTTTGCTGCGGGCAGTTGTTTAGATAGCTACATTGGTGTTAACCTCGTATTTATGCAACAAAGGAAAACAATCAAAACACAGTTTCAATAGTAGCAATTTCAGACTTATCTATATTCCCTTTCAATTCCAATGTGAGAATTCCCAAAATTTGACTCCCCTCTAGCAAGAATTGCCTTCGATTTTCTCGGATTTATACCAAAGAAAAACACCTTGACAATTCCAGCAGTGAAACTTTGTTACTTGGACTCTGCCTCTCGGTTTGTGTTTCTGTTATCACTTTTCAGCCAAGAAGTGCATAATGGCACAGTATGGTTATTAATTCAAATATGTATTTTAGTGCTGTCACTTGTATATTTCATAGGGCTTTTACTGAACACAAGAAGCAGCGGTTATCTTTGGCTTGCAGTAATAGCAGACAGGAGCCTGGTCCAAGTCTGTCGATATATTAATCTTAGTGCAGTGTTAAAATACAAAATGAGAAAATGAGAAAATATACATAAATAAAACCAGGAGCTGTGCCTTTCTTGTGACTGAATCGTAAATGCAGTTTATGCCTCACTGCAGAGGCTCTGCTAACATGTTACAGTACTATACAAACACAGTGAATAAGATTCTGTTTTCTGAACTCTCAGAGGTAAAAATATCAAATGTAAATATCAGCAAAATATAATAATTATTAAGTAGGATCAGGGTGATTCTGTGACTATTCTGTTATTCAAACACAAGATCTGGATTTACTGAGATGTCCCTGTTTGGTTTACTCACCAAATTTAGTATGGTTATTATAATAGCAGTATGGGTCACTTAAATATGGATTTGTTCAGTACCATGCTGTTCACTGGGAAAGTGTCATTTGAGGACATTTGCAATTTTTACTTCTTCAGTGTGTAATATGAATTTAGAGTCATTCACCATTGGTGGGGACAGATGTATGATTCTGTCAACACATTGCATTGTTTGTTACTGTCTCTTTAAGTTAACTGGTTATGCTCGCCAGACTCTCCTTACCCAAATCAAAGCGTACCCACTTTTAAAAAGATCAGGTCAGAATAAAACGGTGCTGTTAGCAATATTGTGTGCGCTAAACAAACCAGATCTACTTTGTAATCATGTGTCCGTTGATGCATTAGTCATTTTTGTCCTTCCTGTCCTCACATCAACCTCATAGTTGGTTTTCAGCTTGAAAACACATGTGAGCCCAGCTGTATGAAATAGTTGTAAACAAGAACGCTTGAAAAGACAGTATTAATTGTAGTTGTATGCGTTGTGTATAAAGGTGAGCAAAGACAAGCCCTAATCGAATCTCTGTTGCTTTAATCAGGGTGCACGTGAGGCACATTTCCTAAACGCCCACAAAAACGCTCTCTGATACCGATAAGGGCTGTATGCCAAAGCTGAAAATAAATGCAGACTGAGGAGAGAGAACACAGTGTAGGGGAAAACAGGCAGTTATGAGCACTGGCTTAGGCAACGCGAGTTTGCTGAAGCCCATATCATCCTTTTAATAAGCTGCTAAGCAAATAGTGGAGTGGGCCCTGTTTGTGTACTCGCACCTATACCTTGGCTTCATTTGGCTACGTGTTTTCTTTGGCTGCAGACCTTAACTTGTTACTTTTGCTTCACTTTCGTCTGTGTGGGTGTGATCAAATTATTGTAGAACTAGCACAGGCAGGAGGAGGGAGAGTATTGTGGGAGAGGATGCGATGATGTGGCTGCTTATAACACCTGTTTACTGCGTTAAGTGTGAGAGAGAGAGAGAGAGAGAGAGAGAGAGAGAGAGAGAGAGAGAGAGAGAAAGAGAGAGAGAGAGAGAGAGAGAGCATGAAAACGAGTGTCAGAGAAGACAGATGTAGAGATTAAATGTGGTAAAAATGGCTTGAGTGGTGAAATAAAAATTGGGTGAAGAGTGGAGATGGACAGGAAAGAACTCATGCTGGACTAACTATCACAATGGTTAGTATATGTGTTAGTCTGCTGATGCCTGTGGAGTCAATGTCCTTAAAAAGAGGGCTACTTAAAGTGGATGTTGGCATGGGTAGTTTATTTTATTTTTGGAAGTGATCATTCTCTGTAGTCAAATGCACTGTACATAGCAAAAGATGCTCAATCACAAAAACTGCGCTCTGTGAATTATTTTCACATCGCAACAGCACAATGTTTTTTTTTTTTTTGGATGAAATGTAATTCCTTTATAGAAACAAAGACATTCAAATGTTATGAAATATTCAGAACGGGTAAACATGACCAGTTGGAGGCACATATTTGGCCTTCAACATTGCACATACTCGGGAAAGTACACCTAGTGACTAAAGAATGAAACATTTTAATGCAATTGTGTCAAAATGTGCATGTGTTTACAGGTGAAAAAGTCATAGCATTTTCAATATCATTTTAAGAGTGATATTCATTCATTCATTCATTTTCTCCCGCTTATCCGTAATTCGGGTCGCGGGGGCAGCAGTCTAAGCAGGCCCCCGCCTTCGACTGCTGCCCAATCCTCACAGCACCGTCCCTTACGGTCCCTCCTGCAGGTGGTGAGCCCACGGGAAGAAGAGTGATATTGAGTTATTTTAAAAGATGGTAGGCTTATTTGTGTTTTGTTTTCCAGAAATATATTTACATGGCCCTTTGCAAAATTTATGCATTACATCAGTCAATCTTAACAAGATCTTATGGAGGTGAACCAATACAAGTGACCAAGTAGAAAAGGAGAAAATTTCGAGAACTGAGGAAAAACATGTTAAACATTAAAAATGTCAAAACTGCACATTCCTGCCCCATGTCGACTGGAGTTACACCAGCCAACTGCAAGCGTCTTCTGTATGTAAGAAGGCAGTTAACACTTTCTGCAGAAATATGTTAAACTTTCCTTTGACCTCGGTTGCACAGCTGCTCGAAAGATGTAGAGGCTGATGCACAACACATTCATATGCTTTGGCTTGCATCCTCCCTGTTTGGAAGCTGTCATGCAACACAGGATAATGAGCTAGTGGGTGGAGACGGAGAACTCCCTAATTTGAAGAAAACTAAAATACAGGAGAAATGAAATGTGTAAACCTTCTTATGATGTTCTCAGGGGGAAAAAAATAACTTTTAAAATCGTTTCATCCTGATTAATAAGCCCATCCATTACCAAATGGCCAAATGCATAGTTTATGTAAACAAAGGACATATATGTTGATAAATATTCAGCAGCATGCTAGGGTTTTGACGTTGGGAAATGGATCTCAGGTGTCAGAAGAGTGTACAGGGGTAATGGGAACACAGTTTAAGCCTTGCTTAATCAGTATGTTTTTCTTGGTTGTGCCCAAAACACATAATGGACAATCAGCGGGCAGTTTACAGAGGTGCTGTTCTGAATGGTCAATTACTCATCATTGTCTACTTAAACACATACTGGAGTGGGTGCAAAACAGATTGCAGCACTGCTACATTTATTACAAGGCCGAGGCACACAGAAACCCATTGAGATTGGAACGAGCACTCTCTGGGCCTTTGGGTAATGTAGTCTATACATCTTAGTGTCATTCTGTATAATTAAGACAAAGTGTTTACCTGCTTGAAATTGAGGCCATGATTATGTTTGTCTGACTGGAGCTGTGCGGCTCAAAATGTAAGGTCGGAGCGCTGCAAGATTGTACTTATAAAGTGTCGATCAGTTGCGCTGTTCTTAAAGAATACGTTTGTTCATTAAATGTTCAAGGATGAGAGAGTGCAAAATGTGAGTGTGAGGAAGAAAGAGGGGTTAGATGGAAAATTCCTAAAGGACAACAAATGGTATGGCAAAGGAAAAGATAAGAAATAGAGAAATGGAGCAGGGTTCAGGGAGAGATTGAGGGCGTGAGAATGAGAGATTGAAAAAAAAAAGATAATGGACAGAGAGCAAGAAGAGAGAGAGAGAGAGAGAGAGAGAGAGAGAGAGAGAGAGAGAGAGAGAATTAGAAAAGGAACACAAGGGAGTATGTGAGAGGGAAGGAGACAGAGAGTGTGCATTCAGCTGTGAGATAAGATGTCTGTCCAGTCAAGTGTAAGGAAAGCAGGCTTGGCCCATATGTCTATGGACTGCTGTAGCTATGTATAACCGGTATTTTATAATTTATAATAATTTAAAATATATTTAGAATATGCACCCAAAAAATCTGAATGAACAACAGAAAAAAAAAGTCTATATTCTGCAATATTGTATTCAGGGCTGCAGTTATCGATTATTTCTCGCAATGTCAGAAATGTGTGAAATAAAATCATTAAAAATGTAGTAATTGCTTGTTACCGACATTTTTTTTTATGCCTGTCAAGAGCGCTCCAGAGTTTAGCGGGTGGCGCGTCAGCAATAATGGTCTGTGGGACAACTCAGTGCTCTGTGTGTAGTTAAATGGAATAAACGAAGCATCAAGGAAAATAATTAGCATTTTTGTATTTGAATTACTTGAGTTACTTAAGGAATTGTTTCAGCCCTAATTGTATTTTTTAATTCGGTGCACTTGGTCTTTTGATGCTCCTTTTATTTTGTTCTGTCATTGCATTTCTTACTCATTGATTCCTTTAAGTGATTTCTTCTTAATAAAATTCCCTTCAATGGGAACACAACAGGGTACAAGGAAGAAATATACCACAATTAGGATGCTAGTCTATTACAGGACACTACACAGCACACAGCAGTTCATACCTGTGCAGTTTTAAGTTTTAAGTAATGATTTTATCTGCTGATATGTTTTTGGGAAGTTAAAGGAAACCTGGGCATTCATGGATTATTTATGTAAAACTCCACATAGAGTTTATGATCAATCCCCAGACTCTGAACTTGCCACTAACTCTACCTACTGTGTCATAGTGCTACACATCTCAAGTGAAAATTTCCCTACAATTTGCTAAATATGTGTATGATTGGATCACTCTTAGTATGAAAAGTTGTCCAGATGTTGGTCTATATTCAGAGTTTTAAAGCATTGTGCCAGGTGTTGTTGCAGATGGCAAACCAAACAGAAAATGAATTCATATGCCCTATGCACCATCACAATGGCTGCCCAAAGTCTCATAGGTCTAAAGCTTTTTTTTTCTCACTCTCTTCCTTTTGTTTCATTTCCTATTCCCTGTGTGGATACAGGCAGTGGACTGATGGGCAACTCCTCTGCCTCATTTATGGGGACATTTCTGGCCAGCAGCCTGGGTTCTTCTCCCTCACATCCACCTCACCCTTCCAGACCTCCGTCCTCACCATCTTCTCCTCCATGCCGTGGAGGGCCACACTCCACCGCTTCCCAGATCTGGTTTCCACACTCACATGAAGGTAAGTCAGTCCCTACCCCACTTGTCCTGTGTGGCTGTGCATGCCAATATACTATTGTATGTATGTGTGTGTGTGAGAAAGAGAGTTCATGTGTTTGGAAAGTCTGTATGCCTGCTGGTTTTCTCATTGAGTTTACAGTCCAAGTAGGTCTTTCTGGTTCCCACTGTCTTCAGTGCCCCACCCTAGTGGTTTTCCAGATTGTGACAAGAGGGCAAAAGGTCATACAAAAGAATCTTGTGGTCGTTTGTACACGTCAGCAAGAATGCCATTTTTACCCAAACACACACACACACACACACACACACACACACACACACACACACACACACACACACACACACACACCCCTCAGGCAGTAAAATGCTACAAAGTCCACAGTGGTTGCAGCTGTCATCTGAAAGACAATGTGGCTTTTCCCATCCTGCTCTGCCTCTCACTTTCGACTAAGCTCTTCATGACCAATGGTCTACTTTTTCCTTCCTTTTACTCGGATTTTCTCCATCAAAGCATGACTTAGATGATGATAGATAGATGACAGATTCGAAAAAACTTCTAGAAGCACAAAGACAAGAATACAGAGTTGTCTAGACATGCCAAGGTGTTGGACCTAATTGACACAGGCAGGTGGCTAGGCTGCATTTTAATCTGCAAAATTCTCATAAGCCACTATAATCTTATTCTTTTGTCATTGAATAATTTGGAACTTCATGGTTGTCATGCCTTCAATTTATGTTACCAACCAAATTTTTTTTTGCCTTCCAGGTATACACAGTATCACAATGTCTTCCATATTATTATTAAGTTTCTACTACAGATCTTTAATGAACAGCAGTTATGGACAGTATCTGTCAAATAGAATTACTTTTATAAAGCTTAAATGTTTATCATTACAGTGGAACCTCGATATCCGCGACCTTGACACTTGCGACCTCGATAGTTTGCGACTTTTCCTTTCGACCCGGACTAAGCGTAAGAGTAGGAAGCTGTGAGTGGCTCAAAAGTTCAGAGTAAAATTCCAAAAAAGAGTTTGGACTAATTAATTACATAATGTTTAAAAAACTATTTTATTATTGTATTATTCATTTAAAATAGTAAATAAAACATTTATGACAAGTAATTCACAATTTTTGTTGAGTTTACCGTACAGTACATGTACAATTCCTCTTGAAAAAGGAACCATCAAAAGGAAAGAGTCAAAACCTCGCGATTTTTTGGGGTCATAGAACGTAACCCCCACAAGTAACGAGGTTGCCCTGCTTCCCTAGAAGTGTGCACTGGTGAAAAGAGTTGGTCTAGGGAAGTGAATGGTCACATAGCCAGCAAAAGCACTGCTAGCATTAGAGACATTCTCCCTATCAGAACTCTTTGCTAATTTGCTTAAAAAAACCTCAGCCATGTGAATACTTTCCACCTGCTAGAATGACTTGGGTAGAAAAACAGTCATGCTATCAATGTCAGTCATCTTCTCTAAAGAAATGGCACGTTAATAAAAAAAGGCAATGATAGTAGGGACGTTACTAAAAGTAATAAGGATGATTATGAGCAGGATTATTATGATGGGCTATTATCTCTATTGCAGTTTAATTGTGTAGAACACCGAGGGAGCATGATTGAATCCCAGCCCTTCATCAGCTGCGTTCAGATTTCTCCCTCTTTAAGTTAATTGCATATTGTCTTTTCTCCGGTTTCCATCGAAAGCGAGTCATCAAAAAGAGGGGCACAATTACCCAGCCTGTCCTCTGCTCCATGGGTGCCTACAGTCTCCCGCCAGCAGCATTGGTGTGCGAGTGTGTGTAATTGTCTCTGCCTATTGCATTTATGCGACTTTTTGAGATATGAAAGTTCCTTTAAATAGTTTATCCCTTCACATCAATCTTGCATCCCCACTTTGCTTTGTCACTAATGTAAAATTGGACGGTCTAATTCTAAAGATATTTAACCTTTTTAAAACTATACTATGCTTATACCATCTATACTAATCAGTCTGATGGCACTCATCATCCAAAACCATGTGTATAGTTGGCAAATCTTTGGGTCAATGTACCTGTTTAGAAAAGTGCCATTATGGAAGTGCACTCTATGCAAGTAAGAGTAGAGTGGGTAGGTGGATAAGTCTATAATACCTGCATGGCTGTAATTCACCTTTAATAGATAATAATAGATTTATAATGTATTTCTTACTCAAAACCGGAAGGTTATCGTCATTCCATTTGTAATTTTATACAAACCAGTAAGTAAAATATGCATGTTATGGTTTGTGATGGACTGGTGTGTATTTCCACCTTATGGTCCGTGTTTCCAGCATAGGCTCAGAAATCATTCATTTGTTGGAATGGCCAACAGCATCATAAGCAATGATTTTTCAAATATTTGTTTCATTCTTCTTTGCTGGCTTTTCCTTACATATAAATTTTACTATGCCTTCATTAACTATGACTTTTTTTTTCGCTTCTCTTCTTGCTAATTAAAATACATGAAATTCCCAAATAAACATGTATGCATAAAGGCTTTTTTTCCCCAGCTAGTACAGCAACACTACACTGTTCTTTTTCTTTTCCCTGTCTTGTCCAAGTTGGCATATGAGGCTGTATTAACTTTACAGTGACAAATGAATCAAATGTTATAAATAGGCTTATGACAGCAACAACACGGGGCCTGGCAAATTGAGTCTATAAACACACACTATATTCGATTTCTTGAAAAGGAAGAAATTAAACTCAGGAAAAAACTCAGGGCTGGAAGCCTGGTGGCTGTTGTCCAAATTATGACTTTAACTATGCCAAATCCAGGGTCTGACAATTTCTTTATCTTGTGCCCCCAGCTCATTCCCTTTTCCCACCTTCCATGGCTTACACATGTCTCTTGTCAGTTCCCTGTACACAAGCATGTCTTTAGTGCCTTTTTCCACTAATTCGTCCACTATTCTTTGTGCAATAATCACAGGGAACGATATTTTAAAAATGTTCTCCTCTGCTTTGCAAGCATCGCTGTGTCACGTTTTTTCAATTAGTAGCCTTGACAAGCAGTTCTACATGTCCTTCCTCTTTTTTTTTATTTGCTGTCACTTCTTTTGCTAAGTCTCTCCATTGTCTCAAATGCATTTTACTCTAGCCTTTTTACAGTTGAAAGCTTCTATTTGGTGGCATATATGGAGATTGGAAGAGACATAAGCTGTCCACTGGGTGAAGGTGAATTGAATAGAAAAATATCTCATATACGGACTAGTGCCTGACCAATATTTCATTTGACTCCAATAATATCTCTTAGTGAAACTTTAGTGAAACCGCAATACTATATGTGAATCTGTTTTTCAGGAAATGGTGGTTAGTATAACTTACTATGTGTGTGTGTGTGTGTGTGTGTGTGTGTGTGTGTGTGTGTGTGTGTGTGTGTGTGTGTAAATAGACACTTCAGACATAGGCATAAATTGAAGGATTAAATAGACAAAATACACAAACCATACAGAATGACTCAACTGCTAACCGAGTCATTCACATGTATTAGCAGTCTCAAACTGTATTTGTCTCTTTTAACTACCTAAATAAATAAAACCTAATACAGCTTTATTTTTTTGCTGGATTTTACATGATCTTTCCTGTACAACATGGAAAGTCTTGAGGTAAAACATTATATATTCTACCTCGTTCCGTTCTCAACTATTGTCTGGTTACTTGCTGAGATGTAGAGGAAAAAATGATATTCCTATAAGTGCATTGCAAATTTGTCTACACCCGTGAGGTCTGATTAAGTTTATGGTTTGAGCATTTAGTGTATGAATCAATGTTGTAGTTTATGATGAATATTTAAAATCATACAAAACAGTTTGGCACTTTTGTCACCTTTCTTCAATGCTTTTACACTGTATATAAATAACATAAAATATATACTACTAAATGTAACCCGTTCTGGAGTGTGTACTTGTTAGATGTTTGTTTACACATTGTTATACATTTTTTTTATTTCAAATCTTTTCTACATTTCTTCTGTTTATTCGAGTTCGATAGAAGCACTATAGCAATTTAACCAAAATTATATGGAGGATTTTGGGTAGTATTTTTAGCTCTTTAGAAAGATTTCAGCTCTAGCAAGTTTAATTTGTCTGTTGGATTCTCCTTCTTTCTATTGGGTAAAAAGCTTAGTATACCATTATTCCCCTCCACAGGTGCTGGAAAGTCTGAATAGGACAGCAGATCTGCTAAATTTGGTTTTTGACATTAGAAAGCATGCTCATCTTTAAACAGGCATGCCTGGCTGGCATTGCTTTTCAGCACTCTGCAGTATAGATAGCCAACATTAGTTTGCACGTACGTTTTCTTCTCACAGCCCAAATAACAACAGACTGAGCCGCTGTGCCACCCCAAGGCTTCCTATACTCCACATCCTGTGATGCCCCTGCCCAGCAATGAACAGCTTCCTGCTATTGCTTACAGCCAGACTACTCTGTGAAATGGGGATTACTATACCAAGTGAGGGGGGGTGGGGAACGCATTCACACAGTCAGCAAGGCTAGCTAGATAATTGTTTTTGATCCTTTTGCAACAGAATAGTAGAAACGTCTTGTTTAAACAAAGAGCATTTTTCCCCCATAGCCTTTAAGTCCTAAACAAATTGCTTTTAATGACAGTGCTTATTAATGCTGACAGTCAGTCTAGGAGAAATATGTATTTATTTATCATTTGTGACAGTTCAGACCAGGACTGTCTGGATGTGCTGCCTACTTCTTCTGTGATTTGCCAGTACTGATGTATGAAGTTTGTAAAAAAAAAAAAAAAAAAAGGCAAGAGCTGTAACTGTAATGAAACATGCCAAGGAAGAGATTGTTCATACCTGTTAAGCAGTAGTGTCATTACAAATGGACATTATTATTATTATTATTATTTCATCAATTGAGTATTGGAAAATAGTTTGACGCATAATTTAATTTTGTAAAATAGAGATGAAAAATGTTCACACACACCTGTTCCAATTTATGTAAAAAAAATGAAACTAAAATAAATCTTCTCAGATTCCAACAATGAAGTGATTTTGATTAACCACAAATGAGGATCAGCTGTTGTTGTTAATGCCTTGACATAATTTTGGTTTTATCTGACTGCTAAAGCCATGGATCCACATAGATTTTGCAAATCATTTATGGGATCTCATTGTCGAAATTTATTCATTAGGAGGAGGGTAAAAAATAATTTTGAAACACATTAGCGATGTCATAGATTAATGTGAATGCCACCACCAACAAGTAAAGAAAATAAGGCACCGCTGCGACACTGCCAAGAATGGTAGCGCCCCTTAAAATCTAAAGTAAGGACAAGATGAAAACTTATCAGGTAGGCTGCCAAGACACCTACAATAACATTAAAGGAGCTGCAGTAATATCTGGCTAGTACTGTTTACTGTCTGCTTGTGCCAACAATCTCATGTTTTCAGCTGGGACTGAAGCTCTAGTCAAGACCGAAGGAAAAATCGATAGCTTTAAATACCAATATATGTTAGTAAAAAACCTGCAGGCCAAATTTTCACATGAAAATGACATAATAAACAAACCATTAATAGCCAAAGAATGGTTTGAGAATTTGATCAGCGTTTTAAAATGGCCCATCAGATCCCATATTTAAATGCAAAACCCGTGGAATGATTTGAAGAGTTCACACAAGCACTCCACACAAAATATGTGTTGTTAATAAACTCTTGTGTTAATAAACTCTTGGTTTTTGTAGCGTAGTAAATGAAAATGTTATTTATATTGTTATAAATTCTGATTACTTTTCTGATATCTTTTTTGATTATAGTGTTGGTTTCTGTTTGTAATTTCAGGGTTTCCTTTATAGGTTTAATAATAACACATTTTACAGAAATGTGTTTAAGTAAAAAAAAATGGAGATTGACTCCCATGCCATAGGTACTCTATAGACTATTAATTTCTCTATTTAGTGTTTCCCTTTTTTTTGGGATGGATGTTGTTAATGAACAGTAGATAGTTATTGTGTACTCTTTTGTACTATGTTACGTAAATGTTCAAAGAGAATCTGCTTCTTGATTTATAAGAGATATATTATTGTTGTAATATATATAAATCACGAAATAAGAAACATTTTTTCACACCACTGTACATGAGTTGCAATGCTCTGTGTATGCACAAATATAAAATCCTGCATTTTAGGTTGAATACTACAGTTCTGGGGCCCCACCACAGGACAAAATTAAATTGACTGCAGACAGTAAATCCATCATAAGTGATGAAAGGTTTAGAGGCATCCAAAAAGAAAAATCATATTTTAAAGTAAATCTTTTAAGGGTCCTCACTTTGATAATTGATGGGCTATATATTTGATTTTCATTGCAAAAATATATATTACTTCTATAAAGGTATTAAAATCGAAGTTCAGTCATTTGGAGTATATACAATAATATTTTGTAGATATAATCATCATTTAATGTAATATAACTGCATATTTCTGGATCAACCTAATGTTAGAGGATAAAATATAATGAATATTCTTTCAGTTCTTTTTTTCTATTCTATTGCTATACTTCATATAATAACAGTGAATATGAAATATCGCTATCTTCGCCAAAGCTATTTTTGGACCTAATGGGTGATGGAGATTTATGGAGGAACGGATTAACTGGGTTAATTATCTGACTTTGTCATGCATCTGGTAAATTAGGAATCATCTGCTTCTTAAAATTCTGCCTCAGTTTGCAATATATTTGATCTGGAAAAAAAGATCAGTTCCTACAGCCTTTAAAAATGTCCTCCTAAAAGATCACATTTGACATTACATTCTAAAAGTAGTCTGGTCACAAAATATCACTTACATTTGTGAAGGATTTCACAACCATATTTCATTCTTTCTGTGTTTAACCAGGCTTTAAAAGGCACCATACATATTTTGGTCAGAGGTTGGAAAGTTGAGCAACTTTCCTTGTTAAGCTCTAGGATTTACTTCTAGCATAGCTTTTGCCCGAAAGCATTGGACAGAACTGAATCAACAAATGCCAAACAAGAATCAAACAAGAACTCTGTTGTCTCACATGTTGTCTTTGTTAACAAATAGCCAAAAATGTATCTGTCATAAAGTTAAATGCACAAACACAACAGGTTCGGGAAAGGTCTGACCAGCTCCTTCGAATAAATGGATTCAAACATTTTGTCTGTTGAGTAAGAACACATCTCTATTTAGCTTATATAAAAAAAATTTAATAAATAACAAAAATTCTTTCTGTGAATTTCCTCCTCTTACCAGTGATTAGGTTAGGTTGATCAGTGGCTATTGGTGCTAAAATTGTATAAACATGGAAATTTGACAGCATGAAAAGAATGGTTTCTTCAGGGGTCATTAAAGTTCAGCAGGTGTACTTGTTGCCATTTAATTTTTTCTTCAGTCAGAGACTCAATGCTGATGAACTGAATAGCTCAGTAAGAACTATGTGTGACACAATTTTAGCAAGATAAGAATAAGAAATGGCAACAATGATATTTGATAGTTGTAGTTAATGGTGCACACTTGATGTAATAAACTAATGAAAAGATTAAATTATTTACAGAAGTTTTACAGATAAATGGAGCTATGCTTTTTTCTCCTTTTATGCATAGTTATCTTTGTTTACATTTCTTCCTTGCTCTGCCTGACTTTCTCTTTATCTCTTTCTGTTGTATGTTTTTTTTCTTCCTTTCTCTCAGCACCCCCAGGGTACCCCCGCTTTTCAGGAAGTCTGGCTCATACATTCCTTCCTATAAGTCATTTGGATCACCATGCCAACAGTGGGGTTCTCTATGGTCAGCACCATTTCTATGACACCCAAAAAGGTTAGCAAAGCATGCAACATTTTATATTATAGCATATTTTTTATCTGTTTATATACTTCAATTAAATAAATATTTTTTTTTTTTATTAAATTTAAAAAAAAAACCTTTGGAAAGCTGAAATCCTTTGGAAAGCTAGCACTGCTATTAATTATTTAGTAAATAGTTAATGGTCTTGTTTTATCATTCTCTCAGAAAACTTCTACTTAAGAAGCCTTCCATCCCAACCCCCACTTATTTCAGCCAATCACAACATTCCACCCATGTCAAGGACAGAGCCAGGCAACACCCAAGGCTCTTGCAGTAGAGACACAGGAAGTGTTGTCAACTTGCAAAAGGGTCTAAAGGAAGCCAGTATTGACAAAGGCATGGTCTCAGGTACAAAGGACAAAGAAAGGTCAAGCGGTAAGCATGAGCCTAAAGATCGCCACCCCCACAACCAACATTCACAATCCCAGCATCTCCAGTCACACCAGTCTCAACACCATTCTCAGCTCCCTTCCACGATGGACACCATGAATGGTATGGAGCGGCACAAGGCGTCTTTACTTATGGAGTACAAGGACCATTCACAGAGCATGGGTAAGCCTCTTAGTGCCTGTCTGCTTAATGGAAAGATGCAAAATGGAGACTCTCGGCGTGGTGTTGGGTCCAAAGTATCTATGACAAGCTGTGGAGGAGAAGGCATGGGCAGGGGTCCTGGAGACTCAACAAATACACATGCCAGACACATAATTAACAACAATACTGGCCGTTGCACAAAAGAAGCTGTAAGTGGGGAGATGCGGATCAGCGAGCAACCCCTCCCTGATTGTGTGGAGAGGGGTCAGGTGCTACACCAATCTTTGTCATACTCTGTGCCTCCTCCTTTGTCCATGGCTTCAGCAACTGGTGGTGGTCATCCAGGCAGCTTTCACTGTTTACAGCTCCATCCTAGTCATCAGCATCATACCCAGCACCCACACCACAGCCACCACTCCCACCATCACCCAGATTTTTTCTGCCCTCCTCCCCCTGCCCCGATCACCAATCCTACTTTACATGAAAAAGGTGTCTGCAGCAATGGAACAAGAGAACCTAAAGCAACCAGACCCACATTTGTACCATCTGTAGGACATCTTGGGGAAAAAGCTGGAGGCCTTTTTCAACTGGGAAACCCTGAATGCCAAGGGGTAACTGGTGGGGGAAGCAGTACCAAAGAAAAGGCAATGGAAAAGGCAAGTGGGGGTGTGGGGCATCCAGGGAACTGGCACAGAAAACAACAGGAGCACCAACAACAACAACAACCTCCTCCACAAAAGCAGCATCCCTACAGAAAAGCAGAAAAAGCCCCTGACTGGATGCATAACAATGATCAATTGCAACAACAGCAGCAGAACCATCTTCAGCAACACCAGGCTGTGCGGTCTCATAGTGCAGACTGTATCAATAGCATGGACACAGATGTTTATAGATCAGCTCTTACACAGGAACCCAAAACTGGCCACCTCTTAACTCACCTTAGTAATGTTAACACACATTCCTATCAGGATTGCTCACATTCTAGATCAACTCCTAACTCCTCACCCCTTGCTAAGACCCTGTCTCAGCAAGGACCTGGTTCTGGAGGTGGGAGTTGCTCCATGCAGAGAGAAGGCCAAAAGGTTGCCCGTATCCGGCACCAACAGCATGGCAGAACGAGTTCAAGTGCTTCCTCAGCAGAGCTGGGCCAGACCAGTAGCAGTCAAGAGATGAAGCAGAAAATTGATATGTCTTCATACGCTTATAATAACAGTGGGCAGCATCATTCACATCAGCAATCACCTGTGCCACCATGGGCAATGCACCCCCATCATGTCCACCTGGAGGATGATCAACGCAGAGCTTATATGGAGCCTGTCAGTGGAGCTGCCAATAGGAGGCAGCAGCCCCATCAACACCAGTCAGGTGGAATGGGACCCCCACCTGCTCCTGCACAGAACCAGCAGGAGATTTTGGGCCCACAGGCAGAGGGTAGTGCAATGAAAAACCTTCTGAAGTATAGCAACCAGCAGCAGCCTCTCCTTCTGTCCCAGAAAACCCCATTTGGGGGACTGGGAAGCCTTAAAACAGGACCTAACAGCACCAACTGCACCTTACAAACTGGCAAAACAACTCTGCCTTCTAGAAAAGTCATAACCAACGATAACGAAAGGCATGACTGTGGAGGACGGAGCAGAGAGATAGGAGAGGTGGCTCATGGGGAGGGGGAAGTCCGGCAACCCCCTGTGGGTATTGCAGTTGCTGTGGCACGGCAGAAAGAACCAATCTGCAGACCGCCTGACAACCATCCGAACAGCTGCCAGGGGCGGGTCCACTCTGGCATGAAAGGTGAGCGTAGCTTTTAACCTCTTAGACACTGAATAAACAAACAGAAAAGCAAGCATTCCTCCTTAATGTTGTGTGATCTTTTTGGTGAAAAATACACAGAATGCCTTTCTAAGCCTAAAGTAGAAATGCTTGCACAGAGAAAGAGAGTGCATACAAATGCTGCTGTGCAGCTGTTATTTTACGCACTGTTATCTCACATATTATAATTAAAAAGGCACGTTAAAATAAAATATACATTTTCTTAGGTATCTCGCGGCCCATGTATCCACCGGACTCATCTAGAGAGGAGGACAGAAAAAGAATGAGTGGGGAGCACATGGGGGTCACTGGGGGTCATCCATGCCTAAACAGAGAACGAGAAACTTTTATCAGGTAAATAATCCCTTTATGAAACAAGGTCTCTCTCACACATACATGTTAACATTTTTATCACTTGCAAAGCTACTTCTCCTTTAACTGCTGGTAATTTTTAGGGACAACAAAGAAAGAGTAGAATTTGCAAGGATCCATCCCTCCAATAGCTGCCGTGGTGACCTCACCTCTCATTTGATGGTGCCTAGTGGCACTTCCCTGCAGTCGGGCCAGTTGGGAGACCCTGCTGCACATTCCCACTCTGCGCACCACCATTGGATGCCCCGCACAGCAAGTCCCTCCCTCTGGATGACAGGTCATTCCTATGGTGTGTAATTAAAGGAAAACATTTAAAAAAAATATCAAATCAGGCATGAAGCCTAATGAAAGTTTGTATTTATTTATTTATTTTTAAATACCACAAAAATCTAAGAGTCAAATAATGAATTATATTAATGACAGATACATGTTTTCTTTACCATTTGGTATACCGTCATGACTAGATGACAGTGGAAAACATGGATGTAAATTAGCATACTATGTATTAAAATCTTTCTGCTATCCATTTATTCTCAGGTATAGGCCATACTGGTCTCCATCAGAATCTTCCTCCAGGGTTCTCTGCAACTATGCCTGCTCCCCTCCAGCCTGTACTTCCCCTGCCCCAGGACCCTTCCGCCCAGCTGGTGGTTTTACCTTCTGAGCCTACTGCCCATCCAGCCACTCATCACTTGGGTATGATGAAGTCTTTTTGCATCTTTACTTATTTTATGCTCTCTGCAACTCTGTTTCTTGTTATTAATTTGGCTATGACTAATATTAGGTTAAAGACTTCAAGAGTATGAAGTGAAGTCACTTATGTTGTGTTTCTGTTTAGCTACTGGCCTGTGCATAATGCGATTTATTATGGACAGGTCATCCCCATTTCCATTGGGGTTGGTTTTCTGCATTGTCAGGATGCTTTAGCCTTTCCTAGATCTATACATAAATGCCACTTCTGTGA
This sequence comes from Silurus aristotelis, assembly GCF_946808225.1. Classification (NCBI taxonomy): domain Eukaryota; kingdom Metazoa; phylum Chordata; class Actinopteri; order Siluriformes; family Siluridae; genus Silurus; species Silurus aristotelis. The sequence continues at coordinate 15,347,863 of NC_139590.1, read as the reverse complement.
TAACACAAAGTTTCTCTAGCCCCTCTAGTATACACATGCCTCTTTGCTGCAAACAGGCTGTGAAATTTAATTAGCTTTCCATTCTTGACAGAGCTTGCTTCCTTCCGTTCTCTGTTGGAGTCTAAGTCTAAGTCGGGATATGCATCCACAAAAGTTTTCCCTTGGGTAACATTATCCGAGCGGGGTAACATTTTAGAACAACGTCCATGGTGCATCAGGACGGGTGGGAATTTTGGTAGAGGTATTGAGCAGGGAGGGTTAGCCTCAATGTGTACAGTTTAATACGATTAGTGTGAAAATATGGGGAAGAAGGAACAGCATTGGTCTTTCGGAGGTGTGTCATATTAATAATGCATAGTTGTTGCTTCCTTGTTAATCCACTCAGCAGAGGCCCTAAGAGCAGCACAATCATGGGAACTAGGTATTTTTTACGATTTTAAGGCTTCAGTTAGCCCCACCGTTGTTATTGGAGATTTTTTGATTTTTTTTAGGACATGCCTTTTTTCTTAGCTCAGACTGACCAATTTCGAAGCTAAATCTTATGCTGGACTGGAATAAATTTCCGCATTTTATCCATCATCATCATCACCACATAAAAACAGTTTTTTTTTTGGATTATACAAACTGATTTAGAACAAAGCGTATTACATTTACATTTTATGGTATTTACCAGAAGCCCATCTACATAGCGACTTACATTTATCTCATTTATACAGCTAAGCAGCTAAGGGTTTAAGGGCCTTGCTTAAGGGCCCACAAGTGGCAGCATTTGAACTCGCGACCTTCAGATCGAAAGTCCAATGCCGAAACCACTTACATCTATATATCAGCATGTATGTGAGAAATAGAGAAATGTGGGCGTATGTTTGGTTTAACAGTCCTGCTTTCAGTGCTCTGAATGTTGAGGCTGTGGTACAATAAGAGAGCACTGTATTTTAACTTGTGCTTCTTTGAGCAGGTACTTGTGTAAGTAAATTTGACATTTTTGATTGATTTCCGTATGTACCAAAATAAAATTATTGCAAAAATTGTTCGCCCCTTTCTCTCACTTTTGTTAGATGTGATGGAGCAGCCGGGTCTGTGGCCCCCAGTGTACAGGGCCCGAGGGCCTCCCTCCCACATGCAGCATCCCGCTGTGTACTCTCGCTCCCAGTTTCTACGGCAACCAGAACTGTATGCACTCCAGCAACATCAGCAACTGCAGCATCAGCAACACCCTGGCCATCAGCAGCCTCCTCAACCACCACAGCAACATAGAGGAGCACACAGCATTGAGATTCAGCACAGAAATACTCACAACCAGGCATGTAGTTTGTACCTATACTGCAAGGGTTGTATAGCAAATAAGCAGAAGCCAAATAAATTGGCCATGTAAGATAATATACAAAACCTTCTTCACACACATTAAAGGGGTCTCAGTATTTATACAATATCACTATATGAAAAATCTTAAATCATGATCATTTAGGATAACACTTACCAGACATGCGCACAACACATGTGCAATACAATATATACATTGAAATAAACTCTTAATTTAACTAATATATTAAACTAGTATATTTGACTAATGCAAAATACATTCATTGGCATTTAATTTTGATTGTTGTTAGGATTCTTTAAGCTGGATTTTGCCAACATGCCTCCACAAAATACACTGCACATCAACTGTTTTTGTACAGAGGGGGTTATACCTTATTTAAACAATACTCCCCATTAATCCACATTGCTATAACATTGCATTGCTGTTATAGCCCCCATTGGCTATAAAATAATACTGCATACTATTGCACATTATAAGGATGTTTCCCACTGCTAGAAATGGTACAGTACAGCATTTGGGGACTATGTATTATAGCATTACACTTAAAATCTAAACACATTTTGGTCCAAGTGCAGCAATGCACAGGCATTAGGCTGATACTGGTTTCATTGGCACCCATTAATACATTTCTCAGCCTTTTTTGTTAGCCAAACAAGATTTAGATAGAAATATAGATTAAAAAGCTCTTAATGAATTAATTTTGCTTCAATTTGCAACTATTCATTTCAGATGCAGAAGAAACCTGAGGACCATGGAGCATGTGGCATGGAGTTACAGGATATCCTGTCTGAGTCCAGGAACCACAAAGCTACCAAGTCTTATACCTATGGATCTACAAACCGTGCTTCATCACCTCCTAGGGCCTCTGCTGCACACATGTCACCTTGCTGTCAGTCACCATGTATGCATCCTCATCCGAAAAGCACCCCCTCCACCCCCTGCCCTGTCCCTAGTCCTGCCGCTACTGTGCCCTGCTCTCCTGCTATTAGCCCTGCTCCGTCACAATTACCCAATATAACAGAAAACCAGGACAAGAGAACAAAGGGCCAGCCACCACAAGACTACCCTCAGTCTATGGAACCAGGTAAGACTGTCTAATGTACATAATTTTTCATCTTGGATACAGTTCGATAAAGTTGTACATAATGTTTAGAGCATCTGAGTGGGCTCTGATGTTTAGAGCATCTGAGTGGGCTCTGGTGTGTCTGCATATTTTGGGCCTGTGTAGAGATAGTGGTAACAAATAGTTTTGCCTGTCTTAATGTCAGGCTTAGAGGTCTTTTGGAATTTGTGGTGTTGAGTTTCAAAGAAAACACATCAAACCATCACACCAGTCTTTGTACGCCCACCTTCATGTTTTTTTTCCTAAAGCATAAGTGACTCCAGTCGTTCACTCTACAAATCAAGAACACCATATGTAGATCGTTATCCACACTGAGCTACATAACACTTATACAGGAACAATCTGGCTGCTTTTAGAATTTCTGGCTCTGTGTGGGTGGCTGCATTGGCAAGGGCACAATTGATTAAGCTGCGGAAAATGGCCGGCAGCTCGTCTTTCAAACCTTTGCCACCTCAGTAATGATGAGAATCACTTTGTCCAGAGACCCTGCATCTACTAGCACCTCTTCGTCCACAACTTTTTCCATTATCATTAACACTTAACTAAGTGCTTTAGTGTGTCAGATGATATTAACATGCCAGAGCAGTTGAAGAAATGCAGTACAATTCTACTTTAGAGTTTCTCCCCAACAGCTCTGCAGATGCATATTGTGGCAGCAATCAGCTCAACAAATCGAAGCAGATGTCTTACTATACAGGCTTCTCTCCCAAGTTCACATTGTATACTAAGCAATGTATTCTCTTTGAAATTCTTTTCTTTCCACAGATCTTCCACCTGGATATACCTATCCAGGAATCTCCATGGCATACAGAGGTGGACCTTCCCCACAGGATGTACAACTAGCTGAGCCAGCTGAGTTGGAAGCTATTCCGGTTGAGCCAGTTGAGCATGCTCCAGCACCTCCAGCACCAGAGTGCCATGCTATAGTAAGGCCCATTACTGAGTCCCAGTTGCAAGTGAAGGAGAAGAATGAGGAAGATTTGGCACAAGAGCAGACACAAGGTGTGCTGAAGCAGAGTGGAGAATCAGACACAGTGGGCTGCTGTGTACCTGTGGAGCATGAACAAGCACAGGGAGAAGCAGCAATGCTTATTAGCCACTCTGAAGAGGCATTAGCCTGCGAAGAAGCACCTTGTCCAGGTGGTTGGTTAGAGGAACCAGTACACAAGGACTCTACCATAGTCTGTCAGGAGGAAGGTGGCCTTCTTGAGCAGGACAATGTTGTATCTGAGCTGAAGCCATGCACAGCACCAGCTCTCGAGCATCCTTGTGTTCCAATTAATCTAAGTGACTACCAACCTGGCACAACTGCTGAGGTAGTGGAAAAAGAGACAGAAAAGGAAGCTCAGGTGGAAGACTGTAAACCAATCTTCTCTGCTCCTTCATCTCCTATCAGTGTCACTCCCTTCCCACAGCCAATTGTGCCAAGCTATTGGAGCCTGGAGCTCCTGATTGCTGCTGCCTTTTGCGGAGACTGCCCTCCCCCCTCCCCACCTGTTTCCACCACTTCTCAGGGCTGTGCTGGCCCCTTTTATGCCAGTACATATGGTATGGAGCTCCTTAGTGAGGTGGCCGATCTGGAGCGCCAACAGGAACACCACAGTGCAGACAAAATTGAAGGTGAGCTTTAGTGAGCAGAAGTCATGATACAATCCAAGTAAGCAGTGCAATACTGCAAGTCCAAAAATAATACACTTGCAAAAAGATAAGAAAATGGGTTGTTTTGGGGGCAGTGATAGGTTACTAAAGATTCTTATGATCCACATTTTTTATTTATTTCTTTATTTTTGACAAAATGAAACGAAGCCTGCAATTTGTTTTCTATTTCTAAGCATAATCAAAACTTTGTTAAAAATTGTTGGGTTTAATCAGCCCCTTAGCACATTGGTCTAAAATGTTTTTGCCAAACTTATTAGCTTAATTTAGTATACACAATGCTATAACCCTTGCATATCATAGTTTAACAATTATCTTTGCTAAAATAAATCAATTCTGTTGCCTTTTAAAGTAGTAAAATTAACCCAGCTTCTTACTCCCATAACAAAACCCTATTATTTGGATGTTTAAGACCCCAGTGTTTTTAGAACTCAAAAGTTAATCTCCTTTTTGTTTCCTGGCCCACAGGACAAGAACAAATA